>NW_022436976.1:26973227-27299811 GCF_009761245.1 Sapajus apella | reverse complement strand
CTCATGATCCACCCGCCGAGGCGGGTGGATCATGAGGTCAAGAGATCGAGACCATCCTGGTCAACAAGGTGAAACCCCGTCTCTACTAAAAATACAAAAATTAGCTGGGCATGATGGTGCATGCCTGTAGTCCCAGCTACTCCGGAGGCTGAGGCAGGAGAATTGCTTGAACCCAGGAGGCAGAGGTTGCAGTGAGCCGAGATCATGCCGTTGCACTCCAGTCTGGGCAACAACAGCAAAACTCCGTCTCAAAGAAAAAAAAAGTACCATACTCATGTTACAGTACCTCTAAACTGGCAGTGGGGTTTCCTTTTGTGGGTGGAGGAGGAACGAAGGAAACATTGGGAGGAGCTCTTCACTTGAGCTAAACCAGCTCTGAAAACCTGGGCAAGTCTCTCATTTACTTTGCTAATGATATCTGCTTGGAAGGGTTGCTGTGAAGATCAGAAGGAGATGAGGCAACAACAGAGAGATGTAAGGATTTTTGCTGTGTGGGCCACATGCTATGCCACACTCTGATACCCTTGAGGGGCTCACCAGCTGGAGTGGGGACAGGGCAAGAAGGGGAGCCAAGAGTCTCAGGTGCCTGGCACAGAATCAGAGGAGCAGTGGGAATTGTGCATGCTGCAGGAGGGACCAGAGCTAAAGTGGTGAGGACAGGGACACACCCTCCAGTGCTGGGTAGAAGAGAACCTGAGGGGTAACACAGAGGTGGTGTAGGACAGGGCTTCCCACCTGGGGATCTTGTTAAAAATGAAGATTCTGACCAAGAGGACTGGAGAGAGGCCTGAGGTTACTCATTTTTAACAAACTTTCTGAAGATGCTGAAGCCACTGCTCCTGGTAACACTTTAAGTAACAACATAGAAAAAGAGACTCCACTGGTGTAGGGATCAGGCCAGCCTGAATTCCAGCCTCTTCTCTACCACCCACCAGCTGTGGACCTCAGGCAGCCTTGGGCCTTTTACCTTATGAGTGAGCACACTATTAGCAACTTTACACCTGAACCGCCAACATCTGGAATCCACTTATCCCCTGTGTGGACAGAGGAGCGGGCACGTCTGGGATAGAACCGACCACCTGCAGAGTGGGAGAGGTGACTCCCTCACTCTGTTTCTAGTCCTCCGCCAGCCCTCCTACTCGCTTCCTCACACCACCTGTTTGTTTTGTTTTATTTTGTTTGATTTCATTATCTTCACTTCTCTGAGAAACAGAGATAATACTGGCCTTTCAGGTTTGTTGGGAGGATGAGGTGAGCTCCTTTGTTCTCGGAAGCAATTAGGCCCCGCCCCCAGCCGCTCCCATTGGCCAGCCCACCCCCAATCTAAGGTTTGCCCTTCACTTTCTGTCACAGGACCCTGGTGTCATCCCTAAGGCAGGGACCCTCTGCATCCTTTTCAGTTTTAGACATGGGCAAGACACCTGGGAGCAGACTTGCTGGGCCAAAACTAACACCAAGGGAGGAACCCACCCTCTAAGGGAACAAGAGGATCTCTCTTGCTTCCTGCCTAAGACCCTGAGATCTGAGAGGTCACCTCACCAAATCCTTTAGCCTCTTCAAGTGTTTTTTCCCTTTTTGTTTTCTTTTGAGATGGAGTCTCACTCTGTCACCCAGGCTGGAGTGCAGTGTCATGATCTCAGCTCACTGCAACCTCAGTTTCCTGAGTAGTGGGGATTACAGGCGTGCGTCACCATACCCAGCTAATTTTTGTATTTTTAGTAGAGAATGGGGTCTCACGATGTTGGCCAGGCTGGTCTCAAACTCCTGACCTCAGGTGATCTGCCTGCCTCAGCCTGCCGAAGTGTTGGGCTTACAGGCATGAGCTACCACAGTCAGCCTCCTCAAGTGTTTTTTTAGTGGAGAAACACATTCGCTTGTCTTCCTGTCAGTCAATCTCTGTGAGAGAACGATTGTTTCCCCTTACAGGGTAAGTAAACGGAGAATTCACTCTTTTGAATCCCACAGCTGACAAGTGACAAGATTCCAGCCCCGTCTTGGAAATTTTATCTCTGTTCTAGAAATGAGCTTTCTGTCTTAGAGGCTGCAAAGATGTTCAGTGGCTGGGCGTAGTTTGTTCATTTGCTGACGTTTTACCCAAGGCAGGGATGGTTAGAGAGTCAGGAGGCAAGGGGGAAATGTTTGAAAATCAAGGCTGTGGAGGATAGATCTTGGGGTGAGTCCCAGCCCTGAGCTGTGTGAGCTTGGCCCAAATTGCCCCATCTCCAAAAAAGAAATAATAATAACCACGACCTACCTCATAGGGTGGTTGTGAAGATTAAATGTGGTAGTGTTAAATCCATGCCTAGCACACAGTAAGCACCTAAATAGATCTCAGCCATAATTATTATCCCCCCCCCACAATCCTTGGCTTAGGATCAACTATAATTACTAAGAACACAACTGAACCAGGCTCTACCACTTCCTCGATTTGTAATCTCAGAAAAGTGCCTTAACCATTATGAACTCTGGCTTCCTCTTCTGTAGAATGGGAATGATACCCACCTCTCTCTGCTTTGGGAAAGATTACGCGATCTGATGCAGAGTCTAGCACAGTGCTTGGCAGAATACAGTCAATAATAGGGAACATTTCTTGCTGATGCCTGATGTTTCTGTTCCAAGAGAATCTGGAGAGACTTCCTGGAGGGAGGTGACATCTAAATTGAATTTAAAAAATGAATATTCCAGTTTAAAAATGTATAACGCAGCATCACAGTTAAGTGTCATGTCCACCTGTTCCCTGCTATGATCCAAGTGCCTGATCTGTAGTAGGCACTTGATAAATCTCCCTTAAATGAAGACATTACGAATAGGAGAGGTTATGGGGTAAAAGAAGAAAGAAGAGAGAGCTGGAGAGTAATTGGATGGAGTGGGCACTGCCATGGGATCAGGGTCTGGGATTGTTGCTCCCACCCCTGCTGCTAGTTCCTGAGAGGTATGGAAAGTGGATTAAAAGATATATGGCAAAGGGGTGCTGTGATCTTTCCAAGCCCAGGACAGAATAGAGGTTGAAGAGAGTTCTAGCTGCAGGCATCAGAGGAATTCATGATATCAGTGTGGTGAGAGGGTGAAAGACATGATCGAATCTCCAGAGGGAGCACAAACAGTTGAGAAGGCAGCTGAGAATGAGCCCGTTGACAGCAGAGCATGATGGGTCTCCAACTCATCCTTATCCAGCCACTACAAGAGGAGAGCTTTGCACCTGATATGACATCACAGTTGAACATGAATATGCTTACTCTGGTTTTGTGCATGTTTGAAAATTCCATTAAACTTTTTTAACAAAAAGTATGCCTTTTGGACAAAGATTCTTTTAAATAAGCAAAATTGAAGTTTTAAAAATAATTAGATTATACAATTAACTAAAAGTTGTTGAAAATTAAGTAATCTGGCAAAGACACCATTAAGGGAGCCACTATCCAGTGGGAGAAGGGTATCAAAACAGCATAGTTTGGAAGCAACTTCTAGAAAAAACAATTATATTTATACCGAACTAATTAAACCCCCCAAAACAGTTACACATTGAGTTTCTATGAGATGAGAAATAAATAAGCAAAGGAAAAAGATTGGTAAATAGGAATATAAGATGTTAGAAAGAAGTCCAAAAACCTCAGTATTAACAAGATACATAATAGATTTAAATACTCTGTAAAAAGGAGTAGCACTTCGCAGTGACTTAAAATGCTTTCTTTTCTTGGCTCTCAGCTCCCTGCCCTCTTCTGGTTTTCTCCCACCTCACTGGGCACTCCTTCTCAATCTCCTTCTCTGGATGTGTCTCCTCTTCCAGGAGGAACTACAATCATTGGAGGAGGATGGGTCTCTTCTTTCAGGAGAAAGTACAGTCATTAGAAGAGGAAGAGACCATCCTCTCCTGATGATTGTAGCTTTCCCATGTCTCAGTCCTCTGATGTCTTCTCACCATACCCTCTCCAGCCTTATGGCTTTAAATAACATTTGATAACTCCAAATTCACTTCTTCAGCCTGCAGCTTCTTCCTTGAGCTTCAGACTTACTTATCCAACATCTTACTTGATATCTGCACTAGGTTATCTAATAAGCCCATCAACATTGGTGGAAACAGAAGTCTTAAAAATGTGCATCCTTTTCCCATTCTTCCTGAATCTTCCCCACCCAATAGATGGCACCACCATTTTGTTAATTGCTCAGGCCAAAACCCATGTAGTCATCCTTAATATCTCCTTTTTCTCATGCAATCTTGTCACAGGCCTACCTTCTAAACTCCTCTCCTGGGATTCTTCCCCTTGCTCAAAAGTTTTAGTTACACTGGTCTTTGTTTGTTATTCCTAGAACACAAGGTTGTCAGGGCCTTGGCATCTGCTTTTCCCTCTGCCGAAATAGTATTCTGTCTGGTCTTCCCCATCACTTCATCAATTCCTACCAGAATAGTCCCCTCAAAGACTTCTTGCCTGACCCCCTTAAAAAAACTAGAGCTCTCCCTCCAGGCCACACTCTCTATTCAACTTTGTTTCTCTGAATAGCACTTTCTACTGCCTCAGGTTATATTTCCCATGTGTTTGTTAGCCAGTTTTTTAGTATCTCCCCCAACTGCAACAAGTTTTTAAAAGCAGGGGCATTGTCTGGCTCACTGCCACATCCCCAGTCACTAGCAAGATGCCTGATGCAGAGGATACTTTATTAAATGATTTTCAGATTGATGAATCAACGTATGCATGAATATATTAATGAATAATAGAAGGCAGACCTCTTAGGATCTGAAGAAATAGTCCAGGTGAGAAATAATGAAAGACTGAACTAGATGTGATGGTTAATTTAATGTGTCAACTTGGCGAGGCTGTAGTGCTCAGATATTTGGTTACACATTATTCTAGATGTTTCTGTAACATAACTGTTGGATGAGATTTACACTTACATTGGTAGACTTTGAGTAAAGCAGATTGACCTCCATAATTTGGTTGAGCCTCATTTGATCAGGTGAAGGCCTGAATAGAACCAAAGACGAACCTTCCCTGAGCAAGGGAGAATTCTCCAGCATGTGACCTTTGGACTTGAACTGAAATATTAGCTCTTCTCTGTGTCTCCAGCATACTGGCCCAGCCTGCAGATTTTGGGCTTGCCAGCCACTATAATCATGAATCAATTCCTTAAATAAATCTCTCTGTATATACACATCCTATTAGTTTTGTTTCTCTGGAGAACCTCAACTAGTACACTATGCCAGGTAGTAGGGATGGAGAAGTGAAAGAAGATATGGGAAATTAAGAAGACCTTGGAGGAATCATAAATTAAGGCATTTAGCTTGGGAGACTGGGAACCTGTGGATCATACACCAACACAAAAAAAGGCAAAAAACAGGTATCCCCAGCAATCATCTTGCAAGCAGTTGAGTTAATTTACTTGTCTGTTTGGAGGATTCATCAAATTAAGGTATCTTAAGTATCTTAGTCTCTCCTAGGCTTGAGAGACTAAGAATTTGTGGGTGCCATACACCAAGACAAAAAACAAGTATCCCCAGCAATGGTCTTGCAAGCGATTTGTGTTCGTTCATTTACATGTTTATATATTCATCTGGCCCAAGTACCTGTTCTACATGTAAGGTTTCTAAAAGCCAGGGAGATGACAGGATTTTCACAGATTGCACAGCAAGTGTCTTTGGTTTGAGAGTTCATTTATTTTTTATTACATCTCTGATAGAGAGTCCAGTTTTCTTGATTTTGTGATTGCACATAATAATTGAGGGAGTTTTGCAATGATTCAGCATGGGAATATTAGAGTTAAGAAACTGCCTAGAGGTTCCCTGCAATTCCTGGTTGTGGCCTTTCATTGTTACTGTCCAGAGACTCAATCCTTGTCATTCCCGTGGGAAGTGAGGCCACCCCTTCTCCCTCAGGCTTTGCTGCTGCTGCCTGAGCTGCTTCCTCCCCAGCAGCCAATGGGCTAGTGAGACTGTGGGTATGGTATGATGAGGATCTAAGTAATGATGGCCCGGAACTTTCAAAAGCAAAACGCTCAGTGAATTATTATTAGTTCTGCTTCAGAAGAATAGGGAAAGGGATCCTATCTCATTGGAGAAATGTGGGTTGCACCAGGTAGATTGTCAGAAATGATGAGGCAAGCCCTATACAGAAGAGATCATTAACGAATTAAAATTCTAACATTTCTTTAATATGAATTTCATGATGTGTTTTAAGATGTATTGTGCATTGGAGCTTCACAGCTGTACTTTGAAGGAGATATTTTTATTACTCCAAATTTCCAAACATAGAAACTGAATATCAGAGATCTTAAATGGCTTTCCAAAATTCCTTGCTTAGTAATTTACAAAGTAAAATTCAAACCCATGTCTTTTTGTTTCCAATCTTGGGAACTTTTCTGAAGGTTAGCTGGTTTAAAGCATCAGAGATAGGCTAACTAAATAGGAATGAATCACTTGTGCACTTTGTTAAAAATGCGGATTTCTGGGCTCCACCCCGAAAAGGTTCTGATTCAATAGGCTTTGAAGTCCTCAAATCTATACATTTATAAAATGCACTATAAAAATCTCCTGTGTAGCCGGGATATTAACTAAGCCACTGCTATGCTTAGTAAATAAAATATGCTCAATATAAAAGCTCTAGCAGGCTGGGCATGGTGGCTCACACCTGTAATCCTAGAACTTTGGGAAGCCAAGGTGGGTGGGTCACAAAGTCAGGAGTTCAAGACCAGCCTGACCAATATGGTGAAACCCCATCTCTACTAAAAATACAAAAATTATCCGGGTGTGGTTGTGCGTGCCTGTAGTCCCAGCTACTCAGGAGGTTGAGGCAGGAGAATCGCTTGAACCCAGGAGGCCAAGGTTGCAGTGAGCTGAGATCATGCCACTGCGCTCCAGCTTGGACAATAGAATGATACTACATCTCAAAACAAACAAACAAACAAAAAAAGCTCTAGCAAAGCACACAATAATAGTTTTGATTTTATCATTCATCAAAATTGACATAGTATCTATCCTTACAGGAATTTTAGTCTCTTAGGTGAGATAAACATATACAATGATCATACAAATAAATAGATACTTTAAAATAGGTAAACAGAGAAGGAATAAGAGGGGATGATTTTAAATTTAAAATATCTGATTTAGATAGGGGCAACAGGGAAACTTTAGCAGAGACCTGAAAGAATGAGATGGGCTAGCTAGACAAAGGAGGAGGCTGGGATTGTTCAAGGCAGAGAGAATAGCATGCACCCATGGCCCAAGGTATGAAGAATTTAGTGTGTTCCAAAAATTAAGGAAGGCCCATGTCACTGAAAGCTGATGAGCAAAGAGGATGAAACAAGGTAATTGGGATGGGTGAAGGCCCAGTGATCCTTGGCCTATGGGCCATAGTGAGAGATTTAGATTTTAAGTACAATGGGAACCCTCTTTCATGAAAGAGGATTTCATTTAAAAAAAAAAAAAAAAGTCAGTGAAATTTGCTTATTTAAAGATTTAGAATGAAGAACCAGAAAGGGATGAGGGGTAATAGGGGATTCAGGGAGGCTTGCAGGTGGTTATGAGGGAATGTGTTCTCTTTTCGGGTCCATGAGGGGGCGTAGCTTTAAGGGCAATAATTTCCCAGCGCCATGTCCCGCCTCCCACCTCTCTCCATCCGGGAGATTCAATGGTTTATGTTTGAATTTCACGGACGAGGGAAGAAACTAAAAGTCCGTCACTCCAGCAGAAGTTCTAAGGAACTCCTTTCATTGGCCCGGGGTCTTGGAGAAGGTGGGGGTTTCTCCCAGGATAAAAGTCCATGCTCCCTCACCTGTGCTGGATTTTCCAGCGTTCTGGAATCCCCTCCCACATGGTGGGAGCTCCCTCGGGATTTTCCCCTCTGGAATCTCCTTCCACACTCTTCATGGAAGCTTTTCTCTTCTCCTTTCCTTCTCTTTTCTCTACCTAAATAAAATCACCTTTCTGCAACACTGTTTTGGGTCCGATATTCACTTTATGAGCATACAGTGCACCTGCAGGGGCCCCACTGCTTATTCCTTAAGAGGTTGGAGGCCAAGAACGCACAACGGTCACCGGCATCCAGCATCCGAGAAAAACCCGGCTACAGTTATAGTACAAATCAAGGTGAGAGATGATGGTTTAGACCAGAATGGTTAACGTGGGGGTAGAAGGAAACAGATGAAATTAAGAAGCATTTTGATGGGAGAGTGAATGTGGTTTGGGCAATAAATGAGGAGGAGTTCTCAAAAATGGCCCTGAGTTTCTGTCATAAGTAATTACAGTATCTGAGTGAATTAAGAGACATTTGTTCAGCTGAGTCAATGTGGAGAATGAGTTTATTTAGGGACATAAAAAGATTAAGAGGTCAGTTGCTGACATACTAACTTTGAGATGTCTATTGGATATTCAAGTAGATGTGTCATATCTTGGCGAGAGATAAAATTTTTGGAATTTTCAGCATAACTATAGGTGTGGATGAGATCCCTTGAGAAGAGAGTGCATGTTGATAACAGGAGTGCTATGAGAGAGCCCCGAAGAATGGGACTGATGCAGGAGGTCAGTGGGTGCCTCCTCAAGTTGGGGTGGATTACTTCTTGATCTATAAGACGTCACTGTAAAGAGAACTGTGACAGCCCTTGTCCCCCTATAGTTAGGTGTCTGCTTATTTGTCTTAATTGCCCAATGGGTTGTAAGTCCTTCAAAGGTGAAGGATGAGAGTGTAGCGCATTTATCCTGAAAACCACAGCACCTAACACATTGGGCATCCAAAATGAATCATGCGCACTGTTAAAAGCTTTACATTTATCACACAATGTAATGCTCCAAAATGATATTATTCTCATTTTACAGAGGAGGAAACTTAAATTCAGAGATGTTAAATTCTTTGGACCAAGGTCACATATCTAGTAAATGGCAAGGTTACATTTATAATCAAAGTCTTTCAGATTGACAAATATGACCTTCAAATTCCAATGGATGAGAAGTTTTTGAAAATATCCTATGATAAGAGTTGCTATGGTTTGAATGTGTTCCCTCAAAAGTTCATATGTCAGAAACTTAATTCCCAAAGCAATAGTGGGGTGTGTGTGTGTGTGCCCGTGCGCGTGCGTGCAGGGGCGGGTGGGGGGACTACTAAAAGGGTCATGAGGGCAGAGCCTTCATGAATGGATTAATGTTGTTATGGTGGGCGTGGTTTAGTTATCATGAGCAAGTTGTTATAAAGCAAGTCCTAACCCTTGTGCCTGTGTCTTGTGTCCTCACTTCCACCTTTGTCCTGCTCACCATGGAAGGCCCTTGCCAAATGTAGGTGCTGTGCTCTTGGACCTCCCAGCCTCCAGAACTATGAGCTAAATAAATTTCTGTTCATTATAAATTACTCAGTCTCAGTTATCCTTTTGTAGTAACACACAATGAACCAGGAAAGGAAATGTGTACCAAGAAGTGGGGTTGTTGCTATAAAAATATCTGAAATTGTGAAAGCAGCTTTGGTACTGGGTAATTGGTAGAGGCGGGAAGAATTTGGAAGAGCAAGTTAGTAAAAGCTTGTATTGCTATAAACAGAGCATTAAGGATGATTCTGGGGACCTTATAAGAGGTGATTTGGTCACAAATGGATTAATGTTGTCATCATGGGAGCAGGTTAGCTATCACGAGACTGGGTTGTTAAAAAGCAAGCCTGGCCCCTGGTGCCTCTCTCTCTGTCCTTTGTGCTCACTTGTACCTTGTGCCCTTCCACCATGGGATGATCCTTGCCAGATGCTGGCACTCTGCTCTTAGACTTCCCAGCCTCCCAAACCGTGAGCTAAATAAATTTCTGCTCATTGAAAATTGCCCAGCGTCAAGTGTTCTGTTATAGTAATAGAAAATGGACTAAGACAAGTATGTTTGGTGTCTGGTACAAAATTTTGCATTTGATGGTTTCATTTATCAACTTTTATGATTTATGCGCTCCATTCTATTTTAGTAATCTTTTCCTACTCTAATGTCATAAACATATTGTCTTCAAAAGTTTTAAAGGTTATTTTCTTTATTCTATCTGGAATTTGTTTTTATAACTGAGGTAAATTAGGGAATTAATTTTGTTTATTGTATGTGTGTGAATAAGGCACTGTCCTACGACCATTTATTAATGTTT
This sequence comes from Sapajus apella, assembly GCF_009761245.1. Taxonomy (NCBI): domain Eukaryota; kingdom Metazoa; phylum Chordata; class Mammalia; order Primates; family Cebidae; genus Sapajus; species Sapajus apella. The sequence continues at coordinate 27,289,726 of NW_022436976.1, read as the reverse complement.
TTCTCCCACTGATTTATAATACCACATCTGACCTTCATTCATTCAATAACTATGTATTAGAGACACAACTATATGTCAGGCTCTGTTCAAGTCACTGGAGAAGGTACTGGCACTCAGAAGGCTAGGAAGATCTAGGCACAGTTGCTGGCCCTGAAAAGATTTTCTTACATTGGAACAGCAATAAGCATTTTGCAACATATCTTACCATTTTCTCTTGCCATCACCATGTAAAAAGTACTTTCACCTCCTGCCATGATTCTGAGGCCTTTCCAGCCATGTGGAAATAAAAGTCCAATTAAACCTCTTTATCTTCCCAGTCTCAGGGATGTATTTATCAGCAGCATGAAAATGGACTAACACACTCCTATCTTCTTTTTAAAGGGTATAGTCCAGCAAAACTAGGGAAAGAAAAATACATGAAATTCAGGCAATAGAGGATCCTACCCAGGAGATCAAGAAAGAGAATTCCCCAGATGGCAGCTGTGCAGTAGGCATAGAAGGCAGCCTGTCTAGTCTACAGTAGGAAAAGACAGAGCTCCTAGAGAGATGTCTCCATGTTGATACAAAAAGAGAAGGCAATGGGATAAATTAAAGAGTCTGATATGGGAGTTTTGGAAAACAAAATCAAAGCATAGGTAGATGGCAGATCTGATGAATAGTTGGAGCAAAATTAAAGAACTATATTTATATAGTCATTATACTATAACCCTAATTTCCAATTAAATTTTAAAAATGATATGGGACAGGTGGGGGATGGGAGATTGTATAAGAATGCTAAGGCAGGGATCATCATAGAAAGATAATAGATGACATCTAATTTTGACAAAATGGAAAATATCAGAAGAAGCACATTTGTTTAGAAATATGAGATAACTGGTGCGATAGCTTAAGGAGTGGACTGAGGTTTCCTTATCAGTCTCATATTTTTTTTAACTATGTACATGTATCAGTTGATGAAATTTTTTTTCTAATTTTAAGTTCAGGAGTACTAATGCAGGTTTGTTATGTAAGTAAACTTGTATCATGGGGGTTTGTTGTAAAGATTATTTCATCACCCAGGTATTAAGCCTAGTACCCATTGGTTATTTTTCCTGATCCTTGCCCTCCCACTCTCTGAAAGGCCCCAATGTGTGTTGTTCCTCTCTATGTGTCCATGAGTTCTCATCATTTAGGTCCCACTTATAAGTAAGAACATGTGGTATTTGGTTTTTTGTTCCTGTGTCAATTTGCTAAGGATAATAACCTCCAGCTCCATCTAGGTCCCTGCAAAGGACATGATTTCATTCTTTTTTATGGCTGCATAGTATTTCATTGTGTATATATACATTTCCTTTATCCAATTTATCACTGATGAGCATTTAGGTTGATTCCATATCTTTGCTATTGTGAATAGTGATGCAATGAACGTATGTGTGCATGTGTCTTTAAAACAGAATTATTTATATTCCTTTGGATATATAACCAGTAATAGGATTGCTTGGTCGAATGGTTCTGTCTTTAGGTCTTTAAGTAATTGACACACTGTCTTCCACAATGGCTGAACTAATTTATACTCTTACCAACAGTGTATAAGCGTTCTTTTTCCCTATAACCTTGTCAACATTTGTTATTTTTTGACTTTTTATAATGAAAAATTTTTAAAAACTAAGTGAATCACTATTCTACCAGGAGTTCTAGGTGAATTGGCTGCTCCTCTATCTGTGTGGAAGCACACAGAAATCTTGCTCATTTGGAGAGCTGGTTCATCTTGGAGTGTTTATGTTGAGCCAGGGAAGCTCTTCTTCTGACTCCCTGCTCCTTGTTGAGAAGGGGAAGAAATGCCAGGCGCCCCCTTAGGCCTAATGACAGCGGCTCCTGTGAATATGTGTCAGAAGCAATCATGTCTAATCTTGACAGCAGGTCTTTAAAATAAGTATTATCATGCCACATTTAAAAGATAAAGAAACTGAGATTCAGAGACATTGACTTGCCCAAGTTGCTCCACTAAATGGAGCTATTCCATATTTAGTGGTGGAGCACGGATCTGAACTTAGGTATGCTGACTCCAGAACACAAGCAAATCTGATTAGCAAATTATCTCTAAAGTCCTGCCCAAACTTGTTTTCTGTGCTGCCATGCACTGCTCACATCTGCTGCAACTCCTTCTATGCCCATCTTCCCCCATCTGACAAGCCTAGTCCAGCCCCACCTCTGCTCCAGCTCTGTCTGCCTCTCCCAGCCCCCAGCTAACTCCTGCACCCATAGTCAACACTCTGGTTTATGTCTTTCCATTTATCTTTTTATATAGATACAAATAGATCCCTTTTAAAGATAAATGGCATCATAGAATACAGTGTTGTATTCCTTATTTTTCTCATATGTCTTTTCTTTCCACATCAGTTCAGGTTGTTCAAGATCAATTTTTTCCATACATGATCTGTACTATTCTGCAGTCGATATTTCCTTAATTCATTTAATCTCCCTTATTTTTCTTTAGAGTCATTTGTCAGCATTTTATCATTCTGATCCTCTTAGCAGCCCTTTGACAGAGGTATTATTATTCTAGCATATAAAGATGGAGAGTGGCGGCTTAGGCAGTTAATTCTTTGGCATTAGCTAACAACTCTACAAGAAAGGCTTGACAGGAACTATCCAGAAACAACACTCAAGACTTCAAAACATGCTCCTTACTGGGCACTGCCTTTGTCCAGAGGGAGCTGTCTCACTCTCTCCCAGCAACGGCGAGGGATCACCACCCGGCTGATGCCCGGATATAAAGTCCCTGCCCTTTCTGCCTCAATTTGGACAACTCTGAAGGATCCTCTCAACTGCAGGGCCCACTGTAGGATGGGCTGAGGGTTCAGTTGCAATTATATTGCAGTTCAGCTTCTTCCTCTGCCCAATCCTGCTGTTTTCACTTCCTTAGAGTTAAATATCCTGAGAGTACCTCCCAACAAATGTGCATGTGATCTCAGACTCAGAGTGTGTCTCCAGGGAACCTAGTCTGAGATATTAAGTTATATAGCTACGTATCTACTCTTTAAATAGCACTCTCTATCATACTCTCTTTGTTCATAGCACTTTCCAGTACCTGATACACTATATATTTATTGGTTAATTCATTATCTGTTTTCCTGTCTTCAGAATGTACAATCTGTGAAAACAAGGACTTTGTTGTATTCTCTATTGTATCCCCAGCAGCAAAAATAATGCCTGATACTAAGTCACAATAGGGAAATTGTTAAATTGATTGAATAAATGAATCATTTGAAAGTTGTGGAGGCAGCATAGAAAAGTGGATAAGATCGTGCTCCTTGATAGCAGACAGGCCTGAGAGAGAGTGCGAGTTCAGCCCCATTCCCAGGGGCAATCTTGGGCAAATTTCTTAATCCATTTGAGCCTCAGTATCCTCACCTATAGAATAAGGTAAGCAATAGGACCTACCTCATAGGGGTTTTGTGATAACTAAAGGAGGTAATGAATACAAAGCCTTTGGAAGAGAGCATACCTATAGTAAGCTCTCAAAACTGTTAGATGACGATGATTATAATTCTGAATAGACCCCTTGGAAAAGGTAATTATAAACATTACAATTCAAAATTATTTTTCTAGACTGTTGGGTTAAAATACTGGGGAAAAGTACAATTAGACAGTGATTATCTCTTCAACCTGCTGCAGGAATATTTTCTCTAATTGCAATAAAGATTTTATTAGCTGCGCCTGCCACACACAGTCCAGGACACAAAAAGCCTACTGGACAAATTACCTCCTGTACTCACTGGGCATGGAGCTTTCCATCAGAGCAACTGGGGCTCTAGGGCATGTCATCATTACTTGCTGCAGCCTGCAATGGCAGGTGTAATTTGGTAAACTAGGGAAGTTGGAGAACTGATTTTAAAGCTGGATGATACAGAATTAAGAATATGGAAAGAAGGCTTACCTTTGGGTCCTTGTTACTCCATCTGCTGGCCATGGCATCCATCAATCCATCAATGTATCCATCCATCCATGTATTCATTCATTCATGTATCCATCCATCTGTCCATCCATCTATCCATCCATCCATCCATCCAACATTTACTATGCACTTACTGTATGACAGATGCTGTGCTAGACCCTGGAGATAGAGATGAGCCATTTCAGCCCTCAAGGAGCATCTCCTCTTGTGGAAAAGAGAGAAAACAACAATTTCACTTTTTAAGAAGTAAGCAGTGGTGACAAGTCCAGCGTTGCCGGAGCTTAGTACTGTGTTGGGAAATGAGAAGTCAGGGGAAGATTGTGAGAGAAGTTGATGCTAAGTCAGGAAGACAGAGCAGGGATAAAATTCCAGGCAGAGCAAACAACACATAAATAGAAAAGTCTTGAGTGCCATGCTTTTTGTATTTTATGCTATTGATGTTGCTATTTAAAGTGACCCCCAAACAGAGGCTGAAGTATTGTGTAGTGTTCCTATATGCAAGAAGGCTATGATGTGCCTTATGGAAAATTATGGGTATTAAATATATTTTGTGAAGGCATGAATTATTTTGCTGTTGACCATGAGTTTAATGTTAATGAATTAGCAATATATATTAAATAAGATGTCCTTAAACAAAAATGCGCATAAGGTTAGGTTACGTATTGATAGATTCATGAAAATTCTGTGACTAGAGGCTCATAGGAACCTAATTCTGTATATCCTGCGGGAGCAAATTTTCATAATTCAGTGTTCATAGTGATTTAATAGAATGATAGTACCGTGAATAATGAGAATTACCTGTATCTGTTATCTTCCACAAGACATAAACCAAGCCGCCTTCCTCAATTTCTTTCCCTGGAGAGAAGCTCTCACATGTGAGGCAGTGTATAACTGGGTAGTGATATTTTCCCAGATTCCCTGTAGGTCTGGGAACCAAAACACACACGTATTTCTTGCGTTTTAAATATGGGCCTCGTCCTTATTTCCTTAGGCCTCCCTCTGTGTTGCCCACTTATCTGCTTCCCACTAGACACGGTTTATAGTGTTTTGCACAGGTGTTGAGACTCTATGACACCAGGGAGTTTTGCCTCCTAAGATTGCTACCTCCACATCCCTACTTTCACTTCCTGATCTACTTCGCTACATGCTCCAAGTAAATCAGAATGAGGTTCTCACCATATGCATAGGAGCACATTCCTGTCCTCTGCTTCACAAGGCCCATCTACATTCAAGTATGTACATTCAAGTATGTCCTTCTATGGGCATTAGGCTCATTTTATAAAGCACCTCCATTCCCTTTGCCCCATTCCCCTTCAGAAGTCTGAACACCAGTATGATCTCTATCCTCCCTTACATAAAATGTCTATCCGGCTATTTCACTCTTACGTGGTAAGTCCCCGTTTTATATTGTGTGCTTTCCTTTCATGGATGCAAGCCTTGGCTTTCTCCTCTTCCCATCTCTTAACCAGTTTTACTAATGGAAAGGAGTTGCGATTCTATCTGATTAAATTAGGTTAGAGGACTTAAGGAAGAGTTGCCATGAACTACACTTGGTCCAAGAGGAACTTATTTGCATTTCCTGTGTCTTGCCTTTTTGGCCAGGGTTCTCTGTACCAAGGATGTCAATAATCTCCATTTGTGATCATTTTTACCCTCTGTAATTGGAGGAATTATTTCCTTATGGTGACCTTAGGGCAGACACTTTCTTCTATGCAAGTCAGAAAAGTTCCTGACTCTGAATATGACTTGCCCACCCACCAATTTGTCAATCAGAGCTGGTGTATTAATAGATTTCTCCCTAGTTACCTATCATCTTAGGAAGGTCGTGAGAGAGTCATCGAAAGCTTTCCTTGCTCCCATCTCCAGCAACTCATGGGAAGCTGCACAAGGGACAGGATCCTAGCGTAGGTCATAAATAAATTTGTGCTGCTCTGAAGATTGAGATTTATTACAGAAAATAAGTATTTAATAATATTCAACAGTTATTCAGGACTTTTAAAAAGTATTAGAAAACCAGGAATAAAAGGGAACTTTCTTAATTTGATAAAATGTCAATAAACATGGTAAGATAAAAAAAACATAAATAAGATGGATAAGAATTAGAAAGTAAAGCATCGCTATTTGAAGATGATATAATTTTCTAAAATTCCATAAAATCTATAAAATATTAGAATTGATATGAAAACTTATAAAGGTTAATATCTATAAAATCCACATATGAAAGTTAACACATTTCTGTGTACCAGCATCAAACAGTTGATTATAGCTTTTATGACACAACTTACAAAAATGTCAAAAATTGAGGTAAACAAGAATAAATCCAACAACACATATCTAAGACCCTTATGAATAAAGTATAAAGTTTAATTGCAATATATTAACAACACTGATATTAAAGTTGTTATAATAAATATAGAAATGGCCAGGTGCTATAACTCATACCTGTAATCTCAGTGCTTTGAGAGGCCAATGTGGGAGGATCACTTGAAATCAAGAGTTCAAGACCAGTCTGGGCCACACATAGCAAGACTCCCATCTCTAGGAAAAATTTTAGAGAATTAACTGAACATGGTGGCGTGTATCTGTTGTCCTAGCCATTCAGGATGCTGAGGTGGCAGATTGCTTGAGCCTAGGTGTTTGGAGTTACAGTGAGCTAGGATCATGATGCAGGATATTTTCTTGACTCTCACAGGACTCACACAGAGGTGTCTTGTTTACTCAGCCTGCCCTGCTCAACTGCTTGTGGGAGGGAGTGTGTGAGTGAACTGGTGCAGGAACCAGAGAGAGCGAGTGCAGCAACAAGCCACTTTGGCACCAGCAGGAGCAAACTCTGTAGGCTCTACAGACAGCAGTGTGCTACCAGCTTAGTGGCCCCTTTGCCTCATTGCATGGGGTAGCTGCCTTCTGCCAGTGAGGGTAAAGGGCCAGTGTGACAGCCTTTTTGGGTACCCACACCTGGTACATCCCAAATTCTTGTCCAGTGCTCAAGACAAATGAGGTCACATGGACGAATTGAAGAATGGTAAATGTGGAGAATGTTATTGAGTAATGAAAGTGGCTCTCAGCAGAGAGGAGGGAGCTGGAAAGGGGACAGGAAGGAAAGTGCACTCTCCCCTGAAGTCAAGCCACCTCTCTGCCTCTGTCTTCTGAAGTCAAATTGCTTGGTCCAGCCAGCCACTGTCTCTGAAGTCAAAGCCCCTTCCCCTTGACGTTCACCTGCTTCTTCCTGATGTCTAGCTGTTTCTCTCTACTGGCTGAGTCTGAGGTCTTTATAGACACAGGATGGGAGCAGGGTGGTCTGTAGGTAGTTTTGGAAAAGGCAACATTTGATTGGTAAAAAGACATTATTCAGAAGGAACCAATCAGGAGACAGTGGGCACACAGGGATTGAAGTTCTCACTTTGGGCTGCAGGTTTCAGGCTTTTTGGCTCCAAGGTGGAGTTCTGTCAGGAACCCGTCCCACTCTGCCTGGAGTTTCTCTGCCTCCTGTCATTATTAATTGCAGCACTGGTCTTCAGCCTGGGCAACAGAGCACGACGCTGTCTGAATAGAAAGATAAAAACAAAGATAGGGACATATACTATCTCCATGAATCGGAAGTCAATACTTCAAAAATGTCAACATTTTCTGTGGATTCAAATCATTTCCAATCAAATTCCCCAAAACTCGTGGCGGTTATTGTTTTGGTGATACTTGTCAAGCTGATTCTAAAATTAACATGATTTATTAGAGGACCAAGGTTAGCAAAAACAATTTTGGGGGAAAAAAAAAGGTGAAGGACTTGCTACAACACCTATCAGGACTTATTGTAAAGCTCTGGAAACTACAGTGGTGAGGAATTATTGACAGACTAAGGGAACAAAGTAGTGAGCCCAAACAGCCAGGCATCTATTGAAATTTGACACATGCTAGAGGTGGCATTAAAAATCAGTAAAAAACTCATAACTGAGTGTTCAACAGTGAGAACACACAGACACCGAGAGGGTAACATCACACACTGGGGCCTGGGGGGTGAGGGGATTGGGGAGGGATAGCATTAGGGGAAATACCTAATGTAGATGAAAGGGCGATGGATGCAGCAAACCACCACCATGGCACGTGTATACCTATGTAACAAACCTGCACGATCTGCACATGTACTCCAGAACATAAGTATAATAAATATTTTTTTTAAATCAGTGAAAAAAAGATGGGCTATTCAACAAATGAGACAATTAGTACACACATGGGGAAAAATAATACACAAAAATAACATTATGGGCCTTGGTATAGGAAATTAGACCTTCCCATCAAAAATCCCATATGTCATAATGTAAATAATAAAAATATTTTCAGGTCTCTCAAAATTAAAAAGCTATATATGTGAAATGAAGTCTAAGAAAATTAAGAGATAAGCTGCAGACAGGCAGATAATTTTGCAATGCATATGAACAACCAAAGATCTCTAACTCAAACATAAAAAAACTCCTGCAAATCAATGAGAAAAGTCAAACAACCTAATAAAATTAGAAAGAGAAATAAACAAGTAATTCCCGGGAATCGTTTGAACCCAGGAGGCAGAGGTTGCAATGAACTGAGATCATGCCACTGCACTCCAGCCTGGGTGACAGAGTCTCTAAAAAATAATAACACGAATAAATAAATAAGTATATGAACAACACCACTAGTAATAATAATAATTAATACAACACTAATAGTAAGTAACATTTATTGATTTTAGTTACATATTCCCCCAGGAAAGGAATATTCCATCACCCTCCACAAAAAATGAAAAGATACCCAAGCTCTCCAGTCACCAAATATGTTAAAATTAAAACAATAATCTAATACCATTTCCCTCCCATCAGACTGGCAAAGATTTAAAAGTCTGATGATACTAAGTGACACTCTGATGCAAGGGTAACAGGAGTGTCTATGGATAATATAACTTCAAAGGGAAATTTGGCAATCTCTAAAAACTTGGAATTGCAGAAACCTTTGGCTCTGCAGTTCCATCTCTAGGTATACATCTCAGGGAGACTCTCACACATGCTCAACGAGAGATGCAAAAAGGTATTAACAGCAGCACTGTTTGTTACATCACAAATACTGGAAATAACCTACATTTTCATCAAAAGGGAAGAATAACTAAACTGTAGTGTGTTTATACAATGGCAGGCTGTTAAGATGAATGAAACAAATTGACACATACCACTATGGAAAAATCCACAAACCATCAATAGTGGAGTTTTAGAGTTCAGATTCCGAGACAGACTCTGATACTCTGAGATTTGCATGCAAGAGTTTTTTGGGAAGTACTCTTGGCAACAGCACTTGTCTGGGGTGAGGGAGGCAGGATTGTTTGAACACAGGAAAAGCTGAACAGAGGCCATAGTCAATCCCATGAGCATCTCTGGGGCTGGCATGGCTCTACTGACTTATCCTATTGAGGCAAGCGTTCCAGGTATTTGTATTGCTATAGTTACCAGTCATTGCATACAGGTTGCTTCCAAGGAAGTGGCATAACCTTGGGCAAAGCAGTTTCTTTCTGTAGAGGTACAAGACGTAGCTGTCTTGGCAGCTAGAGAGACTGGCCCCTCCATCCTGAAAAGCAATCTGCCCATGCATGTCAGTATCCACCACAGAGAGAAAATCAGGCAGTGCATCAAGAAGAGACATTACTAAGAGGGTTAAGATATTAATAGAGGGTTTCCAGGTAGGCTAGAGGGGAAATGCTCTTTTGACAGAAGACACAGCATGTACCACATACCAGTCTATGAAAAAGCATGTAGGTGACCTGCTGCCGTTGAATGTTTCAATCTTACTGTCTTCAAGTGGCTCTTTATATATTATGGATTTTAATTGCTTCATTGCAAATATGTTTTTCAACCTGTTTTTTGTATTTTTATCATATACACGTTTAGCTTTATATATGGTTAAATATGTCCATTTTTTTCCTTGTAGCTTCTGATTTTTGTGCTTTTCTTGAAAGGCAAGCATTATAAGATTATTCTCCAGTACATTTTTAAGTGATATATTTCTACTCACAGCATAGGCCCAACTTCATGGTGAAGGCCAAGACAACTATTAGGGTCCCCTCTCCGCTCACACCTTCTCTATTCTTATCTGATCTGAGAGACCATTCCCTTCCCCAGAGAACCTAAATCAGGAATGAATCCTCCAAGAGCTTTACTCTCCTCTGAGGAGAAGGGTACACCTTCTGCCTAGCAGGACCTTCCCGCGCAGCTGCCTCCTTTGGGGTGTGTGGACTGACTCTCCACCTGTATTCCAGCTCCTTCCTCTAGCTGGAATGGTTAGAAAACTAACAATTTCAAGTCCCAGAATATCAGAGTTTTGCCTGATGATTGGGTTCTGCCATTTAGATGTCCAGGAGATTTAAAAGGGGGGGTGAGGGGGAAGCTAGCAAGTGGGACTGTGGAGATGTGAGTTTTCCGTATAACTGCTGCGTAGGACCCCTTCATTCACTGGTGACAAGGGCTGCTTGCTTGGCTTCCTGATCCCCGGGTGGTCATAACCACAGCTTCCCCATATTCAGAGGCAGCCAGAACAGTAGTGGCCAGTGCAGCAGTGGTAAATTCTTAATTCCAGCAGGCCCTAGTGATGGCCTCAGAGGTTCTAGTTCTCTCAGCCGGACAGTCAAAAACATCTGGCAGTCATTTCTGGCGGCCTTGAGTAGAAGCCAGACCTGCCCTCCTTTCCACTGGTTTTATAAGCATCCGATTTCCTGTATTAAATCCTTTCTTGCATAAAATATTTACATGGTTTCTATTTCCCACACTGAAGCTTTGCTGATATGATATTTAAATAAGAATAGTGGTTGCTTGTGGTGGCTCACACCTGTAATCACAGCACTTTGGGAGGCTGAGGCGGGCAGATCCCTTGAGGTCAGGAGTTTGAGACCAGCCTGGACAACACAGCAAAACCTTAAATTCACTAAAAATACAAAAATTAGCCAGGCATGGTGGTGCAGGCATGTAATTCCTGCTACTTGGGAGGCTGAGATATGAGAGTTGCTTAAACCCAGGAGGCAGAGGTTGCAATGAACCAAGATCACACCACTACACTCCAGCCTGGGTGACAGAGTGAGACTCTATCTCTAAAAAAAAATAATAATAAAGACGAATACTAACAACACCAATAGTAATAATAATAAACACAACACTAATAGTAACTAACATTGATTGAGTACTTGCTCCCTTCCAGGCACTGTTCTATATATTTGCATGTATAAACTCATTTAATCTTTGCAACAACCTTGTAAGTTAGGTACTATTAGTAACCCCATATACACATGAAGAAACCGAGACACGGAAAGATTTCCCAAGGTCACACACCTAGCAGTGGCAGAGGTGGATTAAACCTGGCCGATCTTAATGTAAATACCATAAGAATGGCCGGGTGTGGTGTCTCACGCCTGTAATCACAGCACTTTAGGAGGCTGAGGTGGGAGGATCATGAGGTCATGAGTTCGAGACCAGTCTGACCAACATGGTAAAACCCTGTCTCTACTAAATATACAAAAGTTAGCCAGGCATGATGGCACGCACCTGTAATCCCAGCTACTCAGGAGGCTGAGGCAGGATAAGCACTTGAACTCAGGAGGCAGAGGCTGCACTATTGCATTCTAGCCTGGGTGACAGAGCGAGACTCTGTCTCAGGAAAAAAAAAAAAAAATATATATATATATATATTTTTTTTTTTAATATATAAATAATTTATAATAAATATATATATTCCTTTTATAAATTATATAAAATATATATATAATATATTTATATATATAAATTATATAAAATATATATATAATATATTTATATATATATAAATTATATATATAACTATATATAAATTATATATATATATTAATATATATTATATATATATAAAATACCCAAAGAATAAAAATGGCCAGGAAGGTGTCTTTCTTACATGTCTTCTCTGTTTCTCCCACTAGACTCAGGACTCCCTGGCCCCTCTCCACTTTAACATTCTAAAAGTACTTTATTAGTTACTCATACAGAACCAATATAGGCCAGGCACAATGGCTCACGCCTGTAATCCCAGCACTCTGAGAGGCCGAGGCAGGAAGATCACTTCAGCCCAGGAGTTTGAGAATAGCCTGGGCAACATGGCAAAACCCCATCTCTACAGAAAGTACAAAAATTAGCCAGGCATGGTGGCGTACGCCTGTAGTCCAGCTACTTGGGGGGCTAAGGCTGGAGGATTACTTGAGCCCAGGAGGTTGAGGCTGCAGTGAGCTGTGCTTGTTCCACTGTACTCCAGCCTGAGGGACAGAGGAAGACCCTGTCTCAAAAACAAAGCAAAACATAACAAACACACAAAAGATCTGGTTAGAGAAAATGCGGTCTTATTTATTGTGGCTGATATCCAATCTCTTTTCAGAAGCTACATTGCAAAACCAGCTCAGCGAGCTCAAGACAAGGCCTTCCGTAAATCAGATCTAAATTGGTGACAGAAAACTGTATCTATGGACATAAAGAAGAAATCCTCAGGCTTTAAGTGCTCCGGAAAGGCATGTCAGATCTGGGCTTAACCTTGGGGTTGAAACTCATTGGGGGTAAATCTGGAACAGTTTTCTCAGGTAAGAAATGTTTCCTTCTCTTACTCCTGAGTCATCAGCCCAGGTCTTCAGGGGTGAAGTGAAGTTGATGTTGGCTGTTTTAACTGCCTTTATTGATCATGAATTTGCCTGGATAAAGTAGGACTTTGGCTCTGGATGCTTTAGGGGGCTGGAGAAACTTGACAAGGCCTGTTAGAGAGGGTTGGCATCAGGTCACAGGGAAGAGTTTGGGTGCTGGCTTAGATTTCAGGTCCTACTGGAAGGCCCAGGGATGGGGAACAACATGCAGACTTAAAGGTGTGTCTGGCAGACAGGTGTTAGAATTGGGGTTTAAGCTGGGGCCTTATTCACCAGATGGTTATTAGGATTGGGGTGGGAGTTCTAGAACAGTGGTCCCAGCCTTTTGGGCACTAGGGACTGGATTCATGGAAGATAATTTTTCCATGGATTGGGGATTAGGGGATGGCTTGGAGTTGAAACTGTTCCACCTCAGAGCATCAGGCATTGGATTCCCATAAGGAGCACACAACCTCACATGCATACTTCACAATAGGGTTCGTGCTCCTATGAGAATCTACTGCCACCGCAGATGTGACAGGAGGTGCAGCTCAGGTGGTAATGCTCACCACGGCTCACTTCTTTCTGCGTGGCCCAGCACCTAACAGGCCACAGACTGCTACTGGTCTGCAGCCTGAGGTTTGGGAGAAACCCTGTTCTAGAGGAATCTGTGGCTGGGTTGACTAGATACTAAAAACTCCAGAGCCCAAGATGTTCTATGTCTCACTCCTTCCCTACTAAGGTCAGAACAGATCCCAGAATATCTGGAAGAGCTGGGTCTGAGTAGGAGAGTGAAAGGTGCCCAGCGGTTACAGTTTTCAAGGCCAGTGGGCATCTGGCCATTGGGTCAGGCCCTTAGTTATACTGCATGCCCACTTGAACACTCTGGAAAGTTGGTCTTTCCCCAAGTGCCCTGTGGTCATGTCCTGAAGACAAATGCCTTCCCCCAAGAGCAGAGCAACTTCAACTCTGGCTGATCACCCTCTGGCCTGTTTCTGGAATCCGACTCCGTATCTCCACCAACAGCACCTCATCTCCCATCCCTCTGAGTCTTGTCCATTCCTGCCTGGCCCTCGCTCCTGCTGGCAGGCAGGCTCCGGGGATCTTTCCAATCGACCTCCAAAATCTCCATCTCTCTCCCTCTCATTGCTTTTTTTCCCTGATTATTTAAAATAATGTGGCAGGCACAGTGGCTGACACCTGTAATCCCTACACTTTGAGAGGCTGAGGCAAGATGATCACTTGAGACCAGGAATTCAAGACTGGTCTGGGCGACATAGTGACACCCTGCCCTACAAAAAAATTAAAGATTAGCCCCGAATGGCGGTGCATGGCTATAGTCGCTGCTCCTCGGGAGGCTGAGGTGGGAGGACCGCCTGAGCCCAGGAGTTCAAGGCTGTGGTGAACTATGGTCACACCACTGCATGCAGCCTGGGCAACAGAATGAGAAACTATCTCTTAAAAATATATATATATGTGTGTGTGTGTGTATATATATATATGTATATATATATTAATATACATATATATATATGCTAATCAAAGGGAATATAGAAAATACAGAAAAGTATGGTGGATTTGGGTTAGAGATAAGGATTGGTTGTGCACAGTGAAATTCCTTGCCCTCCTAAAACATCACTCAATCACAGCAGGGTGGTAGTGGGGCTTTATTTTGAGAGACATGACAGTAACGAATGAATGCCTGGGATCTGACTTAGCAGGCCTGGAGAGTGGGAGAAGCAGGCCCTCAAGAAGTGACCTGATTTACTTTGTGGAATCCCCAAAGCTCAAGAATTTGTAGCACCAGGAACATCTGGAATTGGGGATCCAGTGGAGCCAGGATGATGATAGCTGGTAGCAAGTGGGTTTAAGCTAGGCACGGTGGCTCATGCCTGTAATCCCAGCACTTTGGGAGGCTGAGGCAGGCGGATCACCTGAGGTCAGGAGTTCGAGACCAGCCTGGCCAACATGGTGAAACCCTGTCTCTACTAAAAATACAAAAATTAGCTGAGTGTGGTGGTGCATGCCTGTAATCCCAGCTACTCAGGAGGCTGAGGCAGCAGAATTGCTTGAACCCAGGAGGCAGAGGTTGCAGTGAGCCAAGATCCCACCACTGCACTCCAGCCTGGGCAGCAAAGTGAGACACCATCTCAAAGACACACACACACACACACACACACACACACACACACACACACACACGTGGGTTTAAGATGTAGTTATATCTTAGTGACTTCCTGCTTTCTCAGCAGGCCACTGACCTTCCCGCCTCCAAGAGGAAAGTCACTGCTTGGTCAGTCTCTGGGAAAGGTGAAGCAGAACCTTTCTGGATTGGGGGAAAATGGGAGGATTAGGTGAAAATTTACATGCTCAATTTCGAGGTGTCTATATCTTTTCTCCTACTTGGCTCCCCCGAGATCTTGAAGCCAAGCTTAAAACTTGGGTGGGAGATTGGACAGACATTGGAAATAAACAGAGCCAGCCACTGGACCTCCCAGTGCCTCCTCCCTTCAGCCAAATCGGTTCTGCTTCCTTCCCTCCCTCTCCCTCCCTCCCTCCCTCCCTCTCTCTCTCTCTCTCTCTTTCTTAGACATAATTCATAGACCATCAAATTCACTATTTTAAAGTGTGGTTTTTAGTATATTCACAAGGTTATACAACCATTCCAGAACATGTCATCACCCCAAAAAGACACCCTGTATCCATTAGAAGTCACTCCCCAATCTCTCCTCACCACCTGAGACTCTGGCAACTTCTAATCTACTTTTTTCTGTCTATGATTTGCTTATTCTGGACATTTTCTAGAAATGAAGTCATATAGTATATGGTCACTTATGTCTGGCTTCTTCACTGAGCATAATGTTTTCAAAGCTCATTAATGCTGTAACTAACGTGTCAATACTTTATTTCTTTTTGTGGCTGAATAATAATTCTATTGTCTGAATAGACCACATTTAACTTATCCATTTATTAGTTGATATCCAATTGTTTTTTTTTTCTATTTTTTGGTTATTACTTCTTATATATGCTTGGTTTTAATGCAAGATTTGTTTTCAACAGCAATTTCTAGATAATAAAAGCCAGAATATGGCCGGGCATGGTGGCTCACTCCTGTAATCCCAGCACTTTGGGATGCCGAGGCAGGCAGATCACAAGGTGAGGAGTTCAAGATCAGTGTGACCAATATGATAAAACCCCCATCTCTACTAAAATATGAAAATTAGCCAGGTGTGGTGGCCTGCGCCTGTAGTCCCAGCTACTCAGGAGGCTGAGGCAGGAGAATCGCTTCAACCCGGGAGACAGAGGTTGCGGTAAGCCAAGATCATGCCTCTGCACTCCAGCCTGGGTGACAGAGCGAGACTCCATCTCAAAAAAACCAAAAACGTCTGACTACTACTGGCTTAGAGAAACCTTTTCATTTTAGGATTTGAAGATGTTGGGTGTTGATTGACTGAATCTCTTTTCATGAGGAATATGAATACATCCCTCTATAAAATAGCGTTGGACACCCTGGGGGACCTGACCCCATGTCCACATTCCATTCTGTGACCCCTGACTCCTAGCCACACACAATGCACACCAGCCCCATGAAAATCTACCCTTCTTGGCACTGTGCCACTGCTTCCAGGGAAACTTCTGCCTGGAGTGCTAGAAGGAACTTCATGCCACATGGAGCCCTGCAGAACCCACAGCTTGACTCGGGTCCCTGGATCAGGAGGGAGGGCTGTTGAACTAGTAAATCCCAGGGGCATGGCAAAATCCTTTTCTTCTCCTTTTGTAACAACAACAACAACAAAAAAGCCCCGAAGTGCTCCGAAGTTCTGCTTTTTTGCGTTGCTATTTTGTCTTCTATTGTTATCGCTTTTAAGGAGGAGAAGGTAACTAACTCCATTCTGGACCTGCCCAGAGTATGGCTTATTGTCCACCACTGGCCCCTGGGCAGAGAAGCTGGGTTGCATTGATTTCCTGCGTGAAAGAAAGTGCAATTCACAAGTATCTTTCAAAGAGGAGAAAAGGCTTGGGTGTGAGCTGGAGCTGGACCTGGCTCTCCTGGCTCCCCTCCACCAGGGCTGCCCATGGTGCCCCTAGTTGTTTGCCTGACAGAAAAATCACTTGCCCAGAGAACGCAGAACCCATTCCACTGCTGGACCTCAAATCACTAAAGCACCTTAGTCATCTTTAAATGGATTCTACCCCTTTGCCTGTTTTTTGTTTTTCTTACTTTGTTTTCTCCATGTATCAACCCCATAGAAGAGAACACAAGGTGATGGATGAAAATGTTTGAGCAGTTGCTACCCGTCCCCCAACCCAGCTTGTAGTGATAAAAAATACTCAGGGTATAAAGTGGTAATGCTGCTGACGCCTCATAATTACCCAAGTTACGTTGCACTTTTGATTAGAAAATGCAATTATGTTTATAGTGTTATAATCTCACCTGCCTTTGTGTTTTTGAGAAAATTGCAAGAGAATACATCTCCTGGAGTAGGCTGCCCTTGCTAATCAGTTGATTCATGTCTCCTCAAGTGCTCATTGCACTTAAGTTAATGAAGAGATGCTGCTTCTCTGGGGCTCTCAGCTCACGCCTAGACTCTGGGGCTCGTTTTTCAGAACAAACAGCTCTGCCTCAGTTATTTTCTACTCCTCACAGGAAATCCAGCATCTGATTGTCATAGAACTGATTTTCCCCAAGAATCTGCCTTCCATTCTTTCTTTTTGAATTCTTTCACTTATTCAATTATTTATCCATTCATCAAGCTGCCATCAATTAAGTGCCTTCTTAGTCTATGCTGGGTGGTATACGAGGCACTGGGGATACAAAGTGTGAGAAGGCAGGGTCCAAGCCCTTCAGAAGCTCTATCTCAAAGAAGTAGTAGGAAAGAAGAGACCAGCAGAAGGCAGTGTGACTGGCCCCGAGAGAGGTAAGATCAGGGTGTGAGAGGGGCCCAGTCAACCCCATCTGAAGTGAATAAAGACTTGAGGCAATCTTCCAGGTGGAAGTGATGCTTGAGCTGAATTGTGAAGAAGGTTGGGACCAGGAAGGTGCGGTCCAAGCATGGGGAAAGGGGTGAGTGAGCCTGCAGCGGTAAAGCTGCCCATTTTGGATTTGTCTAATACAAGACGGGCAGTTGAAATGAGTTGAGTGGCTGGGATGAAAAGCACAGGCAGGAGTGTGTGTGTGTGTTTGAGGTCAGAAGAGGAGTAGCAGGAGGTGAGACTAGAGAAGGGTACGTCGTAAGGGTCTTCTGTGCTTCCGTGTTGGACGTGGTGTAGAAAGCTCACCAAGCCATTAAAAAGCTTTAAGCAAAGAAGTGATGTACTCAGATTTATGCTTGATAAAGAAGAAAAAATCCCTCTGGCTTCAGTGTAGGGGATGGAGGGGGACCTACTGGAAGCAGGATGATTAATTACTTTTGACAGTGCAGGAGGTTCTTATAAATAGAGAATAGAGAACCATGTAAGAGCAAAATTTCTATCTATAAGGTCCATTTCTTCTGTTGTCTAGGTAACAGATAATCCCTTGCCATCATCTACGATGTTTGGGTAAAGCATGACACAGGACCTGTCAGCGCAGGATTTCTTTTGTTGCTCAGAGAAGGCAAGGATTGCCATGAGGTGTGACCCAGGATCACAGGATACGGAATGCACACACTTTAACCTCCCAATTTGGCTTTGACTGGGTCTGTGACTTGGACTTGGGTATCAGTTCTCCCATCTCAAAGTGAGGAGACTGAACTGAATTGTTCCTTAAATTTCTGCCAGCTCTGAAGTCAATAACATGATAGCGAGCTGCCTTTAGAATTACATAGGAATTTGAATTCTTTCCACCACTTCTGGCTGCATGATGTTGAATAAGTTACTTAAACACTCTCTAAGGCTAAATTTAGAATGGGGGTAGTAAGATTCTTCTTGCAAGGTTGTTGTGGAAATTAAATATGACACTGTATGTAAAGCATTTTTAGCACTGTATCTATGTGTAAATATATGGCTGTTACATGTATCAATGGATGGCTGTTACTATTATACCCCAAAGTGAAGATAGCCTAGAGATACTATAAAACAAGGAAAATTTCTCTAGATCACTCAATGTCAAGGAATTAGAAAAGTGAACATATTAGTGTTTACAAATTCAGCTACAAGTGCAGTCTTTTCTGCCTCTTAGGCTAGCCAACAATACCGGGCTGAGATGGTAGTGCTGATACACTGTGACAGAGCACCCTCTAGTGGCCGTAGACATTAACATTTTCATTAAGATCATTGAAGAACAAGGCTCTGCGGACATGGATGCAAACATCGGGGATTTGGGTTTGTTACTCTTAATGCCAGTAAAACTGTCTTAAATATAATGAAGACTCACTAGTTATATCATTTCTAATAGTAATTCCTTAGTTGACTGTTCCACAAAGTCATGTTCTGAGCATTTATAAGAGCTTGCAGTTCTAAGACAATTACATTTTAAATTCAAACATGTATCAATATTTGAATCTCACAAAAAATACTCAGAATTTTTCTTGATGAGACTGAAAAATAATGTGAAATCACTCAAAAAAATGTGCAATAGCACTTGGGTTAGGTGGCAGAGCTGGGGTATTTCCAGGGGCAATCTTGCTACAAATGTGGCTGTGTGACTTTGGGCAATTTGCTTCATTTTTGGGAACCTGTTTCCTGTTAAAATACTGAAGTGTAAGCCTGAACAACCCTTTTTCCAGCTTTAACATTCTCTGAATTAAGGGGAATAAGTTATCTATTTTAATATTAGGGCTTCAAAGAAATTTGATGTCAACTTTTCTTTATGAACTTGGGGTCTCAAATACAGTTTAAAGGCCATGTAAAGATGAGTTTATAATATTTTACAAAATCAACCCTAGCCATCTGTATCAGAGATAGCTAGTCACTAACAAAGATTCATATTTCCTTTCCATAGTGTAGAATTTTGGAGAAATACCTGTCCAATGAGGACTCCATTTAGTGGCTCTCTTTGCATCCAGGTGGGACTGTTAGGTTTAGTTCTTGCCAAAGGAATAGGAAAAAACATGTGTATTTCCAAGCCAAAGTATTTCCAAAGGAGTTTAGTACTGGGTGTGTCACCCTCCTCTTGTTCGTTCCCCTTGTCCTCCAATGGATAACACTTACGTGAAAGGAACCTGGGTACCTAAATTACCTATTGAAGATGAGTTGCCCAGTGGGGCCACCCAATCAGAAATACCTGCACTGAACTTACTACTTCTTGTACTTTGCCACCTAAATTACTATCATTTAGGTGTCTGAGTTCAAACTGGTTCTATAAACAAGATGGAATATGCCTGTACTACTGTAAGGAAAATTAGCTTATAGGAATTAAAAATTTTTCTGCAGATACTAATGAAATTTAAAGGATGCATAGTTCTTAGTTGATCTAGCAACTAAGCTTCTAGGGCTCTTCTGAGAAGTATTAACTGTAAAAGGAAAAAACTAATATTTTTAATAGAAAAATGGAAACAACCTGAAGTCCAAATGAAAACAGATCAAATAAATTAAGGCAAATATATACTGCAGAATACTAAGTACCTACTGTAAAGGATGAATAGACTTTATGCACCAACATGGAAAGACGTCCTCAATGAGAAATATGGAAGTTAAAGATATACAGTATGATTCTGTTGGGTTTTTTAAAAAATTCATAGGTTTTGCATATGCTAGAAAGACTGGAAAGTTAAAGATTAATGAGTTAATACTGCTTTTAAGGTGAGATTTTCACTTCCTTTACACCTTCTATAGCCTTTAGTTGACAGAATGTGTGTTGCTTTCTTAACATCTTCATACACTCCACCCTTTAACCAAAACTCTCACCATTCTCATTCCTTACCTCCATACCTATGCTGAAGTCTTTCTCTCTGGACCATTGTCCCCCAAATGCCATTTTAAAAATCTGACTAGTTGGCTTCTTTTCCCCAGAAACTGACCTCACTGCTCATATTCCACAGCATTTCCTCTCATTTGTTTAACCATCCGTTATGCTGGAAGTCTTTGTGCATCCTAGTGTCTTAGCTATTCATGTTGGGCTTTTCTGTTTCCCACTTACTAAATAAGGCTTCTTGTGGGAAGAAATTAACATTTACTCACCTTTGCTTCCCCTACAGTGTTCCACATAATAGATGCTCCACAAATCTTTGATACATTAAAATGTGGCAATTTTTTTTTTGCAATTCGATGTGTATATTGCTAATAATTTAGAAAGCATCCAAATGATCACCATTTTATTTTCAAAATTTTATTTATATGGAATCTTCAGCATGTTTCAGCTTAATTTTTAGAACAAGATAAAATCCAAAAGCTTAAAATCAGGTATTTTATAATGTGTCACAATTAAGTATGGAGAGTTCTGTCACTTTTGAGGCAAATCTTTCATAATTCTAAAAATGCAGATATTTACAATATTTTTAAATACAGACATATACAACATGGCATATTTAAATGTACAAAATAGTTGAAATTATATTACAGAACATTCCAAAATTCAAACTAATTTTAAAAAGTCCACAAACACTGAAAACATTTGGAAAAAAACAGCAACAAGTTTATCAATAACCATGCAGTGTGTTTAGTAACTTATACACAACACATAAATTGCATGTCAGATCCACAAATCTAAAGGTATATGATTGATCTATTTAACTCATGCATGCTACACTCTAAATACTATTTTATAATCCATAGGCTTAAACACATTTTACAGTAATCTATGAAACAGGAATATAAACTATGAAAACATATTTAACTGACTTCTTAAGAAACTAGGAAACCTCAAAGATAGCAAATCAGGCATTCTTTTCCCCTGAAATTAAAGTTCTTATGAATACATTCATAAACACCAAAGGAAGAAAATAAAAACAACCCAGATATTGTAACTTAATTTTACCTTCTCGAACTTCTATTTAGAGCTCTTGGCATAATCATAGCCCCCCTGGGATATTTTTATTTTCTCCTGATTTAGTGGAGGCAACATATTTATTCCCTTCCTTGTTCCAGGAAAAATTTAAGATGGCTTAGAAGATAGACTCAGAATATACTAGAAAGTATAATGATAGCTTAAATAAAAAAGGAACCAGAGAAAGCAGAATTTGGGGGGAACAGCCATTTAAGAAAAGGTCAGGAAATACATCCTGTAGCACATTATTCTCCCACAGTGATTTTCTGGAAATACTACAAAATATATTAATTTGTAAGAAAACTAATAATAAAATACTGGTAAACTAGAGATACTGATCAACTTTCTTTGTTAAATTATTTACCGTGATGAAGCAGATGATTATAAAAATGTGTGTGCTTTTCTTTGTGCTTAGATAAAAGAAGTTTTCCTAAATATCATATAAGTGACTCCAGATTTAGTCTGTAGCTTTTGGTAAAGGTGGAAAAAAAAAAAAATTGGACACGCTTACTGAATTTCTACTGAGAATTCTATCAACTGCTGTCTGTTGACTTGTGACTGGATGGCTTCAATTCAGGTGGTCATGTGTTACACAGCTCTTGTGTAAGCACAAAACAAAGCACCATCAATTCCAGGGCAACCTGACTGTATTGGTTCCTCCAGCTCACTTCATCAGGACCCAGCAAGAGAAATGGGAGGAAGGTAATGTAGAGGAGGAGACCTGCTCAGGCAGGTTGAGGCCTGTCTCCTCTGTTGGGTGGAGCTGCAGAGGCTCTGACTGTGCTTACAGTTTGCATGTCACAGACCTCAACCCCACTGCTGTGGGCAGGGAAGGTATGGTACGGACGGAAGACTGGGAGCAGCAGTAAACAGCTTCAGAGAAACATGCATGGTCTGTCCATCTCTATTCTACAGGCCTAGCTTTCAACAAATGATAGAAAGAATGGTCTTGTATCTATATGCTGAGAAAAAAGAATGGAGGGAATGATGATGAAAGAAAGGGTTTGTAGGAAATGGGGAGAAAAGAAAGGTATTAGGATGTTTCCCTTTCAAGTGTGGCATGAGTTTCAAATCTATAGATTGATTAAGGACAACCAGAACAAAAATATCTGAAGACTAAAACAAATCACTGCCTCCTATCTTTTTTGAGGATCAAAGGTCCCAAGTAATTTATGAGTTTTGATTAGGTTGGGAAGGAAGGAAGTTCAAGTCTATAGATCTGTTAACTGTGGAAACTGCAGTGCTCTTGGTTGGGGTGGCAAAGGCTTCCTCAGGGATAGTGGTGTTAGAAGGGGACAGAGTCATGACTGCTATTTTTCCAATGATACCCTTCAGAATACAGGCAGTGCCAGCTTATTCATTAGGCACAGTACCTAAGGCCCACAGTTTTTTAGTGGCCAAAAAAATGTTTTAATGTTTTTTTAGCCTTGTAAGAAAAAAGTGAACTTCTAGACTAAACAAAATGTTTTACTCTAAAATGTTAATACATTCATTTCATACAAATGCAATTGTAAAATATCACTTTTAACTTTTTATGGAAGAAGGAGTCTAAGATGGCAAAACTCCCTAGGGCCCACAAAAATCATAATGCAGCTCTGAATACAGGGTCAAACAAATTGTAACTGAAGCAATATAACTTGAACAGGAAACTGAAGACAATTTAAAAGGATTAGAGAAGAATGTTTCAAGGCTAAAATAATAGAGATGATGACTCTGAGCTTACTGATCCTGTTCCACTGGTTTTTCTTTTCTTGAATGTTACTTTGGAATTAGATTTTTAAAGAAAGCTAAGTTAATACTGGGGATGTGCTAGTGTCAATTTCCATTAGCGAAGCCAGAAAAAAAAAGTTCAGCTCATTATTTTATAGTCATTGTGCAATAACAAAGGCAGAATCAGGATGAAGACACCTTCATGTCTTTAAGTCCTTTAGTCCTTCCTCCACTTTGTACACATTTTTAGTGGCAGGTTTTCCTTTGAGACCCTGCCTCCTAAACTTCCTGTATCATAGTCCCAGTCATTTCTAGGCTTCCTCTGTGCTTCAAGGCCCTGACTCCATTATCCTTGGTAGTAGCCCAAGGCTGGCAGTGCCAGCAATGTGGGTACCTGCAGTTGAAAAACTGTTTTAAGAATGTGACAAAAGAAAAAAGAAGCAGCGAACATGATGGAGGAGGAGAGAAAAAAGTAACCAATTTTAACATACTCAAATTATACTGTCAAAAAAATGGGGAAGGATTTATACTATTAACTGTGTTTTTTTAAACAGTAATACTGAGATTTTTATACTTCATAGTTCTCTGTATTTTCAAACATATTTTACAAGATAAATGTACTCTATAGTCAGAAAATACTCAGTAAGTATTATTTTGAAAATTGTGTTCTGAAGACCCCAAACTCTTGACAATTATCATCCTTGAGATCCTCACCATATGGCTTAGGTTGGCAAATATGGTTAAAATTGGCACACACAGCAGGGACACTCAGATTTGAGAGCATAACTTTTAACGATTTCCATTACTTTCCATCACCCAAACTCATCAGTATTATAGGGAAATGTCAATCAAGAAACCTAATAAATAACAACTTTTTAGTATTTGTTCCCCAATATATTATGAAGAAACAGTTCAAAAGGAAGATGAGTACAAAGGAATCAATTACTGCCTTTCATAGAATCACACAACTTCTGAGATTGGAAGAGAATACTAAGTCATAAAATTCAGGCCCTTGAATTAACAGTGAGGAGCGTGCAGTCCAGGTTACGCGTTTTGATTAAGGTCACACAGCAAAGTTGGTCACAGAGTTAGGATAAGAGTTCAGGTTTCCTGACTTTTGGTCTCTCAGTCCTCAAAGCAATTGTTTTGTAAGCTATACTTCATTGTTTATCCAAAGTGCACATAGAAAAATGGAAAAATACTACCTGTTTTTTAAAAAATGTATGTTAATTTGGAAACTGTATTAACTAAAAATATAAACTTCACATGAGTAGTCCAACAATTAGAATGAACAATAAAATTTTAGTCCTGAAAGGACCCTAAGAAGTTAGACTTCCGTTACACAAGAATTAAGGCTAAGGAAAAGTAAACTATATCCCCCCAAATCACAAAGTTGAGACAAGACCAGGTCACCTACAGCTGGCTCACTGCTTCTTCCAATACTCCTTATTCTTCACTGGCTACTGACTACAAACAAACAAACAAACAAACAAAAATGTAGAATCAATCTGGTTTAGATATAAGAAAACATTAGTGAGAATCCTTAGTGAATAGGTATAAATCAATCCTCTAGATACTAAGAAATAAACTAAAATCTATTGAATTTCAATGAATGAGGCAGCATGATTGCTTACTTTATTTTAAAATGGGCTTAGATGCAGATCATAATTCTGAGTTTCAGTGTCATTTGAAGCTGATGTAAGGCTTAACAAATGTAAAACAAAATTCTAATGTTTAAAGTTCTCTAGATCAGGGGTTGGAGAATAATAGCCAGCAGCCTATGTTTTGTGAGACCTGTGAGCTAACTATGGTTTTTATAGTTTTAAAGAATTGTTTAAAACAAATACACACACACATATACACACATAGAAGAATGTCTCATAGAGATCATATGTGGCCTAAAAAGACAAAATTATTTACTAACTGGCCCTTTACATTAAAAAGTTCACTGACCTCCGTTACAGATTCAGAAAGTATATGAAACTGGGCTGAATATGTAATATGTCCTGAAAGGCGTTTTTGTTTTAAAAATTAAATCTCTGATTTTTCCAGCTTTATTATCATTTGCCTCTTTCTCCTAATAGTAGATAGTAGAAAAAAAAGTTTGAGGGTTATGACTACCTAATTTCCAGTTAAATGAGGTTTTATCACATATACTAATGTAGTGGACACACAATTGAAGCTAATTATTTTATGCATGTCAAATTAGTCAAAAATTTTCAGATCGCGGGGAAAATGGCGTTTCTTATGATAATGTTGCTATACAATGAAATGGAAGCAATATTAAAAACTAGTAATTCATTCTCTCTTTTGGGTTTCTCTTGTTTTTAAGATTTTCTTGTCATGATTCTCCTGGGTCCCTACTGCATGTTGTTAGATTAATCAGTAGTTCTAAACCATATTAATTATCTCAGTGACCACCCATCCACATCTCATTTGTAACCATAAACAAATCTCACCAGAACATATGAAAATAATGGAAGTGCTTCTAAATGAAATATGAGATACCACAATGAAACATAAATGGCTAGCTCAGGGAAGAAATGACTTAGAGACATAGTCCAAATCCCAAGCTGAACACAACAGTACAGCCAACTAGGCTCCTAAGTTTCACAGCCTAAGTTACACAGCATTGCTTAGTAAAGGACTAGAACACTGTGCTGGACCCTGGTTTGCAACACTCTGATAATCACTGTATGAAAGTAAGTCTGTAGCTCTTCCTTTTCACATGATTTATGTGGCAACGTTTGGATTTTGTGAACTAGAGAAAAAATACCAAAGCCGTGCCAATGTTAACTAAATTACAATCACTTTAAGGTTATAACATTGAAAGCAAGATCTACTGTGTCAAGATTCAAATGTCTTAACTGTAAAATAATCACATTAACAATTCCTTTGTGCAGTTCTCTTCGGTTACTCCATTCTCTTGGTTGCTTTTATAATTGGAAAGGAACAAATTTTCTATTTCAGTCAAGAATTCTTCAGCCATAAAGCAATTGGTCACTTTGCTCAGAGTCTTCCTCATACACTCCAAAAGCTAGTTGAAAAGAAAAGTTTTATATTTAAATACATAAAAAATATGAGGGTTTACATTACTATCACTATTTTGTTCCTTTCCAGACCTCACATTTCCTAAGGCTCAAATGAGAAACACTCTCCTTAAAAATGGTTGAAGGTTAACTTGTGTTTAATAGTCACAGAGCTGGAATGTAGAAAATTGCTGCTGAGGAACATTCAGCTTAGTACCTTTACGATTTTACATAAAGAGACAAACCTGAGATTGTTTTATGTGAGACTTTCTACTTTATACACATCTGTGACTTTTCTCCATTTGTAGTTACACTTATAAAGCAAAATAATCCTGGGCACACACGCACACACACACACACACACACACACACACACACACACACAATTTATATATATAAAAACACAAGATTCTACCATTTCAAAATGAGGATGCTAGCTAGAGTCTATTTCTTTGGAAATGTGCATATACTTTTCAACAACACACAAAAAAGTGAATATAACAGAAAGGAGTAAAAAATATTTTTTAAAAAATTATGTTTAAATATTCTATCCCCTAATTGCTATTTAAAAAAAGACAAATGTTGCTGATCTACTAGCCCTCAATCATTACAGAAGCAAAACCTAGAAGTGAACTGATAGAATTCAAAACTCTTATTTCCTATTAGAAAGTTAAATAAAATGACTATTTAAATTTAATTGTCAGGTTTATACCATCATTCTTAAAAATGATCAACTGTTAAGGCTAAAATGGAAACATGGCCCTTTCAAATTTAATAAAACGAGGAAAATGCTCTCCATTGTGTATAATAATAATCTGCAAAGAAATTTATCAGCCGACACTGACAGATTTATTCTAAAATAGTATTTTTTCTATGTGCAAGTTTGGGCAACAAAATACATTACTAATTATCTCCTAGAAATTAATTTTCCAAAGGAAAAAGCAATAAAAGAAATATACAGAAAATTATCCACAAAGCATTAGGCATCATGGGAAAACACATTGAGATGAATAGCTTTAGAATTTGTGAACAATGGAACCAATTAAAATGAAGGCAGCTTACTTTCTGCAAACAAGTCAGGTCAGAATCCCGGTGAAAGATTTTATCCATGGGGACGCTGCTGTAGGAAGAAATATGAAAACAAACTGATGAAACAAATACTATAATCAGTTTCGTAAACTATCACAGATGCCATACATCACAATTTTATATTTAACTTGGGTTTTCTCTGAAACATAATTTAATGAGCAACACTGCAGATGTGCAACCATCTCAAACCACAGCACATACCTATGGGACAGCCTGTATTTTTCTATTATCCATCTTGTCTTTTCAAATACTAATCCCCACTGAGGTTCTTCTAACATCTGTTGTACTTCAAATTTGTAAGGTAACCCTAGAAAAGCATAAAGAAGCACATTTTCATCAACTATTTCTTAACTCTCCAATCTCCTTTTAATTATACTTAAAATTCCCTTCCGTGTTTTTACAACCATGGCTTGACAGATCAGCTGAACAGCACTTTAAACACAGTGAGCATTCATTAAATATTTATTGCCTGACTGTGCTTGATCCACCAAGCATATTAATGCCAAGCTATTAATACTAATAAAGAAGAGTAAAAGTGCCATTTACATGACAATTCTATGCCGGGCACTATGATAGGATGATCACATAATTTATCATCCAAATCAAGAGACTTTTTGAATGAAAGAAGGTATTATTAATAATTATGGCTGAACCAGAGGTTTAAATTGGGACTATTCTAGACAAACTAAAACACATTGCCATCCTAGTGACAATTCAAAAAAAAAATTAAATACAGGTTATTAAGCTTACAACAATGCTGTAAGGTAGGTAGCTTTTTTTTTTTTTTTTTTTTTTTTTACAGTTGAGAAAACTAAAGCTGAGACACATTAAAATCATATTTAGACTAGCAAAGTGGCAGGACATAGATGTTAAAACCCAGCAGGTTTGCCTCACTTCTGAGCCCAAACTCATTCTACCTCCCTTGATGAGCTAATCTAAGACTAGACAAGAGGACAGGATGAACCTGGGGAGGGAGCAACTGCTTTAAGTCAAAGTTGTCATACTAAACTCTGGAGCAAAGAAAGAAGCCCAAAAGGTGGATATCATATATTCAGCTAGAAAGGAAAATATACCCAATGATGAGCTATCTTAGCTGTTTCTCACATATCCTTCAAGACCTCATGTAAATGTATCTGCAGCATTTTTTAAAAAGCTCAGCTGATTCATCATCAGAGGCTGATACTGTCATAATAACACTTAGAATGCGTACTATGTACCACCTAATACTTTATGTGAAATCACTTAAGTGAAGTGGCTGCCATTAATTTTCCCCTTTTTATTTTTGATGAGGACACTACATCCTAGAAAGGTTAGCCTGCTCATGGTCAGATATAAAAGGCAGAGGCAGGATTTGAACCCAGGCAGTCAGGCTTGAGAGTTCTGGTTTTAACTTTTACGTAACACTGCCTCTCAACCGGGTTTCTACCATGATAAGGCTTTTCAAAACAATAAAATGCCAGCAAATCAGAACCCATGGGGGAAAAAAAAACCAAGGGGAAGAAAAATAGAATTGTTTCCTCACAATGAAATAAAGCATAGCTTAACTGTCAATATGCTCTAAAAAGCCACTTTTTTTCAGGTGTTTGGAAGAAGGGAAGGGGACAGGCAAGCCTGATGATGACTGATCTTTTTTATTTAATTGTTCAATATTCCTCTTCTCCAAAAACTTAAGAAGAGTGACACATTATAGTACATGAGCTATTAAGCAAACTCCTCTTGGTGATAACAATCATTTACTTGACATGCTTTGATTACTTACTAAACAGGGATACCAGCTATATAATCATAACTACCCAATGAAAACCTATTATTTGCTAAACACTTTACATATATTACTGACAAACTTTACAAATACACACCTACTGTAAGCAAGGTAGTAATTTTTTTCTGATTTTTACAGATGTAACAAAGGAGAATGAGAGAGTAAACTGCGCAAGGAAAAAGAAGCAATAAATGTCAGAGCTGGGATCTGAATCCAGCTGAGTGACTCCTACTCTCAATGAAAGTTGAAAATAAAAATAAAGAGAGGTAAATAATGCATTTTCAATCTATGCTGATGGAAAAACATGAAAACAAACATAAAAATTATATACAGCTTTATTTGGTATTTTAAGAATTTTTTAAGTTAAAAAAGGTACTTTTAAAGCCAATAAAAGTTTTCTTTAATAGAGAATATTTTTATCTACTAAATATCAGAAGAAAACGAATCACTAAATTTCCTGCCTGTCGCAATGGTTAAAACATTTAACCATTAGAGATATTGTGCAGATATGACCAGAGTTAAAAGTACTGTAGCATAAGGTAACCCATTGCTTCTAGAAAAATCTTAATTCTTGCACCAGAGGATTTCTAAGGGCAAAGCAAAAAACCAAGGATTAAGATCTAATAGTGTTAACCATGGACAAGTCATTTACAAGACAGCTCTGTCTAATGGTAGCTCATGGGAGCATCATGGATAGTTCCCTCTAATGTTTTCAAGTGGTTTCTTCCCCTTTCTGGGCAGTTTTCTTCACATGCATGTGCGGATCCGTATTTTGCTAAATACTCCAGGGATACCCTTCTACAAATCTCCAGAGTTCACGCTCCCTTCTGCTTTCTGTTCTCTTGGGGCTCGGTCTCTCAAACTCACCTGTCTTGGTCTTCTTGTCTCCATCACCTTAATCAAGTCTGCCTGGCTCTGGGGGGTTTCTCCTTCTTGTGCCATATCTGAAAACCCTCATAAGCGTAAGCAAGGGTAATTTTGGGCTCTTTTCATTTGTTTCCTATCTCTTAGCAATTGTATTCGTTTGCTGCTCAAAGTTGTGTTTAAATACCAAGATTTTATATATTTTGTCCAGTTTTCTGGTAGTTTCAGACAGGTTCTTGTTACTTCATTTTTGCCAAAGTAGAATTCCACAAACTAAATTTTAAATTTCATGTATTTCTAATCAAGTTACATTTGAAGTCACATGTGCCATGTGCCTGCTATTGTACTGGACAGCACCAGAATTGAGGTTTATTTCCAAAACCTAGCAGTCTGTGGGATTATAAAATGATTTAAAGAGAGAACAAGTTAATTGTGGTTCTGTTTTTTATAAAATTGTACTGAGCTAAAGAATAATGTGTATTATGTACCATGCTCAAAATGGACATTCCAGACTAAATTTAATACCAGTATTATTAATTCAGTAAAAACCCACATAGTGTTGACCACCTCCTAGATGCAAAGCAATTTATTAGGTGCTACTGGAAAAAAAAGAAAAGACATAGTCCCTGCTCTTTGGGCATGCAGTTGATTAGGACTTGCTAAACAGATAAACTGCATTAAAAGATAAAGTTACCATGAAGGCAGGAATAAAGTGTTGCAATACATAAAGAATAGAGCAACTAATAGTAATAACATGGGGGCAGTGCTGGTAAGTCATTATCAAACATAGGGCATCCAAGTGAGATCATTAAGAATGAAGAGAAATTAGGCCAGGCTCGCTGGCTCACACCTGTAATTCCAGCACTTTGGGAGCCAGATAACAAGGTCAGGAGTTCGAGATCAGCCTGACCAACATAGTGAAACCCCATCTCTACTAAAAATACATAATTAGCCAGGCATAGTGGACATGCCTGTAATCCCAGCTATTAAGGAGGCAGAGGCAGGAGAATCCCTTAAACCTGAGAGGCAGAGATTGCGGTGAGCCAAAATCGTGCCACTGCACTACAGCCTAGGCAACAAGGGCGAAAATCCGTCTCCAAAAAATAAATAAATAAATAAAAAGGAATGAAGAGAAATTAATTATTAAACAAACATTCTTTGGTATCTACTTTATACCAGGCCTTGTGCTAGAAACAGGATAGAAAAATGGGTACGATATAGTATTTATTCTCAAAGGGCTCAGATCTAATGGGGAAGAGTACAATGTGGGGTAAATGCAGTGACAGTGTCCAGAGGACCTGACCTAGAGCAGTGGTAGTAATGATAGAATATCCTAGAGTTATTTAGCCTACTGTTTCCTCTTAATGTTTGCTTTCTGTCCACATTCCCTTCCTTTTCCTAGTCTGCTATACTAATTCCCTATCCACCCAGAAATGATTGGCTACAAGTAGATATAAACCTCAGAGGAATCAAGTCAGATGACAGCCTATGCCAACCAAATTCTTTCCTGAGATAGAATGGGAACAAAGAAATATACCAACTGAGTTAGTCATTGTTAACCCTAAACTGGGAGGTGACAAGAGAGCCAGAGGTCATTTTTGTTTTCATTTGCATGCCATCACAGAGAAAGCCAGTCTGCATTTATAAAAACAATTTACATGAGAACAGAGACTGTTTTGTTTACTGCAGCATCTCCAGTGCCTAAAATACACACTGCCTGGCCTAACTTTTCTCCATATTTCAATCCTTTTGCCCAGTGGCCATAGTAACAAAAGTGGGGACTTGACTAGAGCAGGAGATTATGAAAGGGAAGAGGGCGGCTACACTAAGTGGCACCCAAATAGTAATTCCCTAGCTGAGGCCACCAACTCTGACATTAAATAATTTTGCACAGTTGCAAATCTTTTGATTTGTATAAGTGAAAGAAATGAGAGTAGAAGTAGGATAAAGTTATTTTTGTTGAAAACTTACGATAAGAGCCATCTGGGCTAATTTCCTCACTTATAACCAGGCAGGTAATTTGAGAATATGGTAAGGGATTATTTCGATTATAGGGACTAACAATCATTCCAATGAACTTTGCACCTCCTCTGGAGAAGTAACTCTACAATTACAAGAAAAATATAATTAGTTTCAACTATATAAATTATATAGTTTATAATTTATCCATACTTTATTTATCCAATTTATTTAGCCAATGTTTATCCATACTAACATTTTAAACATCTAATAGGGAAAAGCAGGAACAAAAAGGTATATTAAAAAGTTCACATCTGGCCTGGCGTGATGGCTCACACCTGTTAGCCCAGCACTTTGGGAGACTGAGGCGGGCAGATCGCTTGAGGTCAAGTCAAGACCAGCCTGGCCAACATGGTGAAATACTGTTTGTACTAAAAATACAAAAATTAGCTGGGGCATGGTAGCACGTGCCTGTAACCCCAGCTACTTGGGAGGCTGAGGCAGCAGAATCCCTTAAACCTGGGAGGCTGAGGTTGCAGTGAGCCGAGATTGCGCCATTGCACTCCAGCCTGGGTGACAAGAGTCAGACTCTGTCTCTTAAGAAAAAAAAAAAAAAAAAGGTTCACATCTAAACTGCAACTAAATCAAATGCCTTAGACATTCATTTCACACTGAAAATTTTTCAGGCAAAAATGTGTTCAACCAAATCCGGAATCCCCCTTTAAAAAAATTGGCCTACACAATCTGTTTTGCCATGAACATATTTACTAATTATATTCACCATGCTATATCTGTAATTCTTATCAATATGGTAATAATTTACAAATACCCTACAGCAAACCCAGTCACATATCAAATGTAAAATCCCAGAATAAAACGAAACTTGTTCTTCAGCTATAAAAAATGTATTATGTTTCTTATTATTTCAATTATATTTAGTTCCAGTCCTAGTTGCTCCCATTAATTTTTAAAGGCTCTGGGAGTATTTATCACTGTAACATTCATGGCTTGTCTGTAATTAATAAAATAACTGACTTTCTAAATGTTTACATAAACATTTATCAATCTTGCAGAAAAAAAAAATGCATATTCTTTTAGAACTCCCAGTATACAGAATATTAGAAATGCAAAACAAAAAACGTTTAAAGTTTATCTATTTAAAACAAAGCACTGAGGGGGTGTGCAATCACTTACAGAATATATCCATATAATACCTGGTATTTAGCTTGTGTGTCAATATCTCGTAAGGAAGGATTGGGATCAAAAGCAGGATGAGAATGATACCATCCAATAACACTGTAGCCTCTAACAGCCAAGGTTTCTGAGGCCTGTGTTTGTGATACAGGATCCATCTCACACTGTAGTCCTGTACTCAGACTGTTACATGGTTCTGCTGCACAGACCTATAAAAAACAATTGATCTTCAAATGATTATACTAAAATCCTGTTAATTCTATTACTCTAATGTTATAATTCTTTCAGAGATACAGAAACTTTTCAAGGTCAAGACTTTTATTTGACAATATCATAGTCAGCCTTTAACTTGCAAATGACTTATACTCCAAAAATCTGATTGTATGCTAGAAACTTAGCATGCATTTTTCTACTCAAACAAGGTCATAATAATGGCTAGTTTTCCATGTCAGCCCATATGATACCTGTACAAAGGTATTCTTTCAATGACACCTGTTACTTATGACAATAATTTCAACAGAATCATGCATACAAACTTTCAACTACAAGTGCTAGTACATATTTCTGGCCTCTTAGAAGTTGTAGCTTTTTACTAATAAAGGCAATGAGGAGCCAAGGCATGGCAATGTTCTCTCTTGGTGGTAAAAAGAAACAGGTGCTCAGAATATGGAATGTTACATCACATAACTTGCAAATGTAGCAAGTTATGCAATATTTGCATATTCTCATATATATCACAGGTAAAGTCTGTAGTTTAATTATATTCACTGAATTCTATAAAAATATTTGGTATGGTAGTAGGACTAAATAATAACTAAAACATATTTTTAAAAAAGAGAACTTACTTCAACTACTTTATCAACTTCTGAGTATCTTCCTCCTAATAGACCAATCACTTCTGCCATAGAAACATGAGCATGCTAAAAGAAATACAAGACAGACTTAGCCCAAATGCACAAAATCACTTGACAGAAAATCCTAACAAAACTCACTTATCATAAGAAAGTCATGTATAAGTGTAGTCATCATGCTTTTAAAAAATAAAGTAACATAAAAGAGGAACTAGATGCTAGGCTCAGTGCACAGAGACTAAGATTTCAGGTATCTTCACTGTTGGCTGAGAAGCTTTCAGCCACTTAAACATTCTCTGACTCTACCTTTTCACTTACAAAATGAAGATACCATTTACTCTCCCTATTCAAGAAAGGTATTATGTAAGGATACAAGGTAAAAATCACTCTAAATCCTTCTACACAAAGACATCACAAACACAAAAACTGTTGGAGGTATTGGTAGTTTAGTAAAAACAAAAAAACCTCCAAATTATAGGAGTTGTGTTTTGTTTCAGTAAACTAAAAGGTGGCAGACACAGATATTAGAAAATGAAAACAGGGTTAATGATGGTAAACAGTCTGCAAAAACTCACATTAATTTATTTTCTCTAAAATATGGAAACATGCAATTGTTTGGCTTTTCTTCAAAAGAAAAGACTTATTTTTAGATTCCTTGTAAAAGAGGATAGTTAAGATCCAAAATACACGTCTTCCATACTCTGTCTTAAGCCTGCAATAAAAATACACAAGAGTAGAAATCAGAATAACTAAGTAAACGCAATAGATTATCCTTACCAAATCCATTATTAAAAGTGCTTCTGAAGCCACTTTCACCTGAAATGGCTCCTGAAATATAAAAAAACAAAACAAAATGGGGGAGCATAAAAATAGAGATTTTGTTCTCCCCACCTAGAATGCCCACCCTGTTCTTTATCCACCCCACCAAGTTCTCAGTACTAACAAAGCTCAAAACAAACTAGCCTTTTAAAAAATATTACGATTTAAAACCCCACCAGGGAGAATTTCTCTCTCATTTTCAGTTTTTTCCCATACATATGCCCTGCACATATAGAAAAAGCGTAAGTATTTCCTGTTTGACAGAGGAAGGGGAATTGTCTATGGTCATTCATGAATGCATAAATAGTACCTGCTTTTCTTCACTGAAAAAATTACAAGGTATCAGTTGGAAGGGATCAAATGAGCTGAAAAAGAAAAAAAATTATTTTTAATATAATCTCAAGATTAGGAAGATAGCATTTATTTGCAAATTTGAAAGTATGTATCAATAGTCTATACCCAAATTCTGTATAAATGAGAAAAATATTAAACTAGGAGAGTTTCTTAGGCCGTTCCATCAATCCTTTCAAAAGAAGCACTATTCTTTTAGATTTAACAAGAACAAAAAAATCCCAGGGACTTTGAGATAAAGTCATTCTGTTGTCTTAATTTCCTTTGACACCCAAAGTAGACACTATGCACCATCAGACGTATGTCCCACACTTAAAGCAGATTTCAAAAATTTCAATGAAAATATAATTATCTGTCATGAGACCCCCAAAAAAGTTCAAGAACGATGGAAGTTTATCAAAAACGCTAGTCAGTTCAATACTGTGCCCATTATAGAGTAGGAACTTAAAACATTTTTTTGAATGAATGAATGACAAACAGTTCTGTTAAAGAAATTAATGTATTAGTCCTATGATAACCTCTTAGAGTGAAAAAGTGGTCAGGTGCGATGGCTCATATCTGTAATCTCAACACTTTGGGAGGCCGAGGTGGGCGGACCCCTTGAGCCTAGGAGTTTGAGACCAGCCTGGGCAACATGGTGAAACCCCATCTCTATAAAAAAAATACAAAAATTAGCTGGGCATGGTGGTATGTGCCTGTAATCCCAGCCACTCGGGAGACTGAGGTAGAAGGATATGTATTCACACAGGTATACATTTGCATTAACATAACTGGAAGAGAGCAGGGCAACTCTGTTCCCATTCAACCACAGATTGTTAGCTTCAAGAGAACATTTTGTTTGGCTTAATAATGTATCCCAAGTGACCAGAACCGTGCCTGGCATATACTATAGACATTCAAAGTCACTTGTTGAATAAAGAAGAAAGACCTTTAAATTAGAAAGTATTTAATCAATACAAAAAGAAACTGAAGGCCAAGATAGATGAGAAAATAGCACAGAAGGAACATCCCAGAGCATTTCAGAACCATGGATATGGAACTGCTGTTAATGTTTGTTGCGGAACTGCAGAAAATGGGAAAGTTACCAAAGGATTAGAAATAGGCAATTATTGAGCTTGTTTCACAGCACAAAAAAGCAGACTGCAGAAAAGGAGGAATTAGTTATTGAATACTAGTCAAATTCTAGAAAAAAATATGAAAAAGCTCATGTGTGATCTTTAACCAAGTGAAGAGGTGACTAAGCAAAATGAGTTCATGAAAATGTAAGGCATAAGTAGACCTTATTGTAGACACTACTGATGGGAATGATCCGTTAGAAACTAAAGACTCAAATATATTTATCTGAAATTAAACAAGACATCTGTTACGATTATCCTTCTGCATAAGATGAAGCTATATGGGTTAACTGTGGTAATCTATATAGCTGATTGAAGAATGAATATCTTTGTTGTTAAGATATAAACAATGAGGTTTACATTCTCTAAGTTCAATCAGCGATTAATGGCAGGAAAGGCAAGCTTATTGAAATGTTAATGATACAGTGCTACCAAGGCTAAAATGAAAAAAGTGGATCTCGATTCAAAAAGATTCTGATGACCTGGAACAATGACTTGAAAATCACAATAAATATAAGTCTTACATATTGAGTCAGAAAATCAATTGTCTGTATATTGGATGAGGAGTCCTACCTTATGAATATTTTTTACATTGTTTATCTAATTTAGTCTCACAACAACTGTGTAAGTTTTCATTTTTATTTTAGAGAGGTAATATGTAATGATTATGGGTATGAATTCATAAGCTTAACACTTGGGTTTAAAATCAACAGCTACACTACTTAATAGTGTGAGCAAGTTACTAAACCTCTCTATGCCTCTCAGTTTTCTCATCTGTAAAATGGGAGTGAGAATATTAACTAATGCATAGGGCTGTCATGAAGATTATTAATAAAGTGCTTAAAACACAGCTAACAGTGTTAGCTACTTTAATTATTGTTTTATAAATGAGAACCTAAGGTGTACCTAAGGACATATATCAGGTAAAAATAATATCTAATGGCATTCCTGGGTATCTTGTTTTAAAAGGGACACTGACAAACTACAGTCTATTGAATGGGGCATCTGCAGGAAGAGAGAATAGAAAATTGGGGCATTTAACTTATTTGGTGACCCTTAATTTTAAAAGGTTCAAATTTTAGATTACCCAGGCATTAGAAAACAACGACAAACTATGCAACAACTTGCTAACAATTAGTACCACCAAAGAAAACCCAGTCATTTTATGAGGTCTTCTGTCCATAACGTCTAGAGTTGAATGACCAACCTGTCCTAAACAAGGCCCCTTTACAACATATGTTGGATCCTATGTTCACTGAATCTGAACAAATTTAAAACGTTTGTTCTAGGTCTCCCAAATTCATAATCAGTGAAACAAAAAAAAAAAAATCTAAAAAAACTGTAGAATTTTTAACTTAATGTAAACAACAATGTAGCTACTGAATATTTTTTCATACATTAGCCATTTGTGATAAATTTTTAAAAATCACATTTATATAACACTACACCTTTTTGTTGGTCTTGAAACTTTTAAAGATTTAACAGGTCTGCCTTTTTCCTCTTCTCTTCTTTTTGCCAACTCCTCAGCAGAGAGATGCTAAAACAAAATTCCAATTGATTAAGGAATCCATCAACTACTAAGAGGCAGAATAAAAAATAGTCCTTTAAAACCAAATTTAAGGGCATGTGAAAACAAGAGAAACTAAACTGATACAGATGGGTTTTCTTTTTTGCTACCAACACGGTACAAAGGCTGGACAGTATTTTTTTAAAAACTGTTTCAAAAGATATAGCCATCCCAAACTGAAAATCTACTTCTCTTGATTTGCCCATTTCAATGGTACCAGTCACCCAGGTTCGAAAACCTCAGAATCACCGGAGTCTTTTATTTCCCGTTTCTACTTACCATATTCTACGGTGTTGAGTTTTCTTTCACAACTGGCACAGTGCAGAGTAACGATTAAGAACAGATTCTGGATCTAGAATGTCTGGCTATGTATTTACTAGCTGGGTGACCCTAGGCAAGTTCTAAAGCTTTCATGCTTCAGTTATGCCATTCTTAAAAATGGGAACAATAAAAGTAATAATAAAAAGTAAATAATAATACCACTGTTATGGTATTATTGTGAAGACTGAGTTCATGTTTATAAAATACTGACAACAGTGTGTGATACATAGTAACCCTTTATGGGTGTTTACAAAATAAAATAAACCTCTACTTATTCCATTTCTATGACTAACCAGTCCAAATGAACTATGCACCTTTTCCAGAATACATCCAGTATTTTTCCATGTCTCTAGCTTTGTTCCCTCAGCCTGAAGTGTTTTCATCTCCTTTTTGAGATTCTTTTCAGATCCTTCAGATCAGATTATACTCCACATATTCTATGAAACCTGCTCTGATCACACCCTTTGGGAAAACCTTATAATTCTTGGGACCAACATTATTGAACTTACCATAGATTTTGTCTTTCCTATTAGAAATACAAGTCCCTTACCAGAAGGATGAATTACTAATGACTGGGCCTAGAATGGTACTCAGGTGAGAAGTTGGGGGCAGGGAAGGTAGAGGAAGAAAGACAGACAACTCAAGTTTGTTGAGTACCTTGTGCATGCAAGGCTTACTGAATACCTAGAATTAGGACCTTTATATAGTCTATCTCATTTCTTTCTTACAACAATCCTTTGAGGGAGGCATTACTATTATTCACAGTTAGTAAGTTAAAAAAACATGAGATTCTGTGGAAGGTTAAGTAGTTGCTCAAAGTAACAAAGCTATTATGTACACATTCACACATTCTATCCATTTTACTGCACTAGCTGTTACAAAAAAAATTATATATTTAGAAGACACGTGTGTGTATACACACAACCACAAAATTCACTGTCTATGTTTCCTCTTATGACGGTAGTTTTTATTATTAGAAATAACACTTAAATATTTGTAACTCAATTGTTATCTAATGCTTAGAACAGTATTTTAATTGGTGTATCAGAACCTCATCCAATAAATGTTTAATGAAACGAACTGGGCATATCAATTTCTTGACACACTTATCTTGAGCTAGAGATAAGAATATAAAGACAGAGAGTTCTGAAATGAGTTAAAATCCTAGTTAACTGTACCACCAATGCCTTCTACTTTGGCGTTTACTGGTGACTTCTAGACAAACAAATTAACATGGGAATGAAGACATATATGTTAATGTATGAAACAAGTACAACACATATGACATTAAGATGTACAAATACATATTTAAAAAGCAGTTTTCATGGATGAGCCATTTGAAAGGTCAAAGTTACCTCAAATGTTTGTCCTTCTAAGTCCTTTGCATCACACCAGTTTCCCCATGGGTCTCGGACCCTACGTCTCCTTGTACGCTGTGATGAAATTAAAGAAAAGCAAAAGGTAGAAGGATTAACATGGAGAAATCATAGCACATTAATACACAAAATGAAAATAATAATTATCTAAAAGTCAATTAATCTATCAATTTAAATAGTATAATCTCCGGCAATGCCTGACAAACTTTTATTTTATTAATTTATGTTCAATAGTTAGCACTCTGCTTACAAATATAATAAATCAGTGATGGCTAGGTAAGGGCAGGAGCACCAGCAGCAGGTGGGCAGGGTGTGGGTTGGGTGCTGGCAGCAGGTATTAAAAAATAAGATCAGTAATGATTTTCTGTATTTTGCTTGCATTCCTTCTTAGCTTCCTATTTCCTTTCATCATGTAGGAGCTAAAACACTAGGAGAAAAATATTTTTAAGATCAAAAAGAACCACCAAGAAAATGGCTTTTCAACCACTTGTGATAGAAAATCTGCAAGAACACACAGCAAGAGGTGTAATACTGAAAACTAGAAGCAAAATAATTATCTCTCAGCTTTGGAAAGGAGATGGCCTAGTTGATCAAATAATGAAAAATTACAAAGTTGGTTGACCACATTATTAACATCCTGTTTTGCAAACCTCAATAGTGAGGCCTTTAAAACGGACCAGTTGCCAAAGGACAGTGTATGACTAGTACCATATACAACAACTCTACTTGAAAGCATTCTTTAAGATAGTAAATCTAGATAGAAATGGTTTATAGCCTAAATACTCTGAGAAAAACAGCTATTCGAGTACCTATACTTTCTTTTTCATTTATCTTACCTATTACTAATTTAATTCATTAGTAAAACTAACAAGATCATATTATGACTCTGCCTTATAAAGAATGTTGGATAACATTTTATTTATTTTTTCCCCAAGATGTATTTTTTTTCTAGTAGGTAACTTTAAAGTATGATTTACAGATGTAAAAATATTATAAAACTGACTCCAAGAATTAAAAAATAATGCCTAGTTATTCCAAAAAGGTGATTCTTAAGGTTAAGAATTTTAAAAGAATAAATGAGAAAAAAACCCCTGAACTATATAGTTTTAAAAGACACATTAGATTTATAAATCAAAATGAAGCATCCCAAGACCATTTTAACAAAACATTATGCTTCTGCATCAAGTCTGCTAGTACGTTTTAAGGATTTTTAGGTTTGTTTTTGACTTAGAAAGCAAGATGAAATTGAATGAAAGCCAGAAATGTGAATGGCTAAAGTGAAATACAAGAGGAAACATGTTTTTCTACTAAATGGCCATTTATTAAGCAGCTAAAGAGAAGTGCTGTAGGTATACCGCACTAAACAGGGTAAGCAGCAATGTGGAGAGATAGGACTGAGTGAGAGAGATGACTGCTTACCATAGACTGCAGACGCTGGGCAAGTTGATATGCTTCTACTGCATCTTTCCTGTCTCTGATTCGTACTTTGTCAACCGTTTGTGGCCTATTATATACAGCCTGTTCTATTGGAATTCAGGAAAGACAAAACCATCTATTATTTTGTGAAATTCATTTGTTAAATAGGAATACATGTACACTGACTATAGTGGAGATTCTATGACTCTTATTTCACAATCATATATTTGATGTGCTACTTAGCAGTCCTCATATAAAAGTAATGCTGTTATTACAAGCAAATCTCAATAACATGGAATATTTAGAAAATGAGTAATTTGTTTAATTTTTGCTAACTTTGGCAGTCTAATACAGAAAACATGATTTAATTTTTCTTTTGGTGGCTGAGGAAGCAAAAAATGCTTTAGTTTTCCTGAAAAGCTAGTCTAAATATTCAAAGCTTTGGGAAAACAAAGACACTGAAATGAAGGACAGACTCCAGGGCAAACTAAATTCTATCTAGCTCAGTATGAAATAGTCTTCCATGAAAAATATTTTGACACTTTTATTACATTTAAGTGTAGAGGCTCACAAATTATTTCCTTTATTTAAACAGTGCTAGGCAGCATTTCTAGCACGAATACAGTTTTTGCAAATTAAATGGGCTGTTACTAGACTTTTCATAAAACAATTTTACTTTTATCTGCTAAAGAACTGTATTCTTAAATTATTTCTGTTACTTAAACATTTTACCTTTAAAATTACACTCTCAATTTTCAGTGTAGGTCAAATGAAAACACAGTTTAACTAACAGTAAAATCTTAATAAAACATTTATTTCATAATTTTATAGCATCTCCAAATTCTACCTAAAACAACTTGAATTCTAACCATCATAGAAATGAATGGGCGCTATAAGGATAAAAAAAAAAAATGTCAAGTCAAAGATGTTGTTGGGTTATTTTTTACCACATCCAAAATTGATTGCTCCTATCAATTCGAGGTATGTATGAATCCGTCCAATACAATTAACATCCCCACAGTTCTTCAGGCCAGGACGTACTGAGGTCTTATTTAGGTATTTCGGTTTGCATATCTCCCTAATTAAGAGATGGAAGTACAATTATTTTTGATAAATAGAAATGTGAAAAAAGATTTCTGGGGAAAACTTTAAATATTTGAAATATCTTAAAATTTTACCTTTTCAATGTATAAATGTGTAATAAATACAATACTAATACATAATACCAAGAGTACTTTTTTCTGAAATAAAATGTCTATAAATGATACAATAACTTATTAGTGTAATTTTTTACAAGCATTATTTTTTTCCCAATGTTAAATTCATAGATTCCAGTTATCCCAGGACCTTGAAGTTAGAAATTTATTTATGTACAGATACAAATTGAATCTTCAAATACAAAGAACACTTTGATAATATATAGAAAATATTAGACATTTTCCATTTTTAATACATTACTTAGGTTCATCTACTCTTATTTTGCTGAACAGTTTCTTTCAATTATCAGCTATCTTATAAATGCTTAAACATTTTATATTTGTTTTTAATTATGATGACAACAAATATTAAGTACTCTCAGTGGAAAATAGAAACAGATGTAATAAGGGATTCCAAAGTGGAATCAAGAAACTCCCAAAGATTATAAAAGAAAAAAGAGGTTTATGTAACAAAACATGTATTTACTGAATATTCTTAATGTACCTTGCTAGATGGCACAATATAAAATTCGAGTAATAA
This sequence comes from Sapajus apella, assembly GCF_009761245.1. Lineage (NCBI taxonomy): Eukaryota > Metazoa > Chordata > Mammalia > Primates > Cebidae > Sapajus > Sapajus apella. Next base: position 27,247,086 of record NW_022436976.1, on the reverse strand, counting down.
AGAACTTAGTAGAAACTAATTACTGAGTGCTTATGCCAGATTATTGTACTGAGTTACACATCCTTAATCTTCACAATTATACAAGGTGATTTTATTAATATTATTCTCATTTTGGAAATGAGGAAACAAGGGGGTCGGAGTAAAACGCTTACACAAGGAAGTGAGAGAATCAGAATTCAAGTACAGATATAAATTAAGGTATTCAGATGTCTCATATAACATGTGTATTTCTCATTCAATTATTATTTTATTCCATAAATATATTGTTCTAAGCACTAGAGACACAGAGATAAACAATGTAAAATTTCTGACCTTACAGATCTTACATTCTAATGGAAGGGACTATCAATAATCAATGAACAATATATATTACATTTTCAGGTAGCAATAGTGCTAAGTAAGAAGGTCAAGAGGCTAGGGTGGGACAAACAGGCACAGACTACTTTGGATAGATAGGGTGTTGGCCTCACTAAGCAGAATAGAGGGTAAAAATAATTTATGATGTGGGAGGGTATCACAACTTCCATAGAAACGTTGAGATTTCAGTGTGTCTTGCAATAAAAGGAAACAAAATTATACAAATGAAGGCAATAAAGCAGGCAAGAGCATGGCTACCAAGAAACCAAAGTAGTCTGAAAAAAACTAGACTGAGCTAACAGAAGACTACTCAAATTAAAAGGCTTTAAACAGAACTCAGTAATCTAGCACAGTGCTGAACAAATGGTAAGTACTCTAAAAATACCTGTTCATGGAATAATGATGATTCATATGTTCAATCTTCCCCCTAACAAATAAGAGTGTCTTCTATATTCTAGGCATTGTTTAAGAACTACTGATTCAACAACAAACAAAACAGATAAAAATCTGCCCTCATGTTGCCTGCATAATAAGGGGGTTGAGGGGAGAAGAGACAATACACAAATAAAAATGTATTATTTTTGGTGGTAATAAGTTCTGCGAAGAAACTAAAACACAGGAAAAGAGAATGAAAGGGAAGAGATACATGAGATACTTTAGATAAGCCTCTAGTTTCCCTTGACCAGACTTCAATGCAACAAGAAAGCAACACTTGCCAGACTGGGGAAAGAACATCCAGTAAAAAGTCAGGGTCAAGGCCCTGAGTTGGAAGTGTGAAAATAATGAGTCAAGAATACAGACTCCAATATCCCCTTTACTAGGGTGACCTGGAACAAGTTTTTTATCCTCTGTGAACCTCATTTTTTCTTATCTATAAAACAAGAATGAGGTTGTCAAAAGGAGTGGAGATGATTTAAATACAGTGCATGGTATTTGGGAGGCATTCAGTCATGGTACTGATTACTATTTTAATAAAAATATTCCCCTAACCAGGGAATCAACTGCATCTGCTTTTATGATAAGGATCTTTTATCCATAAACAAATCTGGCAGGCTTCTTTTTATTTTAAAACTTTAACTCTTCCGTCTATTTTTTTTTACCACCACCTCCAGTCCCTAACCCACTCACTCTCTTCTATTTCTGAACAGATGTGAGTTCCTGTTCAAAACATTTTTTGCCTTCACACTGTTCTGCTAAATCACCATAATAAAATAGCAATACCTAACCAGTTTCATGAACCAAGGCAAATGACTTAGGAAACTACTGGCATGTAATTTATAATACCTATATAAATTATTCTGCCTCATTTGGAATCCAAAATTCAAAGTAACAAATATAGAATTTGATTAAAGTAACAATTAAGTATACACTGATCATTCATATGGACATTTTTAAGAGATAGGATCTTGCTCTGTTGCCCAGGCTAGTGTACATACAGAGGCATGATCCCAGCTCACTGCAGCCTCAAACTCCTGGGCTCCAGTGAGTCTCCTGCTTCAGACTCCTTAGTAGCTAGGACTACAGGCACACAACATCGTGCCTAAGATTTAAAAAAAATTTTTTGTAGAGACAGGTTCTTACTCTGCTGCCCAAACTAATCTCAAACTCCTGGCCTCAAGTAATCCTCCTGTCTCAGCCTTGAAAACTGCTGGGATGACAGTTGTGAGCCACTGCTCCTGGCCAATACGGACATTTTTGAGTTAGCTATTATTTCAAGGTCTCTAAATTTTGGCCATTCACCCTCTTATTTCCAAAAACAAAAGTAGATACCAATAGAAATTTAACTAGTCTTTGTTAAAAGTGTGAATTAGGCCATGGGGAATAAGAATGATTTATAGTCAAGACTTGGACTGATGTCCTTCATGTGTCAGTGACTGGTTGTAAATCAAAGGCAGGTCTCTAAACCTCTCCTGATCTCAGCATCATTCTCTATCAAATAGATATAATACCATCTGCATATTTTACAGGATTGTTTTAAAAAATCAAATATGATAGAGGAAAGCTATTTAAAAACTATAAAGCACTACGTAAAATCAGGAGTTGTTCCTTACAAGGATACTTGTATGATGCCGCCCTGACCCACATGTATTTTCAGCACCTCAACCATCTGTAAAATAAGAGTAAAGAAAAAGGACAAAGCTCCTCCTATTAGAATACAGCCATCTTTAAAAACCAGTGACTTATATTGTGTGGGTAAAATAAAGGTTACTGCTTTATTATAGCCAGTTGTTTTCCTTTGGTAACCCTTCTAGGTTATAGCAGAAAGTTACTGCAATAGGACCGGAAGGCTTTGATACAAAAAAACAAGCAAGAGACAAAGCAGAACCCCTGCTCACGGAACTAGGAAGCTCTCTATAAAGATGGCCCTATAAAATCTGATAGCTTCTGAAACAGTGTTGGCAATTATGAATCTGCTTTGGTTAAATTTTTTTGAGATGAAGTCTCGCTCTGTTTCCCAGGCTGGAGTGCAGTGGCATGATCTCGGCTCACTGTAACCTCTGTTTCCCAGGTTCCAGCAATTCTCCTGCCTCGGCATCATCAGTAACTGGGATCACAGACACCTGCCACGATGCCCGGCTTTTTTTTTTTTTTTTTGTATTTTTAGAAGAGACGGGGTTTCACCATGTTGGCCAGGCTGGTCTCAAACTTCTGTCCTCAAGTGATCCGCCTGCCTCAGCCTCCCAAAGTGCTGGGATTACAGGCATGAGCCACTGAGCCAAGCCAGCAATTACAAATGTTTAATGATGGCTTAATTAAGCTATTTATAAAAATTCAAACTAGGCTAATAAGGTGGGAAATTTTTTGGTTTATTCCCTAGCCCTCATTAAATAATTAATAAGTGGTACTGACAATTTAGAGAATTAGCCTCATCTATCAGAAAACTGCACCCTGATAAAGCTGAAGAAATTAACAGCACATTATTGCCACAAGTTCAAAGTTAAAAGCATTTAAGATCACTATTTAGAAGAAGTGTTTCTGCAATCTGGCTATATCTAATACTATTCCTGTCATCGAACTTTTCTTTGTATTCAAAGAACATGATAAACTTGAAAGAATTATTTCCCTTTTCCCGTACAGTAGTGTTCACTTTATATCTTCCTAACACTGTCCTAGGAGACTGTTTCATAAAACAATCAGCTGTCCCTTTTACCAGGCCCACAATCTAAGAATAGACAAAAAGATGGGTTATGATAGCTATAAGTGATGTTTACTAAAGCTTTCAAAGTTTCATCACAAGAAATTTTAAATCTTCCCTACTGAAGTGATCTCTAGATTTACCAGCAAAATTCTAAGTTCTGTATAGGCCTAATTAAAATACTTCAGAATATCAGGTTTTTAAAACAACATCTAAAATGTAACTCTTTCTTACCATTGATCCAAAATGTAATTTCTAATTTTCAAATAGCGTTCTGGTGTTTTAGCTTGGCGTCCCTCAAAAAACTCAGGAATTGCTTGTTTTTCTTCTTCTTGAATGATATTTCTATCTATTTCTATTTCCTGTTCTGGTGCTTTAAGCTCTTCTTCCTCATGACTTTCCTCTACCATTTGGCAAGAAGAATCAAAAAGCATTTCATTATCATTCAAATCTTTCTGACTTTCACAAGGCTCTGGAGAAGGCAGCTGCCTGGCGTCAACTATGATTCCCCTTCCATCATGTTTGTTGCTATTTTTAATCAATTCATTAAATTTCTGATCATTTAATTTGACTGAATTTTTGTCACTGCTACTCTGTTTCTGTGTCCACAATGTAATTTCCGAGCTTGAAAGTGTTTCATCTTGCTTTTCATTTTGAAGACGGTCCCTGGAAGACTTAGAAAAGACAGCTTCCTGGCTGTCAGAAGCAATGAATTCTCCTTGATTGGTTTCATGAATTTTACTATCAGGAAAATCTAACAAGATATCACTGCTAGAATTCTTTTGGGGTGTTTGAGAAGACAACTCGTCCACCTCATCTGTGATGTCTACTTCTTCATCATCAGATAACTTTTCAATTTTTACAGCATTCAAGTTGGGATCAGCACGTCCCCTGAAACATGATGGTGTCCATGCCTTTGTCCCTTTATTTTCATTTATAACTTGAAGATTATGGCCGTTCTTCTGATTTGGTGTTTCTTTCTCCAGGCCGCATTTGACCTTATTAAAAATCAGAATAAAATCCCCATAATATTAAGATTTAAAAATTTAATCATTGGCACACAAAAAAAGGATAAATACAGTGTTATTAAACTGAGTACATGTTAATGGTACATTATACCTTTAATGCACTTTTCTTTAAAGGGTTTATAACTGCATTTTAGACAAGATTGGGCGCATTCAGGGTGGTATGGCCATAGACTACAACTGCATTTTAAATATAAAGGATCAGCATTTAAAATTTCTATAACTATATAACTAATTCATGGGTCTGGTGATTATTAGTCAAATAATCATGACCTATATTTAACTACTACTTATTTTTTAATATTAAGTTGAAAACAGCAGCCTGGCTCAGATCAACCATGTGTAATGAACCAGTAACTATTATACTATACTAAGGTACTGTACAATATATTGAAATATTTTTAAAGGCTTATTTCTCAGAACATCTGATACTACAGCTGATTCTTTCTTATAATGCTAAAATAATCCTTACAGAAATCTAACTGACATCTTCACTGTGTATATTAAAACTATCTTCCATTTAAATAAGGGACAACAGAAACAAACTGTTTTTTGCAGGCTTATTTAATAAACTTATATTATAGAGATTACACTTTAAGCCATAAAATTATCTCATATACCTATTAATATAGACATAAATATCTGGTAATGTAATAAAAAAGAGATAATGAAAGTGAATGAGCAAATATGAAATAAAATCCTTATATACAAAGTTTTTGAAAAGTCTTATAAATGACTGACATACATAAGGGATATGACAGCTCTCAGAAAAAGATTATTTATAGATCCTGAATCATAAGAAAATTCCATGATTAAATATCTGACATTAACTGGCTTACTACATAGGGAATGAAAGGGTAGCAGGAGGGAAAAAGAGATTTGGACATATTACCTGAAATAGCTTTTAACATTGTTATTTATTTGAAGTATCCTGTCTACATTTTTAAAAATTCAGATGAAATTCTGTATTGATTTCATAATATACTAATCCCTTTTACAATATGAAAAATGTACCCTTCTACCCCAGGTCTTTAAGTATAACTGGCACCCCAAGATACACAGCATGTATCTTAGAAGCCTAAGAGTAAGAATAAAGTTAAGCTTTATTCTGTCCTGAGGTATTAACTAAACCTGGGCGAGCCGACTTAAATATGCTTCTGTTGCCAGACTTAGCGGCTCATGCCTGTAATACCAGCACTTTGGGAGGCTGAGATGGGTGGATCACCTGAGGTCAGGAAATCGAGACCCACCTGACCAACATGGTGAAACCCTGTCTCTACTAAAAATACAAAAAGTTAGCTGGGCTGGTGGCGGGCATCTGTAATTCCAGCTACTAGGGAGGGTGAGGCAGGAGAAACTCGTGAACCTGGGAGGGGAAGGTTGTGGCGAGTCGAGATCACGCCATTGCACTCCAGCCTGGGCAACAAGAGTGAAACTCAAAAAAAAAAAAAAAAAAAAAAAGAAAAAAAGAAAATGCTTCTGTTTGGTTGAAAGATAGAGCATATGATTGATGTATGATGAATCTATTCCATCAGTTACCACCTATGTCTAGCTAACACTGAAACAAATCTTATATACAGGGTAGGACTCATTATCTACATGAAAAGAAAGTATCAAATTTCACTCAAGACACTTCCAAATTTATATAATTATGTTCCTAACTTCAAAGAGAATATATTAAAAAATTCTAAATATCAAGCATATAGCACAAATTACTTAAAAGATTAAGGAACCAGGCCACAATTAAACCTTTCTTAAAAATGCAGTTTATTAAAGTTTTAGACAATTCTTCACAGGAATTATAAAAATTTCATTGCTATTTAACAGATTTCAGAATCATAATAGCATTGACCTCCTCTAAGTGCTAATAATTCTTAAAAGTTTCAAGAAAAGTTATTTTCCTGAGGAAACAATAAGATAAGATCGCTAAGATTTTCTCCTTGGAATATAATTTGCTTTATGGGATATTTTTGAGCAATTACTGTTTTGTTCATTTAACTTTATAAGATTAAGTAGAATAACATGATACCTATTTAATGGCAATACTCAACACTGAAGATATGCTCTGAGATTTTGCATAGTACTCTGTGGGCATAAACTACTTTAAAAACTTTTAACAGTAAGAATTTAATGCCTGAATTAAAGGAATACTTCTGCTTACTTTGTTTTTTCTAAATATTTTCATTATCAATCAGGATACTGATATTCTGCTTACCTTATTTTTAAAATACTGTCTTGCATAACTCTTCACTTGTAAAACAGTGCGACTTCCAATTAACTTTGAAATTTTGGTCCATCTTCGGCCAAATTTAGACTGTATTATCAAAATGGAAAAAAATTGCTTTTGATTAATTTACTTATGAATAGTCCAAGCAACTGCCACATTAAAAAAAAAATCTTTATTTTCTGAAGCACACTGTAGCATCTTCTATATAGACTATGCTCTTAAAATCAAAGCCTACGTTCTTCTTTTTGAAACTGAACTGAAAACTGATGGAAAAAAAATCTTTATTTTCTGAAGCACACTGTAACATCTTCTATATAGACTATGCTCTTAAAATCAAAGCCTACGTTCTTCTTTTTGAAACTGAACTGAAAACTGATGGAAATGATTTAGAAACTACTTTTTTAAAAGAATAACTATTTAAATGAAGATATCACCTAACTGTATGAATTAATATTATAAGTTATGATGTTCCAAATCTAAAATAACTTTTTAAAATAAATAAGTGCCTGAAAGGGGTGTAGGTTACATTTTCCATTTATATGATCAACTGAACATGTTCTGTGCTAATTTCAACATAACGTTTTTTAAACCAGATTCCATATTTTGCAATACTCATTAGGTGTCTCGCAGCAGAGACTTCTACTCTATCAGATATCACAGTGAACTGACCTAAAAGACTAAATCACAAATGAGGAAGTCCTATAAGAAATACCTTCTTTGTTAAGATGCTATAAGCTGCAAGAGTTCAAATCACCTATTTGATTACCCATCACTGAGTTTGTCTTGAATGTGTATATGCTACACACATTCATAAACTCTGGTTTTCACTTGTTAATGTCTTTGTCAGTTTTTATTTCGAGACAGAGTCTCACTCTGTTGGCTAAGGGCAGTGGTGTGATCACGGGTCACTGTAGCCTCAACCTCCTGGGCTCAAGCAATCCTCCCAACTCCGCCTTCCCAGTATCCCAGTAGCTGGGACTACAGGTACGCACCACCAGTCCTGGCTAATTTTTTATTTTTTGTAGAGATACGGTCTCACTATGTTGCCTAGTCTACAACTAATGCCTTCTGACACCTCCCGTACCCCAGTGTCAAAGGCTGTGCAACTCTTAACACTGAAGCTGTGGAGAGGAAAATATTGAGAACTTGAGGGAGCTCCTGTGTGTTCTCAAGCACAGAAAGAAACACACAGATTGACAGCTAAAAGGGATTGTTAGGTATCAAGTCTAACTATAATACATAAATCCTCTTTGAAATATCCCCAACATAAGATATTCTCTACTTCCTAAGGTAGCTCAATAATTCTAAATTTTTAGAACTCTTAAAACTACAAAAAACAAAAAACTAGTAATAACTTAGGAAAGCTGACCCTGGTGTTAGATTTACAGGCCAGGCAGTCATGCCTTACGGTAGCAAATCATCTTCAAAGATCTGGCCAAAATGATAAACCTTAATTTAAGTAAATTTCTGATATTCATTAGAAAACATGACATACAGACAATTTCTTAAACTCCAAGTACTTCTGAAAATTATTAGCAAATATAAGTTAATTATTTGATATTGCTCTTAACACCTCGCTGAGATCAACTTACTGAAGAACTATTTATCTTTATTGTGGGATGAAGGCAAATAGGTAATACTGGTAGGTAGCATAGAGCATTTGTGGAAACAGGACACATCTGGATTAAGGGATGATTAGTAGAAAAGTAGGGACTTAGGCACTAGAAAAATTGGGGAAAGAACACTAACAAGAGGAGCAAAGAAGCCAGGCACAGTGGCACATGTCTGTGGTCCTAGCTACTCAGGAGACTAAGGCAAGAGGACTACCTGAGCTCAGGAGTTAAAAGCCTGGTTTCTAAAAAGAAAAAAAAAAAAAAAGTAAAACAAGGAGCAAAGAAAATATTTACCAGTTTCAAAATAGAGCAAAGGGAGAGTCCCATGCCCAAGAAAGGGAAAGAAAAAACCTTTCTTCATCATTCAGTACCACCCAATTCCCTACAAGCCTGAGAGAATTCAGTCTATAAGCAAACTTTATTAATGGGTAAGAAACGCTGAGAATACAACCAATAATTCCATGCTTTTTGTGTAGGAAAACATTCCAAGTTTAAAATCTCCCTTAATGTAGATAGGCAAATGTCTACATATCTCTATATAAATAAATAAATATTTGCTTATGTATGGACAAATATCTCTGGAAGGAAAGACTTCTTTTTCAAAGAGTCTTTTAAACACTGGTTACCCCAGGCAAAGAGAACTGAAGGCTAAGATGAGAGTGAGAAGACTTACTATCCTATAACTTTAGGAACCTTTTGAATTTTAACCATGCAAATGTAGTCCCCATAAGTACCATCAACATAAAAACTAAGCCTAAAACTGAGTCTTAAATTCAATCTATTTGTTTATGCATGTATATATGTGTTAGTACAAACTGCACCATGTTGTAAGCTCCCTGCTATTTTGCAGACCTTGGTCAAAGTGAAACATTTCACAGGGGTTCAGGCCATGAGAAATATCCTGTCTAACCACCTCACCACAAGGCTGACAAAGGCCCAACTAAAGAAATGTCCCTATCATATCCTGCTGGACAAAGGTTCAAGGAACACCGGAAACACCACAACGACATCCCTCCAGAACCAGGGCCAGAACTGCCTCATCATGGGAGCATCTTATCAATATCCTGCTGGGCAGCAAGTCATACTGCCTAGACCCCTTCTGCCTATACCTATATATTGCTTAGGCTGTAAGCAGCAGTGGCTCTGGCAATAGGCTGGTCTACCACTTCTGTAGGTTTTACGCTGGACCTAAATCCTGTATTTGCTGTTGAGCTGCCCTCCTTGTGTGTATCTTTCTTTAACCCTTGCCTTCCCTTCAAAACCTAACATTATGTGTCTGGTCTTTGATAAGGGACAAAACACCAAAAGTTGTTAGGAATCTTAAATAAATAACTGATTAATTAAAGTTAGATTCTATAAATGATAATCATGCAACAGACTGAAAAATAAATACAAAAAACATCACCAGTATAGGAAAAAGTCTTTAAGAGATAAAAACTTCAAGAGAGTTTATATATTTATATAAGAATATCATAGAGTATATAGATGTCATGGTGTTGACTAAAATATAAACACATTTCTCACCATCTGTAGAAATGTTAATGATACTTCAACTAGAATACATGAATTTTATTTTATACATACAAATATTCTATACATGTAATGTATTACATATACATAATTTCAACATTACTTAGAACACTACTAGGTAATATGTACCTTATAGGAAAAGATATAGAGCAATCTTGATAGTAAAAAAAATTTTTTTTAAATCCTAAGTATTTTTTTGTAAGTTTCTTCATATTAAGGGGTATTTTCAGAATTAGTAACCAGAATATGTATCTTTTCCACTATGCAGCATGTGGACATTTAAATAGATCTCAGTGTAATAGACATTCACACACAATAAATGTTTCTGGTCTTCATTTACAGCCACTGAAATATTTATTTAGGCAGTGTATACAATGCTAAATTATCTGAATAAAAGCTCAGCTGATCGCCCAGTTTCAAATACACAAGTTTTTGTTTTGTTTCGAAAAAAAGAGACTACTAAATAATTTTGTCTTTTGATCCAGGTAGTTGGTGTTATATATAGAGATAGACCTCAATTTCTTGGATTTTGATAATACCAAAAGAATGTGAAAACTACAAATCTAAATCTATTTTAGTATTTTAGTACCTTAGATATAAGTTAAAAGAAATTCTCTTGCACTATACTATAAACATCATTATTCTAACTACAGAAGAACTAAAGGCGTTATAACTGTAATTAAAATGAAAATTCAGGTCTCTATAAATTAATTTAATCTTTTAACTTTACCAATATTTGCTTCTAGAATTATTTTACTAAAAATTTAAAATTGCTCTATTTACCAGCCCTTGTTCAAACAGCTCTTTTTCTTCTATCGTCCACTTTACTGAGTAACTGGCTGGTTTTGTAGGAGAGTGTACCCTGAGGGGAAAAAAAGGAATTGCAAAAAAAATTTCTGAAATGGAACATTCCATATTTATGTAACTAAAGGTTATAGATAGCCATGGGCTAAATTCAATACGTTGAGTCTAAGAATTAAAAACAAACAAACAAAACAAGAAGGCTACAGTCTCTACCGGGGGGCAGAGATTTACCCTGTCACGTGTCTCTAGCTCAGGATGATGGGAGCCCCAAAAGACATAATCCTTGGGTCTGAGTGAGGGTAACACTAAAAGACATCAAAGGAAGTCAATGGGATAACAAACAAAAAGGCTCCCTTAGACTGGATACAAAGCAGTAGGTGTTAATATATTCCCAAATCCTGAAAGGCATGTAGACTTTAAACTGGGTCCAGAAATATTATCTCTTTAGTTCTTTCATATAAATCCATGTAAATATTAAGATAGAAAAGAAGTCAAAAACCACAACATTGTACTTATTGCTTTTAAAATTCGTTATTTGAAGGAATTAAAAACAAAACTGATGAAGCTCACCAACTTAAGCAAGCCATTAATACTTTTGTTAACTTCATTTTACTGTTTATTCAGCAAAATACAAAAGCAAAAGGCTGCTCAGTGCTCAACCTATTGGGCAATTACAAATATGTAAACTCACCCTTTAAGGGACCATAAACTTCCAAATTCATAAATGCTAAATACTGTTCTTTCAATGATAGGGATAGGGTATTTTTTTAAGTAGTTAATTTCTCCAGATAATTTTTGAAAGCCACAAATCCAAATAAAAATTTTGTTGAAAATTAACTGACAGAACGAAAGAAATAAATTCCAATATATTACATAACAGCTTCTCACATAACAGCTTCTCAAAATGTCCTCATGAATCCCTAGATACCTATATTTTCCACAATCTGATGGGATTTCCTATGTAGGGCTATAAAAGAAATTCTGGCAAATAAATATCATCATAAAATCATACTTGTGCCAGTCTAACATCATTATAAAAAAACTATTTTTATATCTACTTAATGTTTTTGTATAACCCAAGGTCAAGTGGGCTTTTCACAGGCCAACTATAATTAAAAAAAAAATTCTTCCCTAATTTTTAACTAATCAAAAAGAATTTAGAAATGTAAAACATAAGTACATACATGATTTTTGCTGTTTTCTGCAGACTGCATCACATGAAAAAAAGAAAATAAGGAAGTGTGTGAGGTTTCTAAAAATACAATCCAGACTCTCAGAAATATTATAAATTGATTTTACCTCTTCACATATTTTTTATCATCTTCCTTTTGATCAAGCCAGACTTTTCCCGGTAGTGATTTTTTAGATAAATAATACCTGTGTAATTATTAAGGAAACATTTTAAATAATATTACAGTCGTAATTTTTATATGACTGTAATACTTACATTACTTATACAAAATGTGTGCTATATAAATGTTAATAGTTCCCTTGTCTTCCCAATTAGAAGTGACTACAAGAAGAGAGGAGGAAAGGGAGGCGGGAAAAATAAAAAGAAAAAAAAAAAGAAGTGACTACAAGAAGAAACAGCCTCTGTGTTTAAATCAAGCTTGTCCAACCTGCTGCCTGCAAGCCACATGCGGCCCAGGGCAGCTTTAAATATGGCCCAACACGAATTCGTAAGCTTAAAACATTATGAGGTTATTTTGCATTTTTTTAAGCTCATCAGCTATCATTAGTATATTTTATGTGGGGCACAAGACAATTTTTCATCCAATGTGTTCCAGGGAAGCCAAAAGATTGGACACCCTGGTTTAAATCTTTTCTTCCAAAACATATGGAGAATGTAATAGATGAATTTGGTTGGTTGTCCAAGGCAATTTTAATTTTCCACCCATTTCTAAAGCCAATGGAGAAGAATCCAGGGATCTTCTTTACCTTAATAAAAATAGCAAACTTTAGGCTGGGCAAGGTGGCTCACACCTGTAATCCCAGCATTTTGGGAGGCTGAGGCGGGAGGATCATGAGGTCAGGAGATCGAGATCATCCTGGCTAACAGTGAAATCCCATCTCTACTAAAGTACAAAAAATTAGCCAGGTGTGGTGGCATGCACCTGTAGTCCCAGCTACTCAGGAGGCTAGGGCAGGAGAATCGTTTGAACCTGGGGGGCCAAGGTTGCAGTGAGCCGAGATCAACTGCGCCACTGCCTCCAGTCTGGAAGACGGAGCGACTCTGTCTCAAAAAAAAAAAAAAAAAAAAAAATAGCAAACATTTAGATCAAATTTACCCGGGATCCTTCCTCTCAAAGTTCTTATAACTAGCCTGATCAAATACTGTAAGCTTAGCCTAAGATATTCTTCACTTAACAAGTATTTATTGACTGGATACTATATACGTCAGGTACTATGCTAGGTACTAGGTGCTTAACAAAGATATTCTCGTTATTTATTTCCATATCTGGAAGTGAACCACTGACCACTTAAGCATTTTATCTAGACGTGCACAGTGGCTGCCAACCACGTGTGACCTCTAACCAGTGGAAACACTATTTGCATGAACTAGGATGTAGTCTAAGTATAAAACACAGCGGATTTCAAAGACTTAGTACAAAACAAAGAACATAAAATATCTCATTAATGTTTTTATCTTGATTAAATGTTAAAATGAGAATATTTTAAATATTTATATAATATATATTGTTAATATTAATTTCCTTTGTGTTAAGATGGGAAAATTTTAAATTATATGTGACTTTCTCTGAAGAGCAATAATCTAGGCTATAATTGCAATGTCTGGGGAGAATTAGAGAATAAGAAAGCCTAAGTGGGGTTAACCGATGATAACTGAAGGTACAGAGGCACTCTAAAATCGACATGGCAATAAGGGGAAATAGTGGGAACAGAGTAATTCTGGCTTAAATAGTGAGGAGAAATCCATAAAATGAAAAAGAGGTTAATAAACCCCTACTTATTAGAGTATGACTAGCTATTTTTATAAATCATAAAATCAGTAATCATTTTGTTCATTCTTTTCTTTTACATGTATGAAAGCTAAGCTATAAATAAGGATCTACAAATGTAGGGGAAAAAAATCTTCATTCGATAGTATTTGTTTTGAGCTTTTTATTTAGATTCCTCCCACATAACACCTGTAAATTATGAAGTGAGAAGAACTTTTACATGTTCCAACTCTGTGTCTTTGGAACAAATTAGCATCTCTGGGTTTCAGCTTATATAAGTTTAAAAATGCAAGCTTGGACTTAAGGTTCTAAATGACTTAAATATTCTATCATTTCTACTCAATATTCAGATATCATAAATAGTTAGCTAGTGACAGAAACTCAAAATATGCAATCAGATTGCAGACGTAGTAGTAAAAAAAACCCTGAAGAATAAAACGTTGCTTTTTGCATAGATAGGTAACATGATATTATATAATAGCAGTCTGGGGCTGAATAAAATCCATCTAGTAAACAGTGGCCTCTTGTAATTTTTGCATTTATAGATTTTTCACCCTGAGACCTGTACTTTCCTCATAATCATTAAAGGATACTCTTCTTCCAATAACATTTTCTCAATAACAGCTCTGTTCTCTTCACTGATGGTGTTATCCAAGGTCCAAGGCTATTAAAAAAGAGAATACATTTTTCTTTTTATTTATTGCTTTTTGAAATTATCTTCTATGCTTTGTTAAATAAAAATACAAAACACAATGATTACAAATTATAACAGCTACCATTTACTGGGCACACAGACTTATCTTTGATTACCACAGTAACACTGAGATAGGCATTAATACTTTACAGGTGCACAGCACTACTAGCATTTAAGTGGAAGAGCAGAGACTTTACACCCAAGTCTGTTGGATTCCCAGGCTCATGCTCCTGCCCACAATGAGGTAATAATGGCCATCCTATACAAGAAACCATTTGCTAGGCATCAGACACTCTGCTAGACACTTAATCTCTTTCCAAAACTCACCACTAACTCTCCTTTTTCCTCAGTTACAATCTTCATGATCCCACTTATTTTCAACTCCTCAAGTTAAAAATTTTCAGCTCATATCTCTTCTTTAAGATCTAGACAATAATATTCAACAGCCCATCCAAGACTTTTACTTGGATATCTAATTGACTTCTAGAACTTAACATATCTAAAACAGAACTCACCATCACGTATCTCCACCTGCTTCTCCCTCTGTATTCTCAACTTTACAAAAAGCACTATTACTCACTAAGTTATTCCATGTAGAAATTCAGGAATCATGGTGGATTCTTTCCTTTTCCCTTAATGCCCATATCCAATCTATCAACCAGTTCTACTGCCAAAATGTAATTCAAAGCTATCTATTCTATCTCTTCTGCTACTACCTCAGGCCAAGTCCCAATCATCAAATCTTGGTTCAACTGCTTTGAATGTTTCCTAACTGGTCCCTTCAACTCCACTCTCACTTCCCTCCAATCTTTACCACAGTACCCAAAATTCATTTTATAAAAATAAATTTGCTAATCTCTATAAAATCTATATGAAATGTTTCAATGATGTCCCAGTTCCTTTAAAACAAAATTTAAACCCTTTAGCATAATCCAACTCATAAGTCCTGCATGACAGAACTCTAGCCTGTCTCTCCAACTGTGTCACATGCTGCCACTCCTCCCTTTCCCAACATATTCTAGACACTGGCCTTCAACCAGAGCTTCTGGGGTTGCAGTTCCTTCTGTCTTTAATTTCTTCTTTTAATTTTTCACATATCTACCCTTTTCCCCATCATTTTCAACTTAAATCTCACCTCCTCTGAGTTTCTCTCACTGACAATTTAATCTAAACTAAGCTCCCCACTCTGGTACTCAGTCAGCATCTTGCTTATTTCTTTCAAAATCTATTATTAGTTTGTCTACCTGTTTATTATCTAACTCCCTTTTAGAATATAAGCTCCTTGAGAGCAGGATCATGTCTGTCTTCATTATAGTCATATCCTCTAAGCCTGACCTGCTGACTGGCCCACAGTAAGTACTCAATAAGTAACTACTACATGAAGAAATAAGCCCTGTGATAATCCCATTTCCTTATTCTCTGAGAGAGGGTTTTACTCTGTTGCCCAGGTTGGAAGCAGTGGCACAATCAGAGCTCACTGTAGGCCGGGCACAGTGGCTCATACCTGTAATCCCAGCACTTCAGGAGGCCAAGATGGTGGATCACCTGAGGTCGGGGGTTCAAGACCATCCTGGCCAACATGGTGAAACCCCATCTCTAATAAAAATACAAAAAAATTAGCTGGGCATAGTGGCGCATGCCTGTAGTCCCAGCTACTTGGGAGGCTGAGACAGAAGAATTGCTTGAAGCCAGGAGGCGGAGATTGCAGTGAGATGAGATTGTGCCACTGCACTACAGCTTGAGCAACAGTGTGAAACTCTATCTCAAAAAAATAAAGAAAAACAACATTAGCCAGGCATGGTAGCACGTGCTTGTAATTCCAGCTACTTGGGAGGCTGGGGCAGGAGAATCACTTGAACCCAGGAGACAGAGGTTGAGGTAAGCAGAGATCGCACCATTGCACTCCAGCCTGGGCAACGAGAGCGAAACTCCATCTCAAAAAGAAAAAAGAAAGCTCACTATAATCTCAAACTCCTGGGCTCAAGGGATTCTCCTGCCTTTGCTTCCCAAATAACTGGGATTATAGGCAGGAGCCAGCTGGCCCAGCTACCACTTTTTTAGGTAACGAAACTGAAGTTCACAAATTTGAGAAGTGGCAGAGCGAGGATCTGTACCTAAATCTAGCTGGCTCCAAACCTGTTTCTCAACAGTCCATTTTTCAATGTCCAAAGAAAGAAGAGGTTTCTATTTTTAAAGAAAGAAAAATTCTAAATATTTTTTGTTTTCTTTATTCTAAATTTTTTCTTAATTCTTTGTGTAGGCATCAATGAGAATAAAATTCTAAATTTCTAAAGAAGAAAAATATTACATCTGTGGTAGTTGAGAACTAGCACTAAGTTCAAAAACAAATAAACAAAAAGAAGCACTCTAGGCAATAAATAACAGCTTAATGCACCTGATATTTTTATAAAATACTTACAATAAGTCCATTCTCTGTTCTCCAAGATGAATCAAGATAGTGATCTTTTTGTAAAACTGAAGCTGTATTTTCATCACTTCTGTAATAATTAAGAAAATGAGTATATAAGCCAAAATCATACTAGTTAATGAATGTGAGTTACACAGCAAAGAAACCGGCAGGTCGTAACAAACAGATTTAACATTGTGGAAATGCCTGCTCTACCTCTTTGGTCTGTGAAATACATGGTAATGCTAAGCTACCCCATCTCAGTTGTGAAATATCAAGTCTGACTGCTCACTTCTTTTGGTTCTCAAGAATAAACAATCTCATGAAAAAAGCAATACCCCAAAGCAGCAATCACAATATGCTCTGTGACTATGAACCAACAATGCAGTTTCAGCTGATTAATACCAGTACCCATGTGTATACAGGAATTCAAAGTTGTGATTAAATCTTTTTGCTATATCTAAATTACAAAAACCATCGGCCGGGCACGGTGGCTTATGCCTGTAATCCCAGCAATTTGGGAGGCTGTGGCAGGCAGATCACCTGAGGTCAGGAGTTCGAGACCAGCTTGGCCAATATGGCAAAACCCCATCTCTACTAAAAATACAAAAATTAGCCAGGTGTGGTGGCAGGTACCACACTACTCAGGAGGCTGAGGCAGGAGAATTACTTGAACCCAGGAGGTGGAGGTTGCAGTGAGCTGAGATCATGCCACTGCACTCCAGCCGGGGCAACATGAATGAAACTCTGTCTCAAAAAACAAACAAACAAAAAAACAAAAAACCCCACCATCAATAACACTACCCATAAAATAACCAAACAAAACAAAACTAGATGAGAACCAAAACAGAAAATACTCAAAGGATAGTACAGTGAATAGGTAAGAAAAACGTGATGTTTTATTAACAACTCATATACTTAAAAAAATTAATTTCATTTGGAGGCTTTTCAATGTCCATGAGGGATCAAACTGTGTTAATTACCTCACTTTTTTCATTAAGCTAATACGAATTCTTTAAAATTACATTGTATACCCCATATTTGAAAAGGCGGAATAATTAAGTTTTGGGGGGCTCAATCCATGATATAAATTTAATATTTTGCTAAGTTTTTGACTTTTTCTAGACCTAATCTAGCGGTAGGAATCTTCTAAGACTGCAAAAACTTATTAATAGGTTTATAAATTTGAATCTTTAATTAGGCAGTAGTTATAATAAATTATGGGGCTAATGAACTATTCTCCAAAAGCAACCATTTCTTGCAATTGTTGATGGCAAACAGGTTTAATCTCAAATGCCAACTATGAGGGGCCGGGCGCAATGGTTCACGCCTGTAATCCCAGAACTTTGAGAGGCAGAGGTGGGCAGAGCGCGAGGTCAGGAGATTGAGACTATTCTGGCTAACACAGTGAAACCCCATCTCTACTAAAAAAAAAAAAAAAATACAAAAATTAGCTGGGTGTGCCTGCATGTGCCTGTTGTCCCAGCTACTCAGGGGGCTGAGGCAGGAGAATCGCTTTGAACCCGGGAGGCGGAGGTTGCAGTCAGCCAAGATTGCACTACTGAACTCCAGCCTGGGCAACAGAGCAAGACTCTGTTCCCGCTCCTCCCTGCCCCCAAAAAAAGTCAACTATGATCTGGAAGAAGCTGCCAGGAAGGCTAAATAAAGGATTCTGAGACTTATAACAGCTCAAGGAAACCTTTGTTCAAATAACTAGGTCTGCCAAGTGTTCAGAAAGTAGAACCACTATATTTCAAGTTTACTATCGAAATCTTTTCATTCACCAATAGGAAGAATCAGCAACACTCATATTCTGGTTTGTACTTCTGGATATCTACCTGAATCTCCATAGGTACCATATGTTAGCATGTTTAAAGCTTGAAATCACCTTTCCTCCCAAATCTACTCTTTCATTGTTCCCTGTCTCAATCAGTGGCACCACCATCTCCCTAGCTACCCAAGCCAGAAATCCAAGCCTGCCCTTTTTTCTTCATAACCCACATTTAATGTGCCCCAATTCTGTTGTTTCTCCCACTTTCCAAAACCAGTCCTTCTAATGTATTCATACTACCCCTGAGGTCCTGTAGTTTCCAATCTTATATAATTTTTCTGGGTAAATGTAAAAGATAAAGCTGACAAGCCATTCACCTCCTTCTTTATCTTTCTCCACCCATCTCCATCTGACATATATACAGGTTTTCTGTCTATGTCATTTAACTAGAATGTTCTATAAGAGTACAGACTTGGTTTTGATACGTTGTTATATAACAGTGCTTGACATGTAGAAGGTACTAAATATCTTCTGAATGACTGAATGAACAAGGTAGGTGGGGCATGGATCACACAGATCTCTGGAGGTTAAAGAATGAGGATTTTATCATAAAACCAATTGGGCAGTGAAGGGAATAACATGATCAGATTTGGATGTAAGAAAGACTACTCTAACTTCAGAACAGAACAGAAGAGGGCCAAAAAGACAAGGAGCAGTTAAGAGGGAGTGATTTTAAAAATACTAGAGAGGCCGGGCGTGGTGGCTCACGCCTGTAATCCCAGCACTTTGGGAGGCTGAGGCGGGCAGATCACAAGTACAGGAGTTCAAGATCAGCCTGATCAACATGGTGAAACCCCATCTCCACTAAATATACAAAAATTCGCCAGGTGTAATGGCACACACCTGTAATCCCAGCTACTCAGGAGGCTGAGGCAGGAGAATCACTTGAACCTGGAAGGTGGAGGTTGCAGTGAGCCGAGATTGCACCACTGTACTCCAGCCTGGGTGACAAAGTAGGATTCAGTCTTAAGAAAAAAAAAAAAATACTAGAGAAAGGTGACAATAACTTATAGTTAGGGGACAAACTGTGAACAGGAAGAAATGAATACAGTTGAGAAGATATTTAGACAGCATCAACAGGCCCTAAATAACTGATAGGGTAGAGGAGTAGGAGGGAGGTAAGGAATTTAAAGTTTAGGTCTGTGCTTTGGGTGACTGGGTGAATGTAGGTGCCATTTATTAAACTAGGGTGGAGTGGAGAGGCAGATTTGGTGGGGAAAATTTATAAGGTGAAACTGAGGTGCTTGTGGGACATCCAAGTACAGATAGATTCAAAAAACTGGATAAATGGATCTGCAGCTTAAGAGACAGATCTGGGTTGATGACAGATTTGGGAAACATCAGCTGGCAGGTCAAAAAAGATTGAACACTAGTAAAATTTCATACGGTTCAACCAAACAAAGAGAAGTTCAAGTCTTGAGAGGGACTGTGTGGTGAGTGAATAAAAGTCCGATGAGAAAACTCTTTGCAACACCAGGATGTAAATAACAAAAGGAAGATGAGATAGAATGTTAGGAGAAGAAGAGAAACCAAAAAGTTTCACTGCCATCTTCTAACTTTGACATCTATTAAATTAATCCTCAAGGCTTTCACAGATGCTATCATTAATTTAACTACATACTTCGGGGGGTACCATGACAGGAAATTCCACATGGCTGGAATTCCAACACCACTAGGCACTATTCACCAGAATATAATATTAATGATACTTGGGGTTGTATAAGACAAAGTTGTAACCATCATCACGAACCAATAACCTTTTTCATCCTGCTTATTACCGTAAGTGCTGCCAGTAGACCTAGGGCTCAACTAAAATAGGAAGAAAAAAGGGAGAAAAACTAAACACAATCAGAAAAATTGAGAGAAATCTATGGATGAAGAATACAACTGACGCCCTCAGGTGATCAATCTTTAGTGTTTCCAAGGCCAGCTCATTTCGTTCTAGACTAGGAATAAGTATCCCTGCCAACCCATTTCATTAACTTGTTATGAAGAGTAAATTAAATCAAGCATGCAAAAGCAATTGGTCAAGATTTTAAAACTACATGAATGTCAACAATTATTAAGGGCTCCCTACTCATCTGCATAGCTTTAGACTGCTTTACTTATAGCTTTGAGGGACAACAACTATATGAGTTTAATTACCCCTCACGTTTTTACAGGGCTTTGGCGTTCACGATACACTTCTAAACACACTACCTTAGTGCCTCAGGGACTGGGGTGGTACTTTTCCCCAGTCCACATAGGCCCTAATATTAGGCTGACCTACATGAAACTGCCACTTTATAGAATAAAAAATGGTCTAAATATTGGCAATTTCATATGGGTCAAGCTAATACAGTTCTGAGGAAATTGTTCACAATTAAAAAAAACATAACTGGCTGAGTTTAGAATTAAGGTTTTCTGACCGGGCATGGTAGCTCACACCTGTAATCCCAGCACTTTGGGAGGCTGAGGCAGGTGGATTGCCTGAGGTCAGGTGTTTGAGACCAGCTTGGCCAACATGATGAAACACTGTCTCTACAAAAATACAAAAAAAAAAAAAAAAAAAAAAAAATTGCCGGACATGATGGCAGGTGCCTGTAATCCCAGCTACTTGGGAGGCTGAGGCAGGAGAATCGCTTGAACCCAGGAGGTGGAGGTTGCAGTGAGCTGAGATTGCACCACAGCACTCCAGCCTGGGCGACAGAGCGAGATACCATCTCAAAAAAAAAAAAAAAACCCAAAACAAAAACCCTCAGGTTTTCTGATTCCTGGCTAGTCTAGGCCTCCTTTATGACTAAAAGAAGACTCATTTTTCATTTGGAAAGCAAGGAGTCAAAGGAGGTTGTATGTCAAATCACACTGGGCTGTTTGTTCTGCTGGAATAGGTATTAAACAAAATGTGATCCCTCACTCGATCCTCACAGTACTGTCCCTGAGGGTAACAGGATGGTAAAGAACAATTTCAGAGAGCACCTACCATATGCTAAAGCGTATCTCATAATAATTTCAGTTTATCCTCACCATTTCAATGGGTACATATTATGACTGTCAGTTTAAATATGAGTAGTCTGAGACTCAGACAAGTTAAATGTCTTGCCCAAGGTCACACTGCTATTAACTGGTAGGGCGAGCAAATGCAGAAGGAAAACCCAGAACTGTCCAACTCTAAAACCTGACCCCTTTCCTTTAGTCAAGCTGCTTCTCAGTAAGCTTTACAATTATCCCCATGTGGAAGAAGAGATGAAACGACTCGCCCAAGGTCACATGGCTAGCAAGCAAGGGAACAAGAGTCCCTGAGCTCAGGTCTCGTCCGTAGCTGCTCTTGTTCTAGTTACTGTCGAGGAGATCCTGAAAAGGAGGGAATGGAAGAAATAATCTAAATGTGAAATAAACGCAATGTGCTAAGCGAAATCGGTGCCCTCACAGCATCCGACAAAAGGTGAAAGCGACACTGCAGTACCAGAGACCCAGGTAACCGCCCCGCCCGCTGGGCTCGGGACAAGCCGGCGGGCGCGGTGCCTCCCAGGCCGACAGGAGACTCTGGCCCAGCAGTCTTCTGTTCCCTTTTCCCTTGCCGGACCTGCAGCTTTCCCAGGGCCCTCTCGTTGAATCCAATCCCCTCTCCGCCCCAGAGAGATCTGGTCTATAAGCCTCACCCTGGCTGTGCCCCCGCCGCCGCTACCACGTCCCCTTCGATATCCACATCCGCCTCTTCAGCCGCCATGATGGGACCTGACCCCGTACGTCCTCCCGAGAGATCCCGCGAGACGAGCATGGCCCGGGGGCGGGGCCTAGCGTCACGGGCGGGATTGAAGCGTCATCCACCTCCTCCCGTGCCAGAAGGCGGGGCTTCCAGAGCAAAGGCGACCCCAGAGGCCTAGGGCTATTTCCTTTAGAATTTATTGACATGTAGAGAGAGATCTTGGAAAGTGGTCCACGCCTGAGCTTTTTTTTCTTTTCTTTTTTTTTTTGAAACGGAGTTTCACTCTTGTTGCCCAGGATGGGAGTGCAATGAATGCTGCGATCTCAGCTCTCTGCAACCTCCACCTCCCGGGTTCAAGTGATTCTACTATCTCAGCCTTCCAAGTAGCTGGGATTACAGGCGTGTGCCATCACGCCTGGCTAATTTTTGTATTTTTAGTAGAGACGGGTTTTCACCATGTTGGTCAGGCTGGTCTGGAACTCTTGACCTCAGGTGATCCACCCACCTCGGCCTCAAAACCCAAAGTGCTGGCTTTACAGGTGTGAGCCACCTCGCCCAACTCTTTCCTTGTTTTCTAAAGAAAAGGGTCGGGTAGCACTTTTGTGAAGTTGTTCAGTATTTTCACCTAAGTACTGAACAACTTTTATTTTAAAATCCAACAAATACTTAAGAATATAACTTATGATTGTATAATTTATTTGTAGACATCTTTGCAATTTAAAATTCACACCCATGACCATTAATCCTTGCAGTATCCCAGTGAAGCAGGCAGAGCTGGTATCATCAGTTATACTCCTATAAGGTAACTGAGGCTTGGAAAGCTGAAATGATCGCCCAAGGACAGTAGTTTCAAAGACAGAGGCAGGAACAGAATCCAGGCTTTGTTGACTCTCTACTGAGTGTTCACCATGTACAAATCATGTTGTTAGAAACTGAAGGATAAACCCCACTTCTGTCTAATTTATGCTTTCTCAAGAAATTAGATACTGCTGGCCAGGTGTGGTGGCTCACTCCCGTAATCCCAGCACTTTGGGAGGACTTGGTGGGCAGATCATGAGGTCAGGAGTCCGAGGGCAGCCTGATCAACATGGTGAAACCCCATTTCTACTAAAAATACAAAAATTAGCTGGGTGTGTGGCAGGCGCCTGTAATACCAGCTACTCAGGAGGCTGAGGCAGAAGAATCGCTTGAACCTGGGAGGTAGACGTTGTGTTAGATGGAGATTGTGCCACTGCACTCCAGCCTGGACGACAGAGCGAGACTCCATCTCAAAAAAAAAAAAAACAAAGAAATTAGATACTGCCCTTTATCACTCACACCTTGTAAGTGTTCATTCAGTTGTCTGTCCCCTGCACTGGACTGTGAATTCCTTAAGGACAAAGACCATGTCTGCTAGTTCTTACACTACCAATATTCAGCATAGTGTATGACACATAGCAGGTGCTCAATAAATATTGAACAGGGAAATTAACTAATTAATTAAATGAGCTCACTTCTCACACCATTCCCAATTTGTCCCATCTCACCTTAGTTCTCAGGCTGCACTCTGAAAATGATGACAAAAGGTGGATAGAAAAATAGCCAGCACTAAACAAGGTAAAATTCACAATGCCTGGCATCCCTTTATCAGCCATGTAAAGAAGTAGGAAAATATGACCCATAATGACGGAAAAAAATCCACTGAAACCCACCCAGTAGTGGCACAGGTGTTAGAATTACTATACTGGGACATTAAAACAGTTTCTTTTTTCTTTTTTTTTTTTGAGATGGAGGCTTGCTCTGTTGCCCAGGCTGGGGTGCAGTGGCATGATCTTGGCTCACTGCAACCTCTATTTCCCGGGTTCAAGCAATTCTCCTACCTCAGCCTCCTGAGTAGCTAGAATTATAGGCACCCGCTACCATGCCTAGCTAATTTTTGTTTTTTTAATAGAGATGGGGTTTCGCCATGTTAGCCAGGCTGGTCTCGAACTCCTGACCTCAGGTGATCTGCCTACTTCAGCCTACCCAAGTGCTGGGATTACAGGCGTAAGTCACCTTGCCCTGCCTAAAATAGCTATTATTAACTGTATTCTCTATGTTCAAAATGTTAAATAGATACATGAAAATACAGAAAGAATGACATTGTTCTTCTAGAGATGAAAACTACAATGCCTGAGATGAAAATACACTGGATGGGATTAATGGCAGATTAGACATTGTGGAAGAAAGGATTAGTGAACTTGAACACATAACAAGATTAACAATCCAAAATGAAACACACGGAGAAATTAAAAATTTTTAAAATAAATAGAGAACCACTGAGCTATAGGATAAATTCAGGCTTTCTAGTATATGTGCAATTGGAGTCTCTGAAAAGCAGAGAGTGGAAAGTCGGGAAAAATGTTTCAAGAAATGACTGAAAAAATGAGGAAAACTATAAACTCACAGATCCTGAAAACTCCAGGAACCCCAAGCAGGAAAAAAATAAAAATGGAGAAAGAAAACTGTACTATGGCCTATCATAATCAAATTCTCAAAACCAGTAACAAAGAGAAAACTTTACCAGAAAAAAAAGGGGTCATGTTACCTACAGAGGGAAAAAGATAAGAGTGACAGCAAATTTCATGTTGAGAAGAATGGAAACAAGAATAGGGTAAAGCAACATCTTTAAAGTACTGAAAGGAAAAAGAAAATCAGCTCACTGAGAATACTACACCTCATTAAAAATATCTTTCAAAAATGAAGACAAAGTAAGGGGTTTTTAAAGACATGCAACATGTAAAAGAATTCATTCTCAATCTACATATACTACAAGAAAAGCTAAAGGGCATCTTTCAGACAGAAGGAAATGATATGAGATGGAAATCTGGGTCTACATAAAAGAAAGAGGAGAATAGGGAAGTAGGTAACTACATGAGTACATGTATAAGATTTTTTCTTAATATTTAAATCTCTTTAAAAGAGAATTGACTGTTTAAACAAAAATAACATAGTGTGAGATTTATAACATAGTTATGTTATAAATTATATACATTATAAATTATATATACGTTATATATATACATATATGTACTGTTCATACTGATGTGAGCTTTGTGGCAGTTAAGATTCTATAAGCAAGGAACAATTTGACTATATACAACTGTAACATAAGGTCCAGGAAGGTAGAAATTACAATGCTATATTGCAAATTTTATGTACTATATAAGTAGTGATATAATATCACTTGAATGTACTATTACTGTGATATGTTAAAAAAATATGTAGTACAAACCCCAATACAATCAGTAAAAAAACAAAGTTTGAATGTTAACCACAAAAACATATTAATATGTTACTTCTATTATTATTTTTTAAAGCAATAAAAAGGAGTTGGGAAGAGTTGCTAATTTGCTAAATGACGTAGAACTAGGAATTAACGGAGCAGGAATTCAAACCAAAGCCAATTTCAAAGCTAATGTTATTTTTTTCCCACGTCAGACTTTGTGTGTGTGTGTGTGTGTGTGTGTGTGTGTGTGTCAACAGTTTTTCAGCTCTTGGATCTATAGAGAGTTGACCCTCGGAACTTGTGAATGAAACATAACAGATTGTGTTCAGAGTTAAAATGTAAGACCCCCTCATCAAAGCGGATCTAGCCAAGTAAACAAATAAATGGAAAGACATTCAGGCCCCAATGAATTCACACGTCTAAGTTCACAGTGGTAAATGCACTTCCAAGCAATGTCCAAGGAGAAGGAGGCTGTAGTGTTATAAATTTCTGTTTCTAGTGTGGAGGAAGATTCTAAGATTTTCATCCCATTAGTCAGACCACCTATACTATGACAAGATAAGCTCTGTGAAAGGATGGACTTTGTTTCTGTTTATTACTTTGTTCCTACTGCCCACGGCAGTGCTGGCTGTATAGTGGGCACTCAATAAATATTTGTTGAATAAATGGTTCCAAAACGCCATGACTAATGGCATGAATCCATTACACTAGAAGCATCCGAACTCTCCTTGTTCTGATTCCACACTCAGAAAGCAACCTTCAGATTTTGTGATTTATTTTCTCACTAAACAAGAGAATGGATTGTTCATACTGATGTGACCTTTATAGACATGTGGCAGTTAAGATTCTAAAAGCAAAGAACACTTTGACAAGCTGGTGTCCACATCAGTCGTGCAAGCATTTCAGGTAGTGTGAGTCAGCCTCTTGTCATCTGACCACTCTGTACATTGAGAGAACAAGCTTTTTTTTTTTAATTAAAAAAGTATTGCTACATAATATTTGGACATAATTGCGGGGTACATGTGATATTCTGTTACCTGCATAGAATGTGTAATGATCAGCCAGGTGCAGGGGCTCACGTCTGTAATCCCAGCACTTTGGGAGGCCGAGGCTGGTGGATCACAAGATCAGGAGTTCGAGACCAGCCTGGCCAACATGGTGAAACCCTGTCTCTACTAAAAATACAAAAATTAACTGGGCACGGTGGCAGGTGCCTATAATCCTAGCTACTCAGGAGGCTGAGGCAGGAGAATTGCTTGAACCCAGGAGGTGGAGGTTAGAGTGAGCTGAGATAGCACCACTGCACTCTAGCCTGGGTGATAGAGCAAGACTCTGTCTCAGAAAAAAAAATAATGATAATGATATGTAATGATCAAGTTAGGGTGTTTAGGCTATCCATTACCTTGAATATTTACTATTTCTATGTGCTAGAAACATTTCAAGTCGTTTCTTCCAGCTATTTTGAAATATGCATTATTGTTATTGTTAACTATAGCTTCCTTCTCTGCTATTGGACATTAGAATGTATTCTCTCTGTCTAAATGGATGTTTATATCTATTGACCAACCTCTCTTCATCTCCCTGCCCACACATCTGTCTGTAGGCTTCATAAGCGGGCTGCAGGCAACCTTCCCCTTTATACCTAGTCACATCACTTTTTACTAATTTCATACACAGAACCAAGGGCAAAATGCCAAACCCAAGCGAGGTATCGCCACAGTTTATGTTAAAAGGAACGTTTTCAGATGATCATACATTTTTCTCATCAAAATGAACTTTTTATTCCCAGTCCCCTTAAAAAGAGAATTTCATATTTAAAAATACATAACACTTACATAGGAAAGAACATTTTTATGCATTATGGCACTCTGCTTTCCTGCAAACTGAATTAATGTCAGAATAATTTTAGATTGGAAGAGGAGGAAGAAGAGTTATAAACAGAATGGGTGGGTCAGGGCTAATATGATCACCTGTCATATCCCAGATATTGTGTAAGGCAGAATCTCCCTTGGACCTCCCAGGAATCCTGCCAGGTAAGTAGTATTGGCCCCATTTTAGAGGTGAGGTTAACAAGATTCAGAGCATTGGTTACACAGCTGGTAAGTACCCGAGCTGGAATTCCAACCCAAGTGTTTCTGACTCTGTATTCACTCTATTATATTTTCATGTTATGATGGAAAGAATATGGTATTTTGCAATATTATTTGGGCCGGTATTTTCTCGTTTTGTGTATGAATAAATTATAAGTAGACAATTTTCTGATTTGTTCAAGGCACTTTGTCTAGAAATAACTAGAAAGTATATTTTAAAAGTTGGAACTTTGTCTTTAGTTTTACAAGTTCCTTTTCTGCCACCATCAATACATTCTATTTCCTTTGTTGATCCTAAAACAAAATTAGCAGGAGATGCCATACCTGTAAATCCTCATGGATGTTGTTAGAGGGGCATTCAGTCAATAAAGTGTCTCTCTCATATTTCTACTACATTGTGTTTGAATCCATTGGGAAGGCCTTTTATTTATTTCTTGTTTTCTCCCATTTTGAGTAAAAAAAAAAGATCACTTCATTTTTATTGAAAAAGCAAAGTATAATTGCAATATTAATCCACAAAAAGCTGGCATGCTGGCGCTCATGATAATTAGCTCAGATTTGTAACATGCTTTAAAGGCAGGACGTGTCATACAACTGCTCCTAATGTTATTATTATGTTATGATTCAAACTGTCAGCTAAATGATTGCCAGGGATTCAAAAGAGTTCCCATTTTAAAAATACAATAGCTAGTGGGCAGGGAGGAAAAACACTTTATCTATATAGAGGTGAGATAATAGATAGATGCAGACGTAGACTTATGGGTTACACTTGGCAGCCATTGGGTATGGCTTGAATTGTTCCAGGAAAGCAAGCTGCATTTTATTTTATTTTCCCTCCCCAATTCCCTGAAATCACATAAGGTAGCTACTGAAAAAGCTGTTCTCAATATGTTGTAAGGAAAGTCTGCCAATGTACTTCTTACATTTTAATTACAGTAATGCTATATCCATCTGACATTATCTGGAAGGGAAAGAAAGAATGCCAGCATTAATGAGCTCCTACTATGTGCCAGGCGTTTTACAGACATTATTTCTTTCCAGCCAGACAACAGCCCTTTGAAGTAGGTATTGTTATTTCTGTTTACAGATGTGGTAACCGAGGCTCAGAATAGTTTAGCAATTTACCCAAGGAAATGTAACTTATCATCTTTTCATTTACATCATGCTGTCTTAAGTTGGGTACCAATATCATTCAGATTTACATCTTTTCTTTGCAGCAGCTCCCCATGGAAGAATTATACTTCTTTCCCAATCGCTCCAGGTGGATGGGTATGGTTGACCAGGCCTGGATCTCATGCCATTCCTGATGCCAGATGGACTCAGTTCCACCAGGGCCACATGAAAGAGGAAAGAATGGTAGCTCCCTAAGCAAAATAAGAGTGCTATTTTCAGAGAGGAGGAAAGGATGCCAGGCAGGCAGAATGACAGATGCCCACTATACTGTTCTGTGTTGTATAATTCCCCTCTGTTCCCCCAAGCCTTTAGTACAATCTGTTAACCACTGCAGACTCATGTTAGTGTTACATTGGGCAAATTACTCAACCTCTTTAGGCTTCTGATGGTTAAATGACCTATAAAGTGATCTCTTTTAAAGGTAAAATTCTTTGATCTTTGTGTTTCATTTTGTTTTGCTTTGAGACAGAATCTCACCCTCTCACCCAGGCGCTGGAGTGCAATGGCATGATCTCAGCTCACTGCCACCTCCACCTCCCAGATTCAAGCCATTCTCCGACCTCAGCCCCCCAGGTAGCTGGGATTACAGGCATGTACCACCACACCTGGTTAATTTTTTATATCTTTAGTAGAGACGGGGTTTCACCATGTTGGCCAGGCTGGTCTTGAACTCCTGACCTCATGATCCACCCGCCTTGGCCTCCCAAAGTGCTGGGATTATAGGCATGAGCCACTGCGCCTGACTCATTTAGTCATGTTTTTATTCATTTCACAGACATTTTTTGAACATTGTTATAGGCAAAACAGAAGAATGGGAGTATTGGAATGCACATGGGTTTATATATGGTTGGCTGGTTAGTTCAGCATGAACCGCCATTAAAACATACCCTCTGCCTGACATCCCTACCACTTCCCCACTCACAGCCCATCCCCATTCACAGGACTTCCTCTCTCCTGCTAAAAGGGCTGGTTCTGACTCAGCTCTGGCCTACTGTTGCCATTCTGGAAATCTGGCTCAGAGTTGCTGGATCTTCTGAGTTTTCTTAAGAGAAGCCAGAAATAAAGATTAATTTGTGAAAAAAAAATTCAGATTTTTAAAACTGTGTAACACACAGTTACACAGACTACATCTGATCTATAGTTTGTAGCGATTGGTCTGTGTCCGTCTTTCACTCCACAGGTAATGCTTCAGTGTTATTTGCAGACAGGTCTGTCTGGCCCACAGTTACGAGCTGCTTCTTTTTTTTTTTTTTGAGATGGTGTCTCGCTCTGTCACCCAGGCTGGAGTGCAGTGGCAAGATCTTGGCTCACTGCAACCTCCACCTCCCGGGCTCAAGAGATTCTCCTGCCTTAGCCTCCTGAGGAGCTGGGACTACAGGCGTGTGCCACCATGCCCAGCTAATTTTTGTATTTTTAGAAGAGATGGAGCTTCACCATGTCGGCCAGGATGGTCTCAATCTCTTGACCTCGTGATCTGCTGGCCTTGACATCCCAAAGTGCTGTGATTACAGGCATAAGCCACCTCGCCCAGCCGGCTACTCTCAAAAAAAAACAAAAAATACCAAGTGTTGGATAGAATGTGAAGAGATTACAACTTTTGTGCATTAGGGGCAATGTAAAATAGTGCAGCTGCTATGGAAAATAATATCGTGGTTCCTCAAAAAAATTAAAAATAGAATTACCATATAATCCAGCAATTCCACTTCTGGGTATATGTCCAAAAAAATTGAAAGCAAGAAGTTAAAGAGGTATATTTGTGCACCAGTGTTCACAGCAGCGTTATTCACAATAGCCAAAAGGTGGAAGCAATCCAATTATCTCTTAACAGATGAACGGATAAACAAAATGTGGCATATACATACAATAGAATATTATTTTGTCGTAAAAGGAGAGGGAATTCTGACATATGCATCAATGTGAATAAGCCCTAAGAACATTGTGCTAAGTGAAACAGCACAGTCATAAAAGGACAAGTAACATGTGTTTCTACTTATATAAGGTACCTAGTGTTGTCAAAGTCCTAGAGACAGAAAATAGAATTATGGTTCAGGAGCTGGAGTAGAGAGAAATGGGGAGTTAGTTTTAATGGGTACAGAGCTTCAGTTCTATAAGATGAAGAGAGTCCTATGGCTGGTGGTGATGGCAACACAGCATTGTGAATGTGCTTCATGCTGCTGAGCCGTACACTTAAAATGGATAAAGTTGATACATTTTCTATTATGAGTATTTTACCATAATTTAAAAAATTAAAACTGAAAATAAAGAAAAAAAATTAGAGCATGATTTTGATTAAAAAAATACAAAACCTGACAGAGAAGGGGAAAATTGTAAACATAAATAGCGTTCCAAAGCTTTTTCCCATTAATGAGGGAGAGATCTATGAAGCTTTTTTTTTTTTTTTTTTTTTTTTTTCTGAGAAGGAGTTTTGCTCTTGTTGCCCAGGCTGGAGTGCAATGGCGCAATGGCGCGATCACCATAACCTCCGCCTCCCGGGTTCAAGTGATTCTCCTGCCTCAGTTTCCCAAGGAGTTGGGATTACAGGTATGCGCCACCATGCTCAACTAATTCTGTATTTTTAGTAGAGATGGGGGTTTCTCCATGTTGGTCAGGCTGGTCTTGAACTCCCGACCTCAGGTCATCCACCTGCCTCAGCCTCCCAAAGTGCTGGGATTACAGGAGTGAGCCACCATGCCCGGCTGAGATCTGCGAAGTTCTAGTGCCTATTTAGAGTCTATGCTTTTGGTGGAAATGAAAGGAGACAGAAGGCAAATAACTAAGTTTAGGAAAACAGCTCATTCTATAGATTGTAAAGGACTTTGGAAGAATGTAAACCTGTGCTGACTCCCATTTCTATAGCTTATGCATGGTAGAAGATTTGTATACATACACACAAAAAGAATACATGAGCACAAAACCTAGTCTAGCCCTTCTCTTTATTGTCTAAGTAGCTCCCTTTCTGCTAGAAAAGTCAGCTTTAGTCTCCTCACTTAATACCTTTCTAACCAGCCATACCGTTCCCTTCTCTGTGACCCTACAGCCACTGTGCATGCTTGTATCAGAGTCCTCATCACTCTGAACTGCAATGTTCTGTGGCTCTGCCTGTGTCCACACTCGACCGAAAGCTCCTTGAAACAAAGACTATGTCTAAGCTATTCATGCTGGCCCTTAGTAGGTGCCCAATCAGTGTTTGGGGAATGAATGACTGACACACTGTCTACATTAGGAAGCACAGTGTACCTCCAGTGCTTCAAGATATTTAATTCAATTTTTTTTTAAAAGATGGAGTTTCACCATGTTGGCCAGGCTGGTGTTGAACTCCTGATCTCAGGCGATCTGGCTGCCTTGGCCTCCCAAAGTGCTGGAATTACAGGCATGAGCCACTGTGCCTGGCCTAATTCAATTTCATAACTCTTTATTGACCACCCACTATGTGCCACGCACTGCTCTGGATGTTTGGGATATACCAATGAATAAAAATGACGAAGTTTCTTACCCTGGTGGAGCTCACATTCCTAGCAGAGGGGAAAGAAAATAAAAAAGAGACATAATAATTTAATTATATATTTATTAGAGGTGATTGAATGCCAGGAAAAAAATAAAAAGAAAAGGAGCAGGCTAAGGAGAGGAGGAGTTTGTGATGGTTGAGGGCTATAGGTTCAAAATAGCCAGGATTGTGCCACTGCATTCCAGCCTGGGCGACGGAGTGAGACTCCATCTAAAAAAAAAAAAAAAAAGAAAGAAAAGAAAAGGTGAAGGAGTTTGCCAAGCTGATAATGAATGGAAGAAAGAGTTCCAAGTAAAAAAAAAACAAAAAACAACAACAACAACAAACCAACCAGTGCAAAGATTCCAAGCTGGAATGTGCCTGGTGGAAGCCAGGGAGGTGGAGAGACGTGAGCAACAGGGAGGGCAGTAGGAGAAGACAGACAGGCAATAGGGTCGCATGTGGTTGGGCTTTACTGTCATTGTAAGGACATTAGCTTTTGTTCTGAGTGAACTGGGGAGTTATCGTAGGGATCTCGTGAGATTAAAGATAGATTTTAGCAATGTGAGTTCACTGAAATTTACTTAGGATTGCTATATATATGAGAGGCCAGTAATGTATGTGATTTTGGGGGGAGGTCTGGTTTTTTAAGAAAAATAATCCCACCACCTATAGCTGATAATTTTATTAAAATAATTCATTTCTCCCATGATCACAAATGATCACATCTTTATCAATGTCAACTGTTTTTAGCTGCCTGACTTATTTTCCTTTTATTTATACTGTATTCCTTTCCATTATAAGGTTTCATTTGAACAGACAATCAAGTGCTTGAGAAGTAGACTCACTACTATAACATTACCAATTAATTTTAAACTTGAATTTTCACTCCAATGAGAGATCCTAAGACCATAACTTTGTGCTAGTTACAATGCTGGATACAGTAGCCACTGAGGTGAACAAGACCCTGTCATTACTGCTAAGGAGTTCATACTCAATATATAAACTATTTATCATCAATGCAACAAGACAACTGCTGTGTGAGAGAGGTCTGTACCTGGCAGCATGGAGGTCTTACGGGCACAGCTAACTCTGTGCATGTTAGGAAAATCACCTCTTGTGCACTGCCTCTCATCATCTCAGCACACCTTTTACGGTAGCTATTGCCATGGCAACAAGCATCACACAAGTGCAAACTGACAGCACTGTGCATCTCCCCCTTTCTGCACCGGGGCTCCTCAGGCAACTTGGAAACACAAACTCCTAATACAACCTGGAAAAACGAAGGTGTTAATGTTCCATGAGGCAACCGATGACCAATGGGGAGCAGGAGCTGGTGAGTGAATGTTCCCTTCATCCATCCTGCAGGTATGAATGAAGTATATCTTTTGCAGATCCTCAAGTGGTCCCCATTGGGTGGAGCTCCAGTGGCCCACAGAAAGGAACAACACAGTAATTTTCTTTTATATTGACACTCTCCCCTTTACTGTTTCACTCTTTTCCAGTACTCCTCTATAAGCCTTGGGATCAATTCCTAAATAAATCATTATCTTCAAGCCCTGTCTCAGGCTCAGCTTTCCTAGGGAAGTCCCAAGCTAAGACAGCAATGTTTGGCCTGGGCTTTGAAAGTTGAGCATCAGTTTTCTAAATGGAGAAACAGGGATAAAGAAAGAACATTCCAGGCAAAGGGAGAAACAAGAGCAAAGGTCAGTGGGCATGAACGGTACAGAATGTGTTTAGGGATTGGCAGTAATCTACCGTGGCTGAAGCGTGGGGTACACGGAGAGCCTGAAGAGGAGATTACTGGTGGGAAGGTTTGTTGGTTGAGAAATACCCATAAGATTTACTGAGCTAAGAATATTGGAAAGATGTTCACCCAAAGTTATGTTTGTTATTTGCTTTTTTCTCAAGCTTCTATATTGTTCTTCATCTCTGGGCAATCAGTGACCCATGGACTGGACAATAACTTTGAGCCCTGCATTCAAAACTAAATGGCATATTTAAGTGAAAGATGAGATTCTGGAAAATAAAACTGCTCACAGTTGCATATTATCTACTGGTAAATAACACAAATTTATTTCCACCATCTTAGTTTGACTAAAAGAGGGGGATCTTAAAAAATTTCAAGAAAATTAAGTAAATGGAAATGGATTGTGTAATATTCATTATTATTGATTAAAGTTATAAAATGGCAGTGCATTTTCATTGTTTCATTATTGTCAACAAAAAATTTTATAAGCACATTTGTATAATCACTCATTACTTCACTATCTTATTTACTCATAAGGACTTTACTTTTTTCAACTACAAATACTCTCCCAAGGAGGGTGGGTGGTTTTAGGTTTGAAAGAGAATTTCAAACCTTTTTATTTTAGCATTGTCTGTTTCCTGTCTCATGTAATGGCCGCCATATTTAATCGAACCTAAATTTCATTGTAATGAATAGTAAGTTACTCCATTATTTTACGTACCCCTAAAAGAGAAAAAGCTCTGCCAATTATATTTTGACACGGTGTCAATTGTAAGATGCATCGTGATTTCAGAGATGTGAGAAAATACATAGTTTAAAGTCATTTCTCCCACCTGATTATGGGTTCTGAAGGCAGGGATCTGACTTGTTTAACTTTGGCTTTCTAACATTTGGTGCAATTCTTGGTACATATATGATTCATATGTGTTCAATAAATATATGTTGAATTAAGCTGAACAGATCTGTATTAGTCTGTTCTTGCATTGCTATAAAGAGCTACCTGAGACTGGATAATCTATAAAGAAAAGAGGTTTAATTGGCTCACATTTCCACAGGCTGTACAGGATGCATGGATGAGGAGGCCTCAGGAAACTTACAATCATGGTGGAAAGTGAAAGGGAGGCAGGCACATCTTAGATGGCTGCAGTAGGAGGAAGGTGGAGGTGGGAAGACGCTGCATACCTTTTTTTTTTTTTTTTTTTGAGACTGAGTCTCACTCTGTCATCCAGGCTGGAGTGCAGTGGTGTGATCTCAGCTCACTGCAACCTCCGTCTCTTGGGTTCAAGCAATTCTTCTGCCTCAGCCTCCTGAGTGGCTGGGACTACAGGTGTGCACCACCATGCCTGGCTAATTTTTGTATTTTTAGTAGAGATAGGGTTTCATTGTGTTGGTCAGGCTGGTCTCTAACTCCTGATCTCGTGATCCACCCGCCTCAGCCTCCCAAAGTGCTGCACCTGGCGTTTGATGCTGCATACTTTTAAACAACCAGACTTGTTGAGAATTCAGTCAACCGCCTAAGAACAGCACCCAGGGGATGGTGTTAAATCATTAAAAATTGCCCCCGTGATCCAGTCACCTCCCACCAGGCCCCACCTCCAACACTGAGGGTTACAATTGAACATGAGATTTGGGTGTTCAATTGTAACCCCACTCAAACCACATCAAGGTCTCTAACTTTAACTATTTTGACACAGCTCCTATTATCCTACCTCAGACACAGGACATTTCATAGGATGATAATTTCATCATCTATTTTAGAATTCTACATAATGTAATAAAACGACCTACTAAGATCATCAACAAAAATCTCATATTGCTATCTTTTTGTTTATTCTGACTTGAGGACTTAAAGTGTGGAAGATCTTCCACAATGTGTTTTACATATAAACTCCATGCCACAGATTGTTTTCTATCACTTTTATGAGAAAGCCAAGAATCTTTTTTGAAAAGATATTGTTTAGGTAAATATGGTAGTGAAAATAATTTTGAAAGTACAGATATTAAGCTGGGTACAGTGGCTCATGCCTGTAATCCCAGCACTTTGGGAACCTGAGGTGGATGGATTACCTGAGATCAGGAGTTCAAGACCAGTCTGGCCAACATGATGAAATCCAGTCTCTGCGAAAACACACACACACACACACACAAATTAGCCAGGCATGGTGACAGGTACCTGTAATCCCAGCTACTTGGGAGGCTGAGGCAGGAGAATCACTTGAACCTGGGAGGCAGAGGTTGCAGCGAGCTGAGATTTCGCCATTGCTCTCCAGCCTGGGCAACAAGAGTGAAACTCTGTCTTAAAAAGAAAAAAAACAAAGTACAGATATTGTGTTATTTACACATGAGGGTGTGGTTTGAAGGCCACAGGCTATCCCTAACTGTTCTAACCCTTTGAAGGGATTTACTTTGGAAGAAAAAAATTAGGCATCAAGGAATTGTTAATATACATTTTCTGTGGTTTTCATTTAAGATGGGAAGGGATTTTTCAAAGTTTTCCATGCTTTTATTTGATTTAATTTCATGCTCACTGAAGCCCATTTCCATCACAATCACCAACACCTTGAACTTGCTGTGATTTTCCTCTGTTAAGATGATATTCAATAAGATTCTCGGTTTCTAAGCCTCATGTCTTGGAAACAGACCTCACTGCATCAATGAATATTCCAGGGCATTCTTCTTACTGATCCGACTAAGCCTTTGAAAATATAATATGACCACTAGGATTTTTCAGCATTAGCTTGAATCTGGCATGAAAGGAGTCAAAGACCTTGGAAAGCCCCCTTGCTGAGGGTGCAGTGGTTACACCTCATTAGCCCCTAAGCAAGGGCCCCCTTTCTCCTTTTCCCTTGGGCCTCTGCATCTTCCCATGCTGGCCTGGTGCTGAGACTGCCTGGGCCTGGGGAAGGTGGCACAGAGTCATCTGAGGCCTTCCCAGCAGAGCCGGTAGACCCACGCCCACCCTTACGCTCCACAGCAGGGATTTCATCTTTATTTCAATTTTATCTAATCACGGCTTGTTCTAACTTAAGAGCTTAGGTGGATTCTCAGAAGGAAAAAGGTGATGTTTGCTGGCATGATCAGTGGATGGTGCAGTGGAAAGTGAACAGGCTAGAGCTCTGGCTGTACCATTTATTAGCGGTGTGCCTTCAGAAGGTACTCAGCTTCCCCGAACCTCAGTTTTACCATCTGTAATGGCAGTTAAGAACGTCTACCTCAGAAGGCAGACAGAAAGATGAAATGGTTTGAGACAAAATGAAATAATGATATCCTAAGTGGAAAGGGCTTGCCTGGGGTCTGGTGCGTGGTAGGCACTTAACGAATGTCACTGCCTCGGACAACCGTCTTTTTCAGCAGTGCTGCATACAATCCTTCTCTGGCTTTGACCTTAACAGCCATTGTAGGTCAGTGTTCAGAGCAGCCCCTGCTCAAGTAAGGGTCCAGCTCTGCAGTGAGCTGTGCCTAAGAAGGTCACAGGGGACCAGGTCGTGCTGTGTAGCCCAGGGAAGAGTGCTCTGTTGTTTCTGGTCATCATGGCCCTTTGCAGTCAGCCTCAGCCTGAGATAAATATCACACTCTTGCCTCTCACTTTAAATCTGAGATCATCTGGCCCTGCCCACATCCTCCCCTGCTAAATGAGAACAGACGGACTCTAAAGCTGCAGAATGATTTAAAAAATAAATAAAACCAAATAACAACGAGTCTAATGATTTCCCTTCAGGTTGTGCATGCAGGGAAATTTAAAATCACGTAAGAATGGCTTGAGGGAAAAAAACACTCCTTTCTGCTCCCGATAAACGCAACCAGCTTTGCTGGTCTGGGTTTCTTAAACGATCTGCATTTACAGCAGTATCCATGACCCAGGGAGAGTATCAGTGTCAGGAATCTGCCAGTGGGAAAGTGATTTGAAGCAGCTCTGGAGTTCAAATGGCCACAAGCGCAAGTGCCTGCTCTGCTGTGCGCTTGCCTCTGGAAAGAGGCCAAGTCTCTGAGAGCCCTTGCTGTGTCAGCCATGCCACACCCTCAGGATTTGGAGGTGAGGAAATCCTGTGTGCACTTGTCTCCTTCCCTTCCAATGATATATCCCAGAAAAATGGAAAGCTCTCTGCTTACCTTATTCTTTGTCTTTATTTCCCTTTTGCTTTCTCTCTCCTTTCTTCCATCTTTCTCTTGCCTCCTTTCATTTTTGGTAAAATCCAAAGCAAAGTGTCAATTCAGAGGACATAGGTGTTTGTGTTCATCATTTACAGACTGTATTCCCTGGGTCACGCTGCTTAATGCTTTGAACTTTTTTTTTAGCATCCTGAAAATGGGGAACCATACTTTCCACTTACCCAAGCATTTGGTCACGCATTTATTAATCACATAACACCTTTGAATGCCAGGCCGACAACTGAAGATATGGTCCTGACTCACTGGATGGTCATGGGAGAGTAGAGAATAATGCTTCATTTACAATGTTGCTTCAAGAATTAAATAAAATAAGGCAGTTAAAAATACTTTGTGAACCGAATAGCACATTATGAAAAGATATTAACACTTCTTGCTTTCTTATAGCAATTTCTAAATGACTTAATTTCTGCCATCAAAATATCCCCCTTGTGTTGATCTAGACCATCAGATTGCAAGATAAGCCCTGATGTAACTGACGAGATGAAGAACATCACATGGCCATTATTTTAGGTATGATAAACATTTGACTTATCTTACAGAGACCTAGAGAAAATGACTTAAATAGGGTAGAAGTGTCTTTCTCATGTAACAAGCCATGCATTAGCAGACCAGGGCTAGTGTGACAGTCCCTCCATGGGTCACTGGGTGGCTCCTTAAGATGTCACCCGCCTTGGTATGATCCAGGGTGGCTGCCAGTGTAACATCTGAATGTTAACCAGCAAGATCAAGGTGAGAGGTGAGGTGGAGGGCATGCCTCTTCCCTCTGAGAAGTTGCCCACTTCCTTCTGTTTATGTCCCATGAGCCAAAATTTAGAATTTGGTGTCTCCACCTACCTTCAGGGAGACTTGAGAACTGAAGTCTTTATCCTGAGCATTCTAGCACACCCCACATCCAATCTGTCAAAGAGATGCATTTAGAATCCAGCCCCTTCTCACCACCTTTCCTTCTTTTGTGGTGGTCCAAGCCACCTTCACTGGATAACAGCGGGAGCCACCTAACTGGTTTCCCTGCCTCTTCTCATGCCCTCCACTGAAATCTTTGCTCAACACAGCTTGGATAATGACTCTTTTGGGATGTAAGCCAGATTGTTCAACTCCTCTGCTCAAACCCCCACAATGGCTTGCTGGGCCTGTGGGATTGAGTCTTTGCTACCTGTCCCTTCCTTCCATCCTGCCTCCTACCTTGCTCACTCCACTCTGTCCACACCTGCTCCCTTCCTGGCCTCAGGATGGCAGACATGCTATTGGGTAGGACTTTTCACGGCAGTCCTTCAGCCTAAAGATCGCCCATCTCAGATATTCACTGGGCTCATTCCCTTGCCTCCTTCAAATCTTTCCTCAAATGTCACCTTCTCACAGAGGTCTATCATGACTTTTCTACTTAAAATGGCAAGCCCTGCTCCCCAACTTTTGGCACTCCCAATCTGCCTTATCTTGTTCTGTCTTGTTTTCACAGCAGAGACATTTTCTAATATAGGTTTATACTTTACTTATGTATACTCTGTGCGTGTTAGGGGGGTGCTGGGTGCGCGCGCGCGCGTGTATGTGCATCTTCCCTTGCTAGAATGACAGCTCCCTGAAGGCAAGGTTTTTTTTTTTTTCTTCCCTGATGTATCCCCACTACCTAAAAAAGTGCCTGGTACATAATAGATAATAAATATGTCTTGAATATTAGCTTGCATGAAGAGATGTAGCCAAGTCCGGTTCTGATGACATCATTTGAGCTCTGGGTCCATGTGTCTAAAGCAATAATTCTACACTTTTGAGTTCCATGGGTCAAGTCATTTCCTTGTGTTTATTTAATTGGAAAACTATTATTTAATTAATCAATTAGACTTGAGTTTCTGATATCTGCAAGAGAAGAGACCTGGCCTTCACAGGGAGCTAATATAAAGTCATAGAACACCTGAAGAAGAATTTAAGCTGATGCTTGGAGGAGGAACAGGAGCTAGTCATAGCAAGACTGTGGGGGCAGGTGGCAAGATAGGACAGTGCAGGGAGAATATTCCAGGATGGTATCGTGGAAGCCCTGAGGCAGGCAGACATTGAAAGCTGGCCACCAAGGCTAAAATACAATGAATGAGCTGGAGAGGTGTGAGATGAAGCCAGGAGGTAGGCTGAGGCTGGATCACAGGGGCCCTAGGAATCACCAGGGAGGATTTTAAATGATATTCTGGGTGCAATGGCAAGCTATTCATGGGGCTTTAAGCAGAAAAGTGGCATATCTAGTGTACTTTTCTCAAAGATCACTTTGGGTATTGGATGGCTAATGGACTGTGGTGCATGAGTCTGTGTGTGTGTGTGTGTGTGTGTGTGTGTGTGTGTTGGGGAAACTATTGTGAAAGTGGGGAGAGCAGGGGTCCAGATGGGAAACAACAGTGTTTGGACATGGGTAGTGGCAATGGACAGAAGCAGATGAGATTGAGATATATTTTGGAGGTATAATCAACAGGCTTTGGTGACAGATTGGCTGTGGGGGTGAGGAAGAGGGAGGCAACAGGAATAACTCCTAGGTTTTCAGCTTGAGCAGTGCGAGGGATGCAGGTGCCGTCTGCTGAGCTATGGAAGATTGGAGCAGTAGGAACCTGGAGAAGAAGGCCCTGATCAGAGGCAGCCTGGCTTGGCACAAGGTGCTTCTTGGCAGGGCATCGGTGACACTTCCTGCCATAGTTAGACACTGACTTATCTTGAATGTGCTGGACAAGCAACTTGTTGCAGCACATTAAAATTCCTTTTCCATGAGGAAAAAGGAAGGACAACACTCTATCTGCTCTACTTTTCTGCAGATAATTTGGTGGTAGTAAATTCTCTCAAAGTAAGAACACAGATGTAACAAAGAGCTGGGTCATGCTGGGATCATGGCGTTGAGGGCCACTCTTGCTAGTGAAGCTGTATTTGAGGAATCGTTAGGTTGCTCCTTGTTGGGTGGGGGGCAGTTCCAGAATGTACTATCACATTGGGAAATGGGTTTGATTGCTTTTGGGGTCTTACCAGCCTTGGGGTTCTGTGATTCAACAGTTTAGCCACTGAGAAAATGATTTCTTTTTTTTTTTTGAGACGGAGTCTCAATCTGTTGTCCAGGCTGGAGTGCGATGGTGCGGTCTCAGCTCACTTCAACCTCCGCCTCCCAGGTTCAAGCAATTCTCCTGCCTCAGTCTCCTGAGTAGCTGGGATTACAGGAGCCCGCTACCACGCCCAGCTAATTTTTGTATTTTCTGTAGAGACGGAATTTCATCATGTTGGCCAGGCTGGTCTCAAACTCCTGACCTCAGGTGGTCCACCCACCTCCACCTCCCAAAGTACTGGGATTAAAGGCATGAACCACTGCACCCAGCTGAGAAGGTGTTTTTAAAGTAAACAGAAGGCTGATGATATTGGGTTAGCAGAACTTACTCACATTAATATCACTAAAGTTGGTATACAGCCTCCCCACTGCTAAATTTCGCTGGGGCTGGCTTTTAAAATAACAATAAAATAAAATAAAAACTGGAAAGGATGAAGGAGGGCCTTGGATGGAACAAATTACTAAGTGGGCTTTAATAATTCAGTTGTGTTCTCAAAGTGACAATTTACTCTCTCAGGCCAGCCTAAGCTTCTGAGCCACGCCAGTAGGCTTACTGTCCTCCTTTCAGTATCAAAATGTGAATACACAGTGACGGTTAGATTTTGCAGGAGCATAACATATTTGGAGTATAAATTTGGGAAGAGGGAAAGGAAGAATATAAAATTTATTGCTGTTGGCACTTAAAAAGTGCAAGTTTTAGAGTCCGACAGACTGAAGTCTCAATATATACCCTGTCATGTGTAGCTGTGTGATCTTTAACAAATTACTTAGCCTCTCTGGGTCTCACTTTTCCCTTATGTAAAGTCCTGGCATGGAGAGTTCCTGCCTCATAGGATCGTTGTGAGGACCAACTGAGATCCTGGTGTGGAGAAAGAGGCCAGTCAACGTGAGCTACTATCCAGTGTTTTACAAGCATTTTAAAAACAGAAGTTAAAAAAAAGTATTTTGATCACTTAGAGAGAACAGTGTTAACACTTTGAGCCTTTTTTAGATGAATTTTTTGTCCTGTACATTTGTATTACATAGTTACGGCTATATTGAATTTTGTATCCTGCTGTTAGAGTCAGCTCAGGCTGCTATGACAAGATACCACAGACAGACCGGGTGGCTTAAACAACAGACTTACTTCTCACAGTTCTGAAGGCTGGAATGTCCGAGATCAAGGTGCTGGCAGATTCACGGTCTGGTGAGAACCTGCCTTCTGGCTCATAGATGGTGCCTGCTTGCGGTGTCCTCATATGGCCTTTCCTCAGTGTGTTCCTGTGGAGAGAGAGGTGTCGCTTTCTTGCTCTTCTTATAAGGGCACTAATCCCATCATGAGGGTCTCAGTCTCATGACTTAATTTATACCCAATCACCTTCCAAAGGTTCCACTTCCTAATACCATCGCATTGAGGTTTAGGGCTTCCACATATGAATGTTGGGGGGATGCAAACATTCAGTTCACAACACCTGTTTTTTGTCTTTTAATATTATTAGGCCATCAACATTCTCCCTATTCTTTCAATTGTGTCCCAAATAAGGGTCTTATTTTTTATCACAACTTTTTAAATATACAATTCATATACCATAACTTTCAACTTTTAAGGAATACAATTCAATTTTTAAAAAAATCATATTCATAGATTTGTGTAACCATCACCATTATCTAATTTTAGAACATGGGTTTCATCCCAAAAAGAAACCTCATCAGCTGTCACTCCCCATTCTTTCCTTCCTCTCATCCTCTGGCAACTGCTAATCAACTTTCTGTCTTCATAGATTTTCCTATTCTGAATAGTTCATGTGAGTGGAATCATATACTATGTAGTCCTTTGTAACTTCTTTCACTTAGCTTCATGTTTTCAAGTTTCATTCATGTTGAGTACTTTTTATTGCCAAATAATACTCAATTATATTACATTTCGTTTACCCCTTCTTCAGTTGATGGA
Source organism: Sapajus apella (assembly GCF_009761245.1). Classification (NCBI taxonomy): domain Eukaryota; kingdom Metazoa; phylum Chordata; class Mammalia; order Primates; family Cebidae; genus Sapajus; species Sapajus apella. Next base: position 27,203,906 of record NW_022436976.1, on the reverse strand, counting down.
CATTTGGGTTGTTTTCATTTTTTGGCTAGTATGAATAATGCTTCTATTAGGAATAATACTCCTATTCTACATTTAAAATTTACTGGGTGGATGAATGAATGAAAGAAATACAATTATAAAAAAGGGGCAGAAAATGCCATTTCTGTAACATTAACAGAATTTTCATTCTCTTTTTTGTCCTGAGACAAAAGAATGATTGGAAGCAGCACAACAGTAACTGAAAAAAAATAATAAAGGCCCAACAGAATTCAACACAGCAGATGCACCTGTTGGCTTCAGGCTGACCAAGGAAATCAGAGTCGTGTTTGAGTTTTGTACAGGATATGATGGCAGTCTCTGGGGCTTTGTTTACCAACTTGGCTTTGGTGGAAAGTTTTTGTCTTGCTCTTTGTATTGTAGGTAATATAAACAATCTATCAAAAGTGTCAAGAGAAAACCAGCAAACTTACTAACCATGATTATAATTGTTTTAGGTCATTTGTAAATTTGGGGAAATTAAACACATTATTAGCAATATGAGCAAGAATTGCATACAAGCAAGGGCACAGGGCAAGTTAGGAATCTGCCTAATACTTGACCATTTACTCTGCCGTATGTCAAGCTGGAAGGAAGCTTGGGGGTCTCCCTGCAGTGCCAGTTTCTGGCACTCCCCATTGGTTCTGAACAGGTGATCAAAGAGTAGATAAACATGCTAGATTTAGGCTGACGAAAGTAGCCTCACCCCGAAGCAAAACTGGCTTCTTCATACTTAGCCACCTACCCACAGCTGGGATCAGCTGGGCAAGCAGCTCTCCCCCAAGAAACAATCACCTACCTCAAAAAGCAGAAGGTGGAGAAAGCTCATATGTGGGCCACATGGGAGCGGCAGTCTTGAATACCTTAACTCTAGCCGATATGGTATCGTAGACTAACGGAGGCTAAACTATTTACTGACAAACCACCCATCACTAATTAGTTAGCAAGAGGCAGGAAGACCAAAAATTCTGCTCTAGCAGAATGTCCTGGCTTTCTACTGCTGCTTAACAAACCAACCCCAAACAGTGGCTGTCTAGACAGAGTACAATTTTCTCTCACAGTTCTGTTTAGCTGGGTGGTTCTCACTCAAGGTCTTTCGTACAATTATAGTCAGAGATGGCGGCTGGCTCTGGAGTCTTCCAAAGACGTCTTCACTTGCTCCTGGCATGTGGGCTAGATGGCATCTCTCCGCCCATTGGCCTCTCTGCTTTTCTAGCATAGGCTTCCTCACAGCATGAACGACTTAGAGTAATCAGATTTTTTTTTTTTTTTTAATGTGGCAGCTGACTTCCCCACAGCTAATTTTTCTGGATGCCCAGATGAAAGCTGGAAGATTTCTTATAAGCTGGCTTTGTAAGTCCCAGAACATGATTTCTACTACATTCTATGGTCAAGCACGTCATTAACAATTGCTCAGACTCAAGAGGGGGAGAATTAGACTCCACTTGTCAGCAATAGCAAAAAATTTATAGCTATCTTTAATTTACTTTACGGAAGTTCCTTCATGGAAACATGAGGACAGGGTATAGTCGCAAGCAATTATTGAAATACTCTATGTCAGGAACACATTGCATTATCATGTTCATCTGCAAGGTGAAGTGTCATTTTCCCCATTTTATAGGTGAGGAATCTGAGGCTCAGAGATTAAGTGACTTGCTGGTCAGTAGGTGATAGAGAAAAACAAAAAACAAAAACACTGTTATGTCTGATTCCAAAGCCCTTGTCATTTCTCCTTCATCAGTTATACATCTCTCATTATATAGAAGAGAAAATTGTACCCCCTTAAATGCTTATGAACTAGCCGACTTGAAAACTAACTTTTATGACAGTTTCACTGGTTGAATATTTGCTCTGGTCCAATATTTCATAAGTTAATTTTGAGCAAAATCTATACTCTACCACATGAAGTTCCCTGTTAGGTGGGAAAAGATGCTTTCAAACAGGACCTCATCAAGGGAGCTTTCCCAGAACCCAAAAGGAGAACCTATTGCCTGTCACATTGCTGGAGGATGAGATTTCTTAGTTGCCCTCTCACCTCATGCTCCCAGGTTTTCCATGTAGAATGCTATGGCACTCTTGCTCCATCCTAGAGTCAAATCCAAGTTCTTATGTTGAATAAAACTCTTCATTAGTTCTTCTCAACTCCACAACACCCACTTTTAGTAATACACATTATAAATATCTCCTTTAAAAACCCTGAAATAGAAATCATACTACCGACACACCATGCTCAAAGACAACCATGAAGGAGAAATCATGAAGAAGTTAAGAGGAAGGTATTTAAAACAATACACATTTTAATAAGCAGATGCTGGCACACATCTATATTAGAAGAGATACATTATTAATGGTTCTCAAATAATGATGAATAACTAGTTAAAAATTGTTTTTTGATCTACTACAGTCCAATATATTTGTAAAATATAATGAAATTGATGTGGTAAAATGCAACTGCTATAAAGTCTCCTGAAAGGTTACTCTTACTTTCTGTAGGTAACTGACAGAGGACAGGTAACAGTTTGTAGACCTATTTTGGTCTTGGATCCCACTTTGAGTAGCAATGCATTAGATCAATTAATGTTCACAGTAACCTAAGCAGGTAGGTATGATTTGGAGACTCCATATTATAGATGAGGAAATTGGGGCACTGAGGGGTTAAATAACTTGCCTAAAACTCAGATTCCAGCTCAGGCATTTTGACACATTGCTAATGCTGGACTTCATAAACCTACCTGTTACAGATGCAAAGTAAGGTTGTATCCCTTAGGTATACACAGTCTATTGGAAGAAATAAACAGAAAAATAATAGGTTAATAATTTTGAATTTTGATAAAATGTTTGTCATCAAGTAAAAATTCAGGAGGAAGGCCATCTCTCCACTGAAATCCCCCGAGGCTCCAAAATCCCCCTCTAGCCAGCTTTTCAAGGATTCTCTCATTTTACCTCAATATGAATGCACAAATCTTTGAAACGTCCGCATCTCCCGCTCTTCCTCTGACTCTCAGTGAGCCCAAGTTTTGAAGATGCCTGGGGGACGGAAGAAATGATGCTCTTCATTCCTAAGTTTAGCATCTTTTTGAGAAAGAGTTCTGCCCTTTGTGAAGGAGTGTGGAGGGGACATGAGAAATTAATTGGCACATCTGTTCTCATGTCTGTTTATGAGCAGCCTGTGATCATAAACAACTCATTTAGGGGCATTATCAGTCTCTCCCCAAGAGGTACCACCCCCATACCATTTGTGGACTGCACACTCTGGCATGTGAATCACCTTTTAGAATGAGTGACTGTTGACTCACCGCTTCAAAGAGCTTCCTATTGAGCCAGCATTTGCCCTAAAGCCTTGGAAAGAGAACAAAACAACTTTTGAAGGAAATGAACACCATTCCTTTGTCAACTGTGAGACTGTTACAGCCAAAAATGGGCTTCGCTTCCCATGAACAACAGTCCCCAAGTTTCTGCAGGCTGCTGAGGCTTCCACCTACCATGCTGGATAGGCAGCTTCCTGAATCTTTCCAGCAGTGCCACTCAGGGGACATTTATTGAGCACTTACTGTATGTTAGGCGCTATATAAAATAACTTACATATACTATTTCATTTTATTCTCAAAACAAATATGAGGTAGACGTTATCATGATTTCCATTTTACAATTGATTTAAACTGAGGCACGTAGTGGTTGAGAATTTGTCAAAAGTCAGAGAGCTGGAAGAGCAAAAGTATTTGACTCCAAAGTGCTTGCTCTCAAATGCTGAGCTTTAGTGAACATTAGGCTCCAGGAAAGGGGTCTCAAGAATCCAAGGGAGAATTCTTCTATATTTACTGAACAATGGCTTTGGCCTCAGTCCTTACACTACAATGCACAAATGTGATGCAAAGCGCATGGCATCACACGTGGTCCAAGGTCCTTGACTTTTATCATCCTGTGATGGGAGTTCAATGACTCCTTACAGAGTTTGGAGAAGGAGCCAAGGAATACAGTATGAAAAGCACCTCACTTAAGCCTGGTCTGTGGCAGATACTGAATGCACATTATTCATTCATCTTCTACCACACACTCATGAAAAACACAAGGAGTGTGTAGTTGTACAAAGGAGGTAGACACACATTCTACATGAACAGTACAGAGGGTGGAAATGCATGTGAAAAGTAGAGCTTTTTGAGGCATACTTACAGACACCAATAGTGAGCACCCACTGTGTGCCAGATATATATGTATATATAGTGTGTGTATTATATGCATAAGTATGATATGTAATAATATATCATTATATGTAATAACATACATTATTATAAATAGTATATATTATGTTTATTAATCTTTATTTTATATATTTATATTAGGTGTCATATAGACAATATTTTATATGCAATGAATATATAATGTGTAATATATACAATAATATATTATATGCATATAAAATTATGCATATAAAATTATGTATGTAATATATAACATATAGATTATTATATATGCAATATATAATTGCTACATATATGATGTATAATTATACATCACAATATATACTATAACATATGTAATCATATATAATATATAATATTTACATAATACATTGTATAATACAATATATAATATATAACAAAAGATTGTATCATACATTACGTTATATGTAATAATATAAATTACATATATTAAGATGTTATATATTACACATATAATAATATGTTAATAAATAATATAATATGTAGTATTATGTAGTATAAAATCACATACATAACATATAATATATAATATATTATATATTGCATAAATTATATTAATGAATATATTACACATAATATGTAATTACATATATAATATATATTGTTATAATATATATTGCTATTATATATTACATAGATAATAGTATATTATATTATATATTATAGTATATATTATCTATAATGGTAATATTATGGAATATATTATGTAATCTTATATCAATAATTATATAATCATTAAATAGCAATAATCATATAATCATATAATCGTATAATCATATATCAATTATATAATTATGATATGATATATAGTACTATAATATATAATACAATAATATGTCATTATATTATGTATTATTAATACATAATATATAATATTGTATTGGTCATATATGTAACATATATTAGATATTATACATTAATCCACATATACCATACATATATAGTATACATGTAGTATATATGTACAATGTATTATATATTAATATTATATGTAATAACATATAACATACATTAATATATGTTATCATAACATATATTAATATATTATCATATATTTATATATCAGTATAACATTATATATCATAACATAAAATATATGTAATATATATTATAACATATTATATATTATATTACATATAACATATAATATATATTCTATATGTAATATGTTATATATTTTATATGCATAATTTATAGACTATACATAATATATTATTCATATTATATATTATATAGATTATACATAATATAGTTATATATTATGTAGATATATTACATATGTTATTACATATTTAATAATCTATTATAAATAATATATTATATAATCTATAATATATATATTAATGTACTCTCTTGAAGTCTCACCATGGGTATTATTATTCACATGTGATACCAAGGAAACTGAAACAGAGAGTTTAGGAAACTTGTCTAAGGAATGAAACCTAGTTACTGTCTCAAAAATTACCTTTCAGTTAGAGGATGATCTTGTTGATGTTGAATGTGCAATGTGATAGCTGAATTGTATAAAAGTGGGTTTGGTATTACCTTGAACTTTGTTTTCAAAATGCCTATAATTTCATGCCCTTTAGGTACATTTTATTTTGTCTAGATCTCTTGATATATAATGACAAAAGTAGAATTCAAGTATTTCTGTGTTACTTCTGGAAAACAGCCTTGAGAGAGAAGGTGACAGCTGAGCATATCCATGAATTCAAGGCCGAGGCTTTGACAATAGGAGAAATGCATCGTGTGCCTGGTGCGCAAACCAGATGCATTAGGGCACAAGCTGAAAATGCAGGTTTGATGGAAGGATGAGGGGCTCCACCTTCCAATTGGTTTCCCACAGTCTTGTCATGAATGCCTCATTGATCCTGCTCAGTTTTGGTCAACCCCAAACTTAAAGTATGGATCCCTCCAGCACAGAAATGCTCAAGCTTAGTCAACATATTTGACCTGGTCAAAATCCAGAAATTGAATGAAGTGAAAGTTCTGGTGCATTCAGGTATAGCTGAGATTTTTGTGGCATCAGATATGTTTGCTATTCGACTTATGGCCATGTTTCTACTTGGCAGAAGTTTAAGACATTCAGCAAAGCCAAATATGAGACTTGGCCTATTACTAGGTTGGACTGCCTGCAGAAATATGATTCACAGCCATGGAAAATGATGACTGGATTTGCTAAAACATTTTTTTTTTCTTGTTTTACTTATCACTTAATAAACTAAAAGTTAGCAGAAATAACTCTTGGGACAGCTTCCCGTTGTATGTGTGAGAGCCTAGATGTGAACCTAGGTCTTTGCAACTCTAATGCCTATGTTCATTTTACATAGTTACACTCGTCTCTAACAATGTATGTTAGGACTGAGTTATGACAAGTGAGTAGACATTTTCCAGATGGGTTACAAGACAAAGGATATTTTTAAGCAGAGACAACAGCATAAGCACAAGGCCCTGCATTATGGCAGAAGGGCCAAGATGAGGTCAAGTTGCACAGATAATGTAAGGGAAGACTTCCCATAAGAAGTGTTTGAATGCATTGAAATACATAACTCATCATTCATTACTATGGTAATTCAACAGTTATTTATTGAGTGCCTTTACATATCAGGTAACATGTTACAAAACTGGAATTGGAAATTACTCAAATCCTTTGTCAAAATATCATTGCTTAGACTGGGCTCAGTGGCTCAGGTCTGTAATCCCAGTACTTTGGGAGTCCAAGGCAGGCGGATCACTTGAGGTCAGGTATTGGAGACCAGCCTGGCCAACACAGTGAAATCCTGTCTCTCCCAACAATACAAAAATTAGCCAGGTACAGTGGCACGTGCCTGTAATTCTAGCTACTTGGGAGGCTGAGGCAGGAGAATTGCTTGGACCTGGGAGGTGGAGGTTGCAGTAAGCCAAGATGGCACCACTGTACTCTAGCCTGGGTGACAGAGTGAGACTCCATCACAGAAAAAAAAAAATTACTGCTTATATCTAGAACTTCCTCTCCCTCTCTAAACAAGTCGGTCGGGCATCGTGGCTCACACCTGCAATCCCAGCACTTTGGGAGACTGAGGTGGGCAGATCACAAGGTCGGAAGATCGAGATCATCCTGGCCAACATGTTGACACCCCATCTCTACTAACAATACAAAAAATTAGCTGGGAGTGGTGGCACACACCTGTAGTCCAAGCTACTTGGGAGGCTGAGGCAAAAGAGGATATCTTGAACCCAGGAGGCGGAGGTGGCAGTGAGCTGAGATTGTGCCACTGCATTCCAGCCTGGAACAGAGCAAGACTCCATCTCAGAAAACAAAGCAAAACAAAAGAATAAAACAAACAAGTCTGCACAATTTTGTCTCATTGGCAAAACTAGTAAATAAAGACTGCTTAGCTGGGAAAATGACAATATCTTTGGACTGGGAGGATTTTGTCTGTCATATGGTTCAACCTGTTCATTCTGCTGAGTTCCAGAGTGAAGGAACCTGCCCAAGCTCTCTTCATTTCCTGTGTTTTTTCCTTTCTCCTTGTATTCCCTCCCAAGGTCTGCCTTCAGTGTCTCATCGTGTTTCACTTTAATTGTTACAGTAGCCTTCAAACAAATCTCCCTGCCTTAACATAGCAGCACAGAGATCATTCACAAAAGCAACTTCTTTATTTTACTTTGTTCCTCAAAGCTGTTCAGTATCTTCATGTTGTCTCAGGCTATGCTTCCCAAGCTGTGGCATGTGACCAGGTCCCAGACAGTACCCAAGCCATACGCTAAACATAACATCACTTTAGAATGCTAATTTTACTTGACGGTTAGTAAGTAAAAACATTATCTTACATAAAAACAAATGAATATATTATAGCCAAGATGAAAAATTTGGATGAGCTGAAATATTTCAAAGAATTATTTTTAATTGTAGCAGTTGGTATCAGAACCCTTGTGTATTAGTCCATACTCGTATTGCTATAAAGGAATACCAAGACTGGGCAATTGATACCAAGACTGGGTAATTGATAAGAAAAGAGGTTTAATTGGCTCACAGTTCTGCAGGCTATACTGGAGGCATAGTGGCAGCTGCTTCTGGGGAGGCCTCAGGGAGGTTTTGTCATGGCAGAAGGCAAAGCAGAGCAGGCACTTCAAGCAGGAGCAAGTGAGAGGTAAGCAGGTGGTGCCAGAAACTTCGAAACCACCAGATCTCATGAGAATTCACTCACTATCTCTAGGACAGTACCAAGGAGATAGTACTAAAACATTCATGAGAAATTGGCCCCGTGATCCAATCACCTCCCACCAGGCTCCACCTTTAACATTGGGAATCACAACTCAACATGAGATTTGCAGGGGGAACATGAATCCAAACATATCATCTTAGTAGTACAGGTTTGCTCTTTCTGCCATAAGAGGTATTTCAGTGGGAAAGTTTATGATGTCTTGCCCCATAGAATAAATTCCAACTCATTAGTTCATATCCCATTTTCTCCAAGATCTGTTCAGGCCTGCCTTGCCACTCTCTTCTCTTTAATAGATTCCTGGAGACTCCACTCATCATCCATCCCATACCATTTATATTAGTTTGTTCTTGCATTGCTATAAAGAAATACTGATACCGGGTAACTTATAAAGAAAAGAGGGTTTAATTGGCTCATGGTTCCACAGGCTATACAGGAAGCATGATGTTGGCATCTGCTCAGTTTCCAGGGAGGCCTCAGGAAGCTTACAATCCTAGTGGAAGGTGAAACAGAAGCAGGGATGCTTTACATGGTCAAAGCAGGGGCGAGAGAGAGAGGGGAGAGGTGCTGCGACTTTAAACGACCAGATCTCATGATAACTCACTGGCTCACTACACAGTACTAAGGGAGGATGGTGCTAAACCATTTATGAGAACTTCGCCCCCATGATCCAATCACCCCCCACCAGGCCCCACCTCCAGCACTGGGGATTGCTATTCAACATGAGATTTGGCCAGGGACAGAGATCCAAACCATATCAACACTTAAAATAATAACTACCATAGTCTTCAAGGCTGAGTAAAAACAAAAACCACTGTATGCATCTCAAACAGGAATACATTTTATACAGGAAATTAGAAGCTTACAAAGCTGTTAGCAGAATCGGCAGAACAAATGTTAGGTGAGCCAACTGCCAGTGTTGAGGAAGTGATGCAACGCAGTCATGGCAGGAAGCTGCTGCTAATGCTCTGGGCTGTCTGCAGCAGCTAAGTGGGTTATGTTCAAGAGCACGGCTAGAAGGTGCAGCTCCAGAAAAAAACCTTATATCTGCCACCTGCTGAAAACCAAAATACTGGCTTTTGAGTCTCTTCTGCCTTTCAAATATTGCATTACGGTTCTAAGCCAGAAACTTTGTGATATGGGTTGAATGCTGTCCCCTCCAGTCCACAGGTTGAAGTTCATACCCCAAGTACCTTGAAAAAGGGATTAAAGTAAAATGAGGTTATGTGGGTGGGTCCTAATCAAATATGACTGACGTCCTTATAAAAAGAGGAGCTTAGGACACAGGTACAGAAGAAAGACCACATGAAGACATAGAGATGAGATGGCCATCCACAAGTCAAGAAGAGAGACTTCAGAAACGAGCAACGCCAACATCTTGATCTTAAATTTTCAACCTGCAGGACTGTGAGATAATTAGTTTCTGTTGTTAAAACCACCCAGTTTGTGGCCCTTTGTTATGGCAGCTCTAGCAAACTAATACATTCTGGGAATAGGGATTTTGCAGGGCTTGGTTATTAGGCTTCTAAGGGTAAAAATGGTACTGAGTTGCAAGAGACAATCTGGATCAGCTGTCCTGTGCTAGGCTCAGCCTGAGGCCCAATCATGGCACAAAGTACTTTACACATGTTATCTTGTTTGATTTAATCCTCCTATCATCCATTAGTAGTGGGAACCTAGATCAGATCCCTGAAGCAGATCTCTTCATGCTCTATCTGGTTGCACATGCGCCTTCTTCTTTGGTCTACTCGGGGAACATCTCTTGATCTTCAAATCTATGTCAGTTCTTCTCACTCTTTATCCAATGCCAATCTTCTCCCTACCTACAGAGCCGTTTCCTCCTTTATTTTCCCCAAACCATAGTCCATATGGATTTCTATCACAGTACCTGTGCAGATTCTATGCATTTTTACATTTTTGCATTTGATTTCTGCCTGCACTAAACTCTAGCTTCCTTCCTTCCCTCCCTGCCTCCCTCCCTCCCTCTCTCTTTCTTTCTTTCTTTCTCTTTTTCTTTCTTTCTCTTTTCTTTCCTTCTTTCTTTCTTTCTCTTTCTTTCTTTCTCTTTTTCTTTCTTTCTTTTCTTTCCTTCTTTCTTTCTTTCTTTCTCTCTTTCTGTCTTTCTTTCTTTCTCTATCTTTCTTTCTTTTTCTTTCTTTCTTCTTTCTTTCTTTTTCTTTCTTTCTTTCTCTCTCTGTCTTTCTTTCTTTTTCTTTCTTTCTTTCTTCTTTCTTTCTCTCTTTCTCTTTTTCTTTCTTTTTTGAGTTGGAGTCTCACTCTGTCATCCATGCTGGAGTGCAAGGTATGATCTTGGCTCACTGCAACCTCTGCCTCCTGGATTCAAGCGATTCCCCTACCTCAGCTTCCCAAGTAGCTGGAATTATAGGCATGTACCATCACAGCTGGCTACTTTAACAGCCAGCTAATTTTTGTATTTTTAGTATAGATGGGGTTTCTACATGTTGGTCAGGCTTGTCTCGAACTCCTGATCTCGTGATCTACTTGCCTCAGCCTCCCAAAGTGCTGGGATTACAGGTATGAACCACCACGCCTGGCCCTGACTCTAGGTTTCTTAAGAGAGGAGACCACATCTTGTTTGCTTTTGTACTTCCAGAGCCCAATGTAGTGTCTGACACATGGTTTTTATTCAGAATGTGTTGGAAGAAAGTTCGAGGAAGGATTCAAACTTGGCAAAGACCATGGCTCCTTCCACTGCACCGCAGTGTCAGCATCTCATAAGAACACACCCAGCTAACCCAGAACAGACAAGAAGGAAGAATGTTTTTGCTCACACACATGCATACACATGTGAGAGACTTTTCTAGCCTAATGCTAGACCACTTCCCTTAGAGAAATTGGCCAGCAGTGTGACAATTAATTAACTTTCTAAGTTGCTAACCAAATATCTCATTTACTCAGTCACCAGAGTGATAAGAGACAGGTGTGATGGGACAGAGAAAAGGGACCTCAGGGAGCTGTGAAGGAGGTTTTCCCAAGCAGATGATATTTGAGCTTGATCTTAAAGGATGAGTAAGTGTGTTATGAAGGGTGGTGGGTTGTAGGTATTCCAGAAAAGAGAACAGCATGTGCCACATCTGGAGACCGTGGCTTGTTCAGCAAAGAGCAAGTAGTTAGGGGTGTATGTGTGTGTTTGTTATGTGCAGAGGGTGGGGAAGAGGAGAAGCAGTAGGAAATGAAAAGCCACAACAAACATCTTTGTACGCAAATATTTCTTCACATTTCAGACAGTCATAGAATATCTAAGATCTGGGCCTGGTTTATAACATCAAAAATTGGAAATGGCCAATGATAGGAGAATGGATAAGCAAACTATGGTGTATTAACTCAAAACAATATTATATAATAACATTATTACACAATTTATTAAAAGTATTGGCAAATACTTTAAATAAATGCATACTAAATGAATGACTATTAAATGAATACATATTAACAGTAATGGCAAAAATTGCAATTGCTTTTGCACCACCCTAATTATATAAGATTGTGATGTAGAACTTATTACTTTACAGAGAGATTTTGTTCGAATAATCCTAAGTGAAACAGTAGGATCTGGTGTGATCACATGCACTTAAAAAATAAAATAGCCTGGGCATGGGGCTCACACCTGTAATCCCAGCACTTTGGGAGGCCAAGGTAGGCGGATCATGAGGTCAGGAGTTCGAGACCAGCCTGGCCAACATGGTGAAACCCCATCTCTATTAAAAATACAAAAATAAGCCAGGTGCCATGGCACGCGCCTGTAATTCCAGCTACTCGGGAGGCTGAGGCAGGAGAATTACTTGAATCTGGGAGGTGGAGATCGCAGTGAGTGGAGATCGTGCTACCACACTTCAGCCTCGGTGGCAGAGCAAGACTCTGTCTCAAAATAAATAAGTAAACAAACAAACAAAAATAAAATCCTAAACAGAAGGAAAAAATGGAAGGAGATATTGTGGACAGTTGTTATCATTGGGTGATTTTTCCCTCTCATTCCTGTTGCTTAAATTTTACACCTAATTTCTTGATAATGAAGATGAATTTTTTTGTATTTTTGAAAAATCCATGTCCTGCCCTACAGATTTTTGCTGCCAATTTCTTTATGTTCTGTGGTTAAGGGACACTGTTCAGAATTGTCTATGACCAGAAGAGAAAAGGCCACAGTATCACTGAACCACCAAGAAGACAGAGGCTTAAGAAAGGAAGCCGAGGACCAAGGAGAACTAGGTCCCTGTGATTCCCATCTCAGTGTGAAAGCACAAGTGGCAGCTTCAGAGGGCGTTTCCAGAGCCGGGCGGGCAAAGCTGACGCCTCCACAGTGTCTAGGCTGCAAGGAAACTGAGATGGCCAAATCCCTCCGCCACTTGAATCCCTTCTAAAGCCTTCCACAGGTTCCTAGACTCATCTTGCATGCTCTCAGCAATAAGCAGCCCTCACACTTGAGCCATCCCCTTCCAGCCAGTTTAAAAGTTCTGCCCAAATCTGCTTTTCAGGTGGCCTGGGTTCTGCTATATGGGCTCACCCAGAACAAAGCTAATTTTCCACATGACGTCTCCTGCTGCTCTGATCTCACTAGATTAAGTTTCATGAGACCAGCCCTTAGATCTCTTTTGCTGTATCCTCAGCACTCGGTATGGTGCCACGCACAGAGTAAGCACTTAGGAAATGCAGTAGGATGAATAAACAAGTGAGCGAGTGAATGAATGTGCCCCTGAGTCTTCTCTTCTCCTGGCCAAATATCCTCAGTTCTTTCAATAGTCCTGATGCGGCTCTTGGACCCGTCAGCACTTGTTTCTGGATGTTGGCCAGCATATCTGTGTTCTTATTAAATGTGGATTTCAGGAATCTACACAATAGTCCCTGTGTGGTGTGGGGCGTACACCTCGCAGGAACCATAACTTCCCCTATTTAGAACCTATTTTAATGAGGCAATTCAAGATCTTAAGAGCTATTGTCAAAGTCACTAATGGTTAAAAAATCTGGACTATATTTTTAGGGGCTGGGGCCACTGTTATCAATCCCAGCAGCATGGTGCTCCTTCTTGACCATTCGAGACTCTGTCCGGTGTTGTGAAAAAGGCACAGGTACGGAGTCAAAAGACCTGGATATGGGCATTGGGATGGTAGTGGTAGCTACTATGGAGTCCCAGGCTCACTCTGGGCTAAGCAGTGTGCTAAGTGTCTCACAAATATGTTCTCAGATAACCCTTGTTGCAGATAGAGTACTGTTTTTAATCTATGCTTTGCAAATAGAGAAATTGAAGTTTGAAGAGGCTACGCAACTTACTTAAGCTTATCCCTAACATTTAATTGTGCAGGAATCTCCAGCTGGTCACTCAAACTCTCTGGACTTCATTTATTTTATTTTTCAAATGGAGACAATAATAATACCCGTCGTGGTGAGTCACTGGGAAGATTTATTAAAAGGATGCAGTGAAAGTAATTATTAAAGCCTATAAACTTGCAATACGCAATTAGATTTTCCAGAACAAAGTCTGGAGATATAGATTTCAATTTCCTCCCTGTGTCTGCCCATTCCAGATTGCTGTCAGTTGATGTAACAAATGTTTTCTTTCTTTCCCTAATCTTGGACATTTTTTTAATAGATTAAGATTATTTACTCCCAAATGGATACATGAAAGCCCAATTTCTGCCTAACATACATCAAACCATTCATAAATATGCATTTCTATTTTATTTATTATTCTTCATTACCTCTATTTCAAGTGAAAACAAACAAATCCACTCTTTCCAAGCATTAAATGATCTCAATGCCAAAGGTGTTTTCCTGAACACTCTTCCAGCAGAGGGCACTATTTCTCTATAAAGAGGGTGGTCCTTAGTTTTCCAAACTGGGATCATCAGATTTGGGGATAATTTTCGCAGAAGCCTTATAAATAAATTCAGACCCAAGAATTAAGAATTCTGGACAATGCCATTTGGGTTTACTTCTTTTTAATTTAATTTAATTAATTTATTTATTTTTAGAGACAGGGTTTCATCATGTTGGCCAGGCTGGTCTCAAACTCCTGACCTCAGGCAATCCACCCGCCTCAGCCTCCCAAAGTGCTGGGATTACAGACTTGAGCCGCTGTGCCCTGCTGGGTTTACTTCTTGAAAAGAATTTTCAGTTAGTGCAGAAACGCTGATTTTTGCTTTCTGCCATATAAGGTTAGCAGGTACCTCCTTATTTAGAAACCACAGAATCTGAGAGTTAGGGTCTTATAGATCACTTAGCCCTCAGATCACAAAGAAGCTGCCTGCTGCCCAAATTCGGCCCACATTCATATTTTGTTTGCCTTGCACAAGTTTATTATTACTGTTATCAGACTAACATTAGCCAGAAGGTGGCACATAACACATAGATTTCTTAGCACATCTTTAAAAAATGAATCAGAAGCTCTCACAATGCAGAGCCAACAGCCCTCCATGGTGACAACTGGCTGAGATTCAGTAAATTTACACCCTTGTGGACAGGATCTATGGATGCTAGTTCCCCAACAACGACTCCTCATCCAACCGGCCCCATTAGCATACATCAATTACCTGGACCTAAAAGCACTTGAGTTTATGACCTGTAGATTCTGGTACAGCTTCTTCATGTTACAGATGAAGACACTGGAGGCCAGAAATAGGAAGGGCCTTACTTGAGGTCACACCACGAGTGAGGTGCTGAGACCAGGTCTCACTCCTAGGCCTCCCAATTCACAGGGTCACAGTCCTTCCCCATTTCTGGGGTTTCTCAGAATTAAGAATTGATCTTGACTCCTGCCTATGCCTCTGTCAGAAAGCTTCAGTCTTTTCCTTATTTCTCCCAAGAAGCTGGTGTGTTCCCAGGCAGGTGGGAGGGCCACAAAGAGGTCCCAAACAGAATAAGGTACAAGGAGAAACTTTGGGGGTATGTGGGGGGAGTGGGGGGTGTGGAGGTGGGGACAGAAAGAAAGGGGAGGAGAGGGCAAAGGAGGGGAGGGGGGTCCTCTACTAGTCCTTCTAGGGCCTTGTTCTTGGCTACTCCTGCTTTCCTAGGCCTGGTTTTACTTTCCAGACCCCGATTTCTTGGGCTGATGGACAGAACTTGTAGCGCACGAAGTCAGAGAGACTTCCTTTCTTAAAATTTCTGGGCCTTGGTTTCCTCATCTGTAAAGTGGAAACAGTATTACTTTACGGAAATTGTGTAAAAACATTCTATTCTATCAGAAAAGCATTTGTGATTCATTTGATTATTGACTGCCTACTAGACGTAGAGTGTTTGGGAGTACAGCTATTTCTGAAACATGGGGATCCTCAATAAATGGTAGGAATTATTGGGCAGATAAAGGAGACAGGCTTCTTGTTATCCTGTGGAGACTCTGTGCCTTTGTCCCTGAGACCTCCACATTCCAACAGCTCTCCATCTAAGCCAGTGCTGCTTATCTCAGCTGCACATTAAAATATCTTAGATAGCATTTAAAAACCACGGTGCGGCCAAGTGCGGTGGTTCACGCCTATAATCCCAGCACTTTGGGACTCTGAGGCAGGCAGATCACCTGGGGTCAGGAGTTCGAGACCAGCCTGACCAACATGGAGAAACCCCGTCTTTCCTAAAAATACAAAAATTAGCTGGGCGTGGTGGCACATGCCTGTAATCCCAGCTACTCAGGAGGCTGAGGCAGAAGAATTGCTTAAACCCGGAGGTGGAGGTTTCAGTGGACCAAGATCAAGCCACTGAACTCCAGCCTGGGCAACAAGAGCAAAACTCCATCTCAAAAAAAAAAAAAAAAAAAAAATTTGGTGCCCAGACTCAGGCTCAGGCTCCCCCCAGACCAAGTAAATCAGAATCCCTAGGGGTGGGGTCTGGTCATTAGCACAGCACAGCCGGGAACCACTGTCGTCAATCCTCTCCCTATCCTGACACAGCCTCAAGCTTCTTGCTTCCCTGGGAACCACCTTGGCCACACACTTCCTTTGCTGCAACCCCACTCTTGCCCTTTGACTCTAGACATATTAATTAAACTCCTCTGAGCTTCTGTTTCTTTATCGGGAAAATAGGGGTGCAGGGGAGACAGTTGGTAGCCTATCTGGCATCCATTAGCTGCTTTCTGCATCCAAGCAGAAGGCAGATTTTAGAAGGTGACCACCTCCATGGGTGAATCTGGTTGGCCCAGCAGTTATTCAATCAATCGTCTTTTGTCAGTGATTGGTTTAGAATGAGACTGTGGACCCAACTCTGTTTGTGAGAGGAGACCGCTAGGAAAAGTTTTCTTGCTCTTGAAAAAGAAGAAGGGCATTGTGTGGTGTTTTGATTTGACATGTGGAACTGTTGCCACCGTCTTGTAACCAGCCTGAGGATGAAGGCGACACTGGGGCACATGTAAAGATGAATGTTGGTTAACTGGAGTTTTTATTTACTAGAAGATTGAAGTGGCAAGCATGATGAGTAGAAGAGAACTAAAATTACTGAGTCCCTATTATGTGCCAGATCCTCTATTTAGTTCAGTATCATACGTGCCAGCTCACATAATTCTGACAACTGTGGTCTGGTATTAGAAAGTAATCAGCCTATGCAGTCTCTGTTGATTTTTTTTTTTTTTTTTAATGGAGTCTCACTCCGTTGCCCAGTCTGGATGCAATGGCGAAATCTTGGCTCACTGCAACCTCCACCTCCCAGGTTCAAGCGATTCTCCTGCCTTAGGCTCCCAAGTAGCTGGGATTACAGGTGCCTGCTACCATGGCTGGCTAATTTTTGTATATTTAGTAGGGATGGGGTTTCATCATGTTGGCCAGGCTGGTCTTGAACTCCTGACCTCCACCTGCCTCAGCCTCCCAAAGTGTTGGGATTACAGGTGTGAGCCAAAGTGCCCGGCCGACTCTGTTGATTTTTGTTTTAGCGCTAACACTTAGGTAAATGCTTTCATCTCTATAAACCTCAGTTTTCTCATCTATGATATAGAAATAATAAAATCTACAAATCATATGGTTGTTAGAATTAAATGAAATAATGCATATAAATACTCAAGCACATCATTAGGACCCAGTGAAAACCAGGTGTTACATATTTTTTTTATCAACCTATAAAGCAGGTTATTAGTTTTATTATTATTGTTATTGTATTTTTTACATATGAATAGAATAAGAATTATAAGACCCAAGTGGACTTGCCTAAGATCTCACAGTGTATAAGCGGCAGAGCTGGGATTTAAACTCAAGAATTCTTATTACTAATCCATTGCTCATGCTTTTTCTCTTCTCCTGCCTGCCATATTCAGTTGAGGAAATCCCAGTATTCTGCAGTAAGTAGTCCACAGATACTTCTTTCACAAACACAAGTTTTCAAGCAAATGAAATGAAAAAGAGAAGCTGAGTCTGAGGCATGGGTGTGACCCAGTGGCTGAGAAAAGTAAGGAATCCTCTCCAGCAAGACATAGTTTAGGCTTGTAAAGAATAAAGGCTCATAGGACAGCCGACTCTTAAGATCCAAAGAACCCTTAGAGATCATACAAGTATAACTCAACCACATCCATGCTGAAATTCCTCTTTGCCTACCTCTTGAGACGGGGGCTTCCAACTTTCCAGAGTGGGACAACTCTGTTGAAAAGTTCTACCATTCCTTGAGATGACATTAGCATTTGCCTCCCTTGAACTCTCATCCATTGGTTCTAATCATAGCCTCCAAGAAAAGAGAGAACAACCCTCACTCCTTTGCTGCATGGCAGGCAGCCCTTTGGAAGCATGGTGATGACAGCTCACTTCACCATGAATCTCTTTCTCACCTCCAAGCTACTTTCTCACGCAGCTTTCTCAACTGATGCTCAAACCATCCTGTTTTCAATTCCACCACCATTCTGACTCTTCTTTGGCTATAGATGGACAGAAATGGAATGGACACTTATGGAAGGGCTGCCTAACAATCAGAGCAGTTCCCCAATGGACTAAAAGATCAGTTTGAAACATTATTGTTTGCATGTAAATTATACTTTTAAGAAGTTGCAGGGGATAACTGTAACCTAAAGGGGTGGGCATCTATTGTTTTTGTTTGTCCAACATCCATTTCATTTCTTTTGGGATTAAGATTAAAACTCCCTTAGGTGAACAACCAATAGTCCGGATGAGACAGTTAGCAAGGTGCCCTACTGTCCCCTAGCCGTGGGCAGAAACATGGTCCTCACTGGGCTGGCCAGATCTTCCCTTCCTAATTGGACATAAATTAGGGTGGATGGTTTGAGCTCACAGGTTGTCCGAAGGGCTGGATTAGCCTGCTCATAGTTCCTATGGAATCCCTAGAGCCACTTCTGTCCTTCTCCCGGCTTCCTAAGCTTTGCTCCCAGCTTTCCTTTTGAACTTTTGAATTCCCCCATATATTTCCAACATGTTTCCTTTCTGGTATATATTCATCAGATGAAATTTCTGTTGCTTACAGTTAAAGACCCCTGATTTATTTGCTAATAGAATAAAGGGCAAATAACATGACAGAATATTAATAAAGCAGTCTCAAAAACATATGTTAAAAATAAATATAGAATTTACTTAATCTCTATTACTATATTTATCTTATATGTTATAAATGTATGATTAATTTTTTATGATAATATTTTTAAAAATTAAGTTTTATAAAAGAGCATGTGCTCATTATAGAAAATTTGGAAAATATATAATAGAAAGTGATATATTACTTATATAAAATTATTACTTGCCTGCCAAAAATCTGAGTCTATGCCCAGGGCAGAATTTACGCCACTCCATACTAGCCTGGCTTTTTGGTTACCTTTCGGTCTGTTTTTATTTCACAGGGAATTTGGGCCAGTGCTTGTTTTCACAGCCAAATTAATTAATGAGAAAATCCTCAGACTTTCCATTTATCACTTCCAAACACCCGCTTTTGATGAGTCAGTTGCCATTTGAACAATATAGGATAATTTTCAAATTCATTACAACAGGACAACAATACAGCCCATTTCTTATTCAAGTTATCTCCAAGGGATTCTTACTTCATTAATCTTTGGCCCACCACTTCCAAACAGGGAAGGGACATTAATCACAGTTCTCCAGTGGGGGAAAAACAGGATCCAGGGAGAGCAAGCGGTTTGTCATTTATACAGAAGTGCTAGAGTAATTGGAACTATATATTCAGCTTGGAGTCTTTCACAAAAAAAAATATTTTTTTGCCATTAGACAATTAATCAACCACGTTTATATATTTACTGGATACCTAATATATGCTATGAGTACTTAAAGGTATGCAAAATACAAACTGTGGGTTATAGCTCCTATCCTCTTACAGTCCAAGGAGCAAGGAAAGAGATCTATTAGAAAAAAAACACAGTAGCACAAATATGATAATGTGTCATTCATTAAGCATAAAGCAGCTGTTGTTTTGTTCTTTGAACACAGTATAAAATCAAGTTCCTTGGCTTTTATATCTTTTCTCTGCTTATGCAAATACCTGTTAGTATCTGTTATGCACAAGGCTCTTTAACATACATCTCCTCTTTCTCCCTCTGCTGAACTTGAGAGTTATAACCAAGTAACACTAGACAACTCCACCCAGATTTCCTGCAGGCCTATGAAACTCAATATGCCGTAGACCCAGGCCATCTCTTTTCCTCCTTCAAACCTATTGCTGTTGTTTTGTTTTTAGTCCTGGCAAATACTGTCATCCACTGACACGCTAGCCAAAATCCTGAGAATCAGCCTGGATGCCCCCCTCCCCAGTGGACTCCTTTCTCATTCAATCAAGCATGATTACTACTTCCTACGTGTACCTCAAAACCACCCTCCTTTCTCCATGTCCACCATAATGGTACTGGCCCAGGCTCTCACCCTTTATTTGCTGCTTACTGAATCAGTCTTTCTCTTCTTGTCCACTATCCACCTCTCTGTAATTCATCCTTTATGCAACAGACAAAAGGATCTTCTATAAATGCAAATATGATCATAACAGTCACCTATGCAATGGCTCCCCAGAGCCCTGGGTACAAAGACCAAACTTTTAACCATGACATATAAAGTCCCTTAGGATTTATTTGCAGTCTACCTCTGAAACTCTCACCTTTTTACTTTTGCTCTTTTTTTTTTTCCTGCCTGGAACTTTTTTCACTTTCTTCGCTACCTCTCAAACTCCCATTCATCTGTCAAGACCCAGTTCAGGCCTCATCTCCTATAGGAAGTCTTCCCTGACCTCCAAGATGGAAAAAATATTGGGAGGCAGGAGAGTGGAGGCAGGGTTTGATTCCCCTGATATCTTCATTGCATGGTTATTTCATTCTGGCTGTGGCCCTCAACTGTCAGTCACTCTTCCTCTTATGCTGATCTTCTCAACACCACTCTTCCATTCTAAGGAATCATAAAGTACTACTAACAGATCTATCTCTTCATTAGACTGTGTGCACCATGAGGGCAGGAATTGAGTCTTTTTCACCATTCATTCCCAAAGCCTAGCTCTGGAATACAGTAGACACTCAGTAATAGTCAATTAATGAACAGATCACTAGTAAGCCTTAAAAAATACTTGTAGAATAAATGAATGAGTACATGGATGGAGAAAGAATTGATATCCCAAACCTGAAAGTCTTAGGGACTGTGGTTGTTAATAAGTGAGCTCTCTGTTTGCTTTTGTCCTCATGCTGCGATACTGAAGTGTTATTTTGGTAGAATTGGGAATTTTCTGAAAGATGTTGAAAATATCTTTCCTAGGTTGGGCAAAGTGACTCACCCCTATAAGCCAAACACTTTGAGGGGCTGAGGCAGGAGGACCACTTGAGGCCGAGAGTTGCAGAACAGCCTGGGAAATAGAGGTGAGCCCCGTCTCTACACAGACAAATTAACTGGGCATGGTGGTGGGTGCCTGTATTCCCAGTTACTTCTGCTAAGGCAGGAGTATTGCTTGAACCCCAAAGTTGGAGGGTACAGTGAGCTATGATCATGGAACTGCGCTCCAGCCTGGGCAACGGAGCAAGACATTGTGTCTTTAAAAAAAAAAAAAAGAAAGAAAGAAAGAAGAAGAAAAAGAAAAGATGGTTTCTACCCCAAGCATCTCTGGGACACATGCTTGGAGAAAGAACACTGACGGAGTAGAACCACTAACCATGCTCTCGCTCCCATCTTCTCCCTGACCCCCCTCAACCCACCCCTTCAGATTTGACAACTCTGTAGGAAACCAATTTACTGTTAATCACAAGGGAGTTTTATTTACTCTGCTGAAAGAATTGAAAAGCAGTCATTTTTATTAGCGCCACAGCTGGTTCTTCCATCATGGAAGAAATACAATTATGCGTCTTCCTATGGCTGAATGCAGACCGCTACAACCTCATTATTCATTCTAGTAGGAAGCAGGCCTTTATAATGAGCACAGGGAAAAAATACACCCAGCTCTCATTTGTAAAAGGAACAACCTTAGTTCCAGGAATGACATTGCCACTGTCACCATAGAAAAAAAGGCTTTTAATTTTTTTGGTGACGTAATAGGGTGCGATCACTTTACAGGCTGAACCAAAGGCAGTCATTATGATGTAGTGGAAAGAGGGTCAGCTCTGGCATCAGGCCAGCCCGGGTTCAAACTCTGGCCCTGTTTCTTATCAGCTGTGAATAGGCAGTCCATTAGGTTTCCTGAGCCTCCATTTTCTTATTTGTAAATTGGAACTAGTGATAGAACAGCTTCGAAGGGTGGTGGAAAAGATTAGAGATTAAATTCCTACACGTGGCATCCAGCAACTGTGGTAATATGATCTGCCTCTGCCTACCTCTCCAGCTTCAACTGCCACCTGTCAAAGTTGGCATTTCTGCTTCGGCCGAGCCTGCCATACTTTCCCATGCTCCCCTGACTTTGTACATGTTGCTCCCTTTGCCTGAGTCACATGCTCTCCCTATTTCCCTCATTCCTCTGGCAACCTTTTCTTCTTAAAAGAAGTCTTTATCTCAGTCCCTCCCCTAGACAGGAACTGGCATCCCCTTTCTGTTTTTGTCACCCTTTGGACAAACCTCACTATAGGAAGTGGCCGCACATTGCTATGGACTTGTCCACTTACATATCTATACCAAGCATGTCTGTAAACTACTTAAGAAGTAAGAACTTGCTGGGCGCGGTGGCTCACACCTATAATCCCAGCACTTTGGAAGGCCAAGGCGGGCAGATCATGAGGTTAAGAGATTGAGACCATCCTGACCAACATGGTGAAACCCCATCTCTACTAAAAATACAAAAATTAGCTGGGTGTGGTGGAGAGCACCTGTAGTCCCAGCTACTCAGGAGGCTGAGGCAGGAGAATCACTTGAACCTGGGAGGCAGAGGTTGCGGTTAGCAGAGACAGTCACTGCACTCCGACCTGGCAACAAAGCGAGACTCCTCTCAAAAAACAAAAAGACAGAAAAAAGAACTGTGTGCCTGACTTGCATGTCTACTGCTGACACTGTACTGGGCAGAACTGATGATCAGGAAATGATTTACTGAATGAATAAATAAATGAATAAAGACTTGGGTCAAGTACCCACTGCCCTATGTGGATGCAGCCGGCACTGTTGATTGTTAAACCACTGTCAAATCACTCCCTTGAAAATTCTCACCAAAGAGGCACCTCAGCTGGTTAGGGAGCTGGAGAGCCCAGTTACCCAGTTTGGGGCAATGAGTCATTGGAGGAAGTCTATTGAGGAGGTACTCGCATTTCTGTTACTTGTCCTCAGACATCCCAGCTGGATCTTGGTACAGAATATTCAACTCTAAAGGCAGATTTACCTTTATCCATCCTCATCCCTTGATGCAATTAGCAAAGTATGGCATCATTTGCAGTCAGACAAATAAGAGTTTGAACTTGATCCCCATTACCTTGTTTCCCACAACAAGAGATGACATGGTATGATGGTTAGGAATACTGTCCTGGGAGCCAGACCACCTGGGCTTTAGTGTTGGCTCCATTTGAAGTTGTTGGACTTTGGGCAAATAATCTAATCTTCCAGTGTTTTAGTTTCTTCCTCTGTAACATCAGAATAGTAATTGTACCTGCCTCATAGGGTTAAACAGAATAATGAATATAAAGTTCTTAGAATAAAGTCTGACACGTAGTTAGGGCTACATTAATGTCAGCACTATTTTTATTAGTAATATGAGTTGTGTAACCATAGACAATTTTATACGTTCTCTGAGATTTGGTTTGCACATCTAGAAAATGATGGTTAGAAATGCCAACGTAGCAGGATTGTGGTGAGGCTGTTAATTCATGTGGGCGGAGCATGGAGAACCGCACTGGCATGCGGCCGCAGCTGGGCAAAGAGGGAAGAAAGACCACGACAGACTTTGGGACTTGGACAAACAGCACTCTTTCCTTTGCTCCTTGTTTACCAGCCTCTCCTTCTGCTGCTCAAGACCAATGGCAGCCCTGAGGTCTGGACCCCTCCCCTCCTGCTTTCTCAGGGAACTTGTGCTATCAGTTAAGCTCCTATCCCTTCAACCTTTTCCACTTGACTTGTTTCTCCTCAAAAGCATTTAAATAGGCTCTGGTCTTTTCTAACTTAGAACACCACCTTTCAAAAATAAATCAACTCTTCCCCCACTGTCCTATTATTTCCCCCTCAATCTTTTCACAGCCAAACTCCTTGCAGTATTTGTCTATGCAACCTCACCTCCAACTCAATCCTCCTGATAGTGCAACCTTTAAAAAGAGTGTTGAGTACTTGGAGTCTGTAAGAAGCAAGGTAAAGAGGGCAAAGGTTGTTTTCATCCTGAAGAGAGATCCTTTAGAGAAGTACAGATGGGAAGTGATAGAGTCCCCCAGTAAAGAGGCTCTAACGAACCAAGAATGGGATCGCCCCGGCTGGAGTTGGTCTTCACTACCCAGTGTTCAGTCTGTCCTCACAGCACACTGGGCAGAACCCACAGTCCTCTAGTCTCATGACACACATGCATGCGGATCCCTCCTGAATTATGAGCCCTGCCCCTGACAGCACCCAACTCCTGATCAAGCCTAGTCCAGCCAGAGCCAGTCTCTCTGTACCCCTCCAATCAACAGCCTTCTCTGCAATAAAGAGGGGACCCATGGCTTCAGTGAGGCCCGAGCGATACCAAGAAGAGAAGAAGGTTATGAAGGTAAAACATCTACGCGGTTGCAAGTTTCTGATTTTTTCCTATGTTTCTCTTTTCTCCTGTTTTGTAATCATTCATAATAAGAAGAGGCCAGAGTCAGATGCCGTTAACTTCACTCTAATATTGTCCACCTGGGAAGTTACCCAGGAACACCTGAAATGCCATACCTAACAGCTCCACAAGAGGATAGGTACAGTTTGTGAAGCTAATGCTACAAAGCTCTGCACATCCAAGAACTCACTTGATTTTTTTAAACAAATAACATGAGGTAAGGGCCCTTGTGCACTCCATTTACAGATAAAAGTCTGAGGTTTAGGGTCAGCAGGATCTACACTTTGCAGAGTCTACCATATGTCAGGTACTGACCTAGCTGAATACTTTGAAAACAATCCTCACAGCCACAGCTTTGTAGACAAGTGTTATTGCCCCTTCTTTGCAGATGAGGAGCATAGGATTTGGTACCAGACAAGGCTGGCCCTGCTACTTACTAATTAGATGGGTGACCTTCTTAAGTTCTCTGGGCTTCAGTTTACCATCTATAAAATATCAGGGCTAGATTGAAAGAGCTGAAAGGTCCATTTCAACTGAACTCTCTTTGACCTAATAGTTGCTAAGTATCTCCTCATAACACGCAAATGTTAGTGTCAGTTCTATATACTGGAGTCACAGAAAACAAGTTCTTTCAGTTTTAGGAGAGGAAATAAAGTGGGTGGAGAAAGAACTGGATGGTCCATAGCTACCATTCTGTTCACTAGGTTGTTCTTAATGGATCTATAACTTTCCAGAGTCTTCTAATTTTTATTTTTATTTTGAGAGGGAATCTCACTCAGTCACACAGGCTGGAGTGCAGTGGCACAATCTTAGCTCACTGCAACCTCTGCCTCCAAGGTGCAAGCGATTCTCATGCCTCAGCCTTCCTAGTAGCTGGGATTACAGGTGTGTGCTACCATGCCAGGCTAATTTTTCTGCATTTTTAGTAGAGACGGGGTTTCACTATGTTGATCAGGCTGGTCTTGAACTCCTGGCCTCATGTGATTCACCCGCCTTGGCCTCCCAAAGTGCTGGGATTACTGTCATGAGTCATCACATATGGCCTAGATTCTTCTAAATTTTAAAACTTGGGATGTTGCAATCAGAAGAGCCAGATCTAGTGTTAGTGGCAGCTTTTACTGGTTTTGTGACCTGGAGAAGCTAATCAACGTTTCTAAGCCTCAATTCCCTTCTCTGTAAAAGTGGGTGCTCACAGTGTTGTTGAGAAGATTAAGCAGGGGAGAGCGTGTGAAACTACCTGACACACAGCCAGTGCTCAATAAATGGTAGTAACTGTTCTTTGTTTTAAAAATTTTTTCTGAATTCACTGCACAATAAAGACCCTGAGAAATGTTTACAGGTTTCAAATTTGGTGTTTGCCAAGTATTGGAAAGCTTCTACCTCTCCTCACTGCACACTTGCGCTCCTGTTAAAACACATGACCCTGCTTGAGGGTGTCCAGTCTTCTATTGTCTTGCACAATAGCACAGGTGAGCTCGGTGAAGGTAGGTGGCATCAGGGTGTGTTATCAGCAACAAGTAAGCAGAGGAGCTGAGCAGGTGGTTCTGAGCAAACGGCCCGAGGAGTGACAGCAGAGGGGGAGTGATGCCGAAACGATAATATGAGAGTACACAGAGTAATGCACAGCTGCCAGGTCACGCAACTTGAGAACTGCTTCAGAATAGTCAACTCTTCCACGCTGTTGCTAAGAGACGGGGGAGGTGGGGAGGGATTCATCCCTTGAACAAAAGGGAGGGGAAAAACATGAGCAGACATGAACTCCAAATTTTGGAAATGATTTCATGGACTCCCATTTTCTGAATGTTAGTGTCTTTGGAGACATTTTCATGTGTTGAGCTCCTACTGTGTGCCATGTGTGGCTTAAGGCACTGGGGAGACAGCAGTGGACAAAGTCCCTGCCTTCATGGAGCTTCTACTGGAATTGGTCTTCTCCTTTGATATTGAGGGGACAGACTGAGGTCCTCAGAGGGGAAGAGCTGGCCTAAGATCTCAAGGCAACCTATTGGCAAAGCTGATCTTTGAATCCAGCCCTCCTACATCCAAGACTTTTTCCATACACTACATTTTACAAAAGAGATTCATTTGCAGCAGATTTTAATGTTAGCTGGGACTTAAGTATCTCAGCTAGGTCAAGGTCCTTACTCTGGAGATTTCTGGAAATGCGTTAAAAAAAATGATGTTTCTTTAATTTCAAGTGTCCCACAGAGAAGTTTCATATTCATTCAGAGCCCTCATCTTCCATTATTATACCTAGTTGACTGAAACTGTACAGTATGAAAGGTGGTAGGGAGGATCAAACCAGGGAAAAGACTTGGGTGTCTCATAAATACTGAGAATTAGCAAGACGTGGAAGCCTAGAGATCAGGGTGCAGAACCAGTATCTACCTCTTTCTACCTGTGACCTTCACCTCTCTAGGCCTGTTTTTCCACCTGTGACATGAGGGATTACATTGGAATAATCTCAGCATTCTTCTCTAGCTCTAAATTTATGATGTGTTACCCAACAGTGCTATGCAGTAGAAAAGGCCCTAAGGCCCGAAGATGTCATTTCAGAGAGTGACTGTGGTTCAAAGATGAAAACTTGATTGTTAATTGCCCCTTTCCTTGTGCTCCCATGGTCCTAGGGCAGGGTGCTATTGTAGCATACGTTCCACTGTTCCTGCTGAGAAGCTGGTTCGAGGTCTGCACCAGTAGAAAGGTATGTCCTTATGGAGGGTGAGCATGGTGTTCTGTGTACTGTCATGTGACTGTTTTTGCAGGCCTTTCTTCCCCATCAGACCGTGACTACTTTGATGGCAGGTACCGTGTCTTATTTATTTTTCTGCCCTAGTGCCTGCCACTGAGTAGTCTGTAGATGTTTAAAGAGTGAAGGAATCAACGAATCATGACTGAGTGAGAAAACTATACCTTTTCAGGGTCCATAAAGGAAACAGCACAAAGGAGTCTCCCCTGATAAACTCGTCAAAGTGATCCCAGAATTAAACGTTGAGGCTAGAGAGGTTATTAGTGACTTGCTTAAGGCTACTTGTTAAAAAGCAGCAAAGCTAGGACACCTTTTCTCTCTCCTTTTCTTTCATTTATTCAGTAATCCAAAAGGGTGTTTGGTTCCAGGCTGGAGTATTGAACACAGGTGACTTTGAATAACAATTTTTCAGAATGAGATGAATTTTGAAGCATTTGGGAGCTTGGCCTTTGAGTCTGACAGATGTAGGTTCAAATCCCTTGGGGCTGCTGACTACCAGTGTGATCTATGGCAACTTAACCTCCCGGAAGCTCAAAAGTAGAAGTGATAACATTTCTACCACCTCGCTTGCAGGCTGCTTCTGTGGGGTCATTTGAAGGCTTATGGTTAACCCAAATGAGAGGTAGGATGGGAGTTTCTAACACAAGTCTCTTATTGTCCTGCCCGATTTGTTGCTTCAGACCAGTGAGGTCTTCTCTTTTTTGAAATGCCATTGTTGGCTTAGACAATGAGTAGCCTTCTGTTACGTATGATGTACATTCTCCCCCAGACCTACTGGTATGTATTTTCCAGCCTACTGAAGTCGTCCAGGCTCATTCATTATACATATCAGTGTGTGCTGGCGTGTTTTTGCCCTTTCTGCTGCTACATCCTGAACTAAGGCTGGATCCTTGCAGCTCTCCAGCACACGATTGCTGCCCTGCCAGAACCACAGACCTTTCTCGGGACTGGCACAAATTTCAGCCTACAGGGCCTGCACAGAAACACATGGAAAAGGCTTCCGGTGTGAGCTTACTGTGAGTCACAGACAACCGTAGTTGCACTGGATAGAGAGCTGGCAGATGCCATCGGCATATGCCCCTTAGAAACTCTGGTTGTTTTGTGGCCTGGAGAAGAGCCCAGAATAATGGGGCCCAAGAGGCAGCACCTCTGCTTTCTGAAGAGGAAGCTGTAGTGCCGTGGACTTCCCCACGTGCACAGTGGCTGCATCCAGACCTGAATGCCCCTCTCATTACTCACCGGAAATGAGCTTTGAACATTTCACACAGGAAGATGACTCGCTCCTCCAACAAGATGCAGAAAGCCTTTCCAAGGAAATGACTTGAAGTGTTTAAATATTCTATTTCTTAGTCTGCTTTTTCTCTGTTAAATCCTTCAGCTCGAATGAGCACCTTTATCAGCAAATTGATCCAGCTGTAGCATCGCTTGACCACCTAGGAGGATTCTGAATTTGTACTTAAGTCCAGTTACAGTATTCCATCTGCAACTCTGTTCCCTTTATGCTTCTGCAGCACTGCTATAAGAGAGGAAGGGTTTGTCAGAGCAATGGGAAATAACACAATGAGCATACAACTTTTACAATTGGAAATGAAGACACCTACAAAAGAAATAACAGCTGATATTTGTTATGGGTCAGGCCTGTGTATGGGCATTATGGGTCTCTAACATGCCTGAATAAGCAAGAGGTTGAAATTGCAAGAAAGCAGGCTGGAGACCAACCTCTTGACCCTACTCAGCATTTTGGATCATGGTAGCTTCACAGATCTAACACATCAAGCAAGGGAATGGGTTAGTCTGGTGCTCATTCTCAAAGGTAGATGTGAGAACTTCTATTTGCATTCTCTGGAACCAAGTAGGGATCTGTCATCTTTTGGGAAGATCTGTCCATCCTCAGCAGATGTCCCACAAGCAAGGACAAAATCTGAACTCAGATTCCAGGGAAGGAAACTAACAAGAGCTAGGCATGGATCCAGGCCACTCACTGATTGGCTGCGGACAACAGCAGGCTCTGGGCTCAGGGAGGGAACACTTAGGCAGAAACTAGTCTTATGGGATTGGGGAAGGTAGCATGGTATCATGGGGAGAGCATGTCTTTGGACTTGAAGAGACACAGATTTTAATTCCAGTTTTGGTACTTATTAGCTATGTGATTGTAGGTAGGTTAGTTTCCTTCATGAGGCTCAACTGCAAAATAATTCTTAGAGAGGAAGCATTGTACCTAAGACCATAGTCAGGTAAACTTGTAATAAGAAACTCTGGCCCATTATATAAACCATTAGTTCCTCAACTTTTGTCCTAACCTTTGTTAAGCTTCAGTTTTCCCAACAGTAAAAAGGAGATAAGATTACTTATCTCAGATCTAGTGTGAGGATTAATTAAAACAATGCAAGTACAATACTCAGCATAAGGCTCAGAACACAGACACTCTCCATAAATGATGCTATTGATTGGTCCTGGGATGTTGGGTCCTGGTCTGATTGGCAGTGAAGGGAAGGAAAATATGTGTGTGGGATATGCTGGCAGTTTAGGGGATACCCTAGAGCTTCCCATAGTTGTCCCAGTCATCTTGATCTTGGTATCATGCACTAGGCTGTGTACTGTTTGGCCCTAGTCAAGATTCCAGGTCTGAGAACATCTTTGAAGCCCTTAGGTGGACGGGCTGAGGTGATGAAAGAGGTGACTTTGATGTGAACTTTGCCAGACAGGTATGCCTCAAGAAATGGGTTCTGCAAACCGGGAAAGGCAGGGCTGAAGCTTACAGCTTTACATTTCAAAAAGCATTCTCTCAAATGTGATTTGATTTAATTTAATCCTTATAGCTTGCATCACCAAAATTGTCCCCAGATGAAGAAACAAAAATCCTGAGAGGCTCCTTTAGTGGGAGTCAGTATTGGTGAAGGGCCCTGAACTTGGCGAGACTGCAAAGCCGTGCTCCACCCATGTCATAGCAATGCTGGGGTGCCTGCCCCAACCCAGGAGCCAGTGAGGACCTGCTCTCTGCTCAGTCCTATGGAGGAGGCTCATAGTGTCTGCCATATATATGGGTTGTATTATAATAATCATTCTGGAATATAATATAGTTACTATTTGTTGAGCACTAACTGCTTAACATATGCCATCTTATTTTTTTCACAGGAAAACCCTGTAAATAGGATTTCTGATGTCCATTTTATAGATGAAGAAGGAAGGTTCAGCAAGGCAGTTCAAGGATATACAGCTAGAGGAAGAGATGGAATTTAGTCCCTTTGTCAGCATCCTTCTCTTTCTTGATGCCGTTTTATTTCCCTTCCTGCTATGTTTTGTTACGCAGTTAGCTTAGGTCTAATTAGATACAACCAATTATGAATTGTGAAATAGGATTCTGGTGTGAATTTCCTATCCTTCTCCCACTAAGCAACTTATGTATCCCTCCGTGGTTAGATATGACTAATGGGATTGTTCCTGTTCTGCTGTGGTTTGAATTTCTACCTTGATAATTACACAAAAACACTAATAACTAGGGTGGACACGAGG
Organism: Sapajus apella; assembly: GCF_009761245.1. Lineage (NCBI taxonomy): Eukaryota > Metazoa > Chordata > Mammalia > Primates > Cebidae > Sapajus > Sapajus apella. The sequence continues at coordinate 27,173,112 of NW_022436976.1, read as the reverse complement.
TAAACACTGTCCCCTCCTAAATGTTTCCATAGCTAAGATCCATTCTCTCACTCTTTTTCTCCTTTTCTACAAGAACAGTTGTTCATATTTGCTAATTTTTCTACTGAGTTACAAGAACATGTTATCTATTTAAAATATTAGTTCTATTTCTTTGTCATATAGGTTAGAAATCTTTTCCTGTTGGTCAATGGTCTATGGACTGAATATATAGTACTTTGGTGGTAGGGGGGAGCTATATATAATCATTTTGTATTATTTTTTTAGGGAAGCCTTCCCACTCCAAGAGAAAAAGTAAGTTATTTATATATCCACATCTTATGGGTCTTTGACTTTACTTTCTATTCTCTTCCACTAAATTGTCTGTCTAATGTTCCCCAATTACAAATTGTTACAATATTTATACCTCTGTATTTGAGTTAATATCTGTCCTTTTTAAGCTTTTCCCTGGCTTCTCTTGCATTTTTTAAAAATTCCTGTTAGATATTATACAAATGATACACTCTTGCTTTGGAAAAAAGAGAAATAACAGATAAGTATATAGAGAAAAGAAGAAAATGAGCAATAATAATCTTATCCAAATGTTACTGATATGTTTTGGGAGTGCTTAATTCCAATCTTTTTCCTGTGTGCAAACACACACACCTTTCCTCCAGCAAAAATCAGGTCACGCTTTACTAGTAAACATCCTACCTGAAATCTGTATATCCATTGCCTATTGATTATGCCCATTGCTTAATATAATATGTTTTGTTTAATCATTATTTAATTGTTGAGTATGCAAGTTATTTCTAAGTTTTCACTCAAGCTGTTTCTGCTTATTTTTGTCTGAGTGTGAATGAATCCTTTGCACATTCCTCCAGCAAGTTGATCAACATCTTAAGCACCATGGTGTTGGATTTGTGCTGTCCACATCAGCTTGGCAATGTCGGCTCAAAGACTCCTCCCCCCTCAAAAGCGCCATTCAGACTTGCTGTGGGTATAAGGGGGACAATCTCATTGAGGAGAAAGTTGTCATTGTGGTTAAAATCATGAACTTTGGAATTGGATACAGCTGTGTGAATTTGGCCTAAACTCCGAGTCTGCTTCCACGTCTGTAAAATGTAGACACAAATAGCTACTCATAAGGTTATGGTGGGGATTGAATGTGGTTCTACCTGTAAAGTCCTCAGCATTATGCCCAGCACTTAGTGAAGTTGTTCAATAGACAATAACTAAACAAACATTGTATCCTCTCCCACTACAACCACACTGCCCTCCCTCACCTTATAGACTTTGCTGCTTGACAGTCTTGGGATGGGGCTGCTGAAAATTTAGGAAGCTGTGTTGAATTTAGGAAGTCCCAGTTTAGGAAGCTGTGTTGTCCCAGGACTAAGGGCATTTGCCTCACCTGAGAATCTCAGAATCTGCAGAATCTCAGGCCCCTCCCAAGCACCATTCAATCAGAAACTGCATTTTCAAAAGATCCCCAGATGATTTGTATGCATAGTAAAGTTTGAGAAGGTTTTAGTTTAGGTATTCAGGAAGCAACACTGATTGTGTGTGGAGGAGGGGAGCCCAAGAACCGATGAAATCTCTAGTTTGGAATTCTCGATAGCATTTGCATTATTTTTTTTATCTCAAATCCATCATCAGTAGCAATGTGATATTCACAAAGCTCCCTTGACTTTTACCATACCACCCATAGTGTGATGGGAGAAGCTCCATCTTCCAAGTCAGACAGATCTGGGCTTCAATTCCAGCTTTGTTAGCTAGAGGACTTATTATTATCTGGGAGGACTTGAGACAAGACGTGCCAACTTTCTGAGCCCAGTTTCCTTCCCTGTAAAATGTGGATGATACACCTTTCTTGAGTCGTTATTAGAAATAACCAGTGATAAAGTGTTTAGCAAATCTGGCATATCGTAAGGGTACAATGAGTAAGTGGTTTGACTCCAAAGACCTGAGTTTGGATCTCAGCTCCATACCTCACGTGGCTGATTGCTTTTGTTCCCTGGACTCAAATTTCATCATCTGTAAAATTGGCGTTCGGACCAAATAACTTCTGAAGTCTCTCTTGCCTTTAAAACTTGATATTGCAAAGGCAAATTTTAGTACAAATATTCAAATCCTAAAGGTAACTCATGATTACAAAAGCATGGAGACTCTCATTCACCTGTCAAATTATCTAAACTACTTCTCAATCAGGAGATGCAAAAAGAAGGATGGATTTTCTATGTACTAATGAATGTTTTCAATTTGGTAGAAACAAGTGACTCAAGGAAAGTGTTGACAGTTATTAAATTGAATTTCCATATAATAAGGACATCTAATAGGTGACAAATGACAGGTCCTGAGAGCTGAATTTTGAATATTTGGAGGATTTAGGGCAAATATCTGGTATTGGGAGTTCTCTGAATTGGATTAGAAAGCTTTCAAGACCACTGGACCTGAAAATACCTGATAAGGGGATGGCAAACAAAAACATGACTTCTCACAGTGGAGTCTTAATTAGTGATCAATAATTGGTTTAAAAGTGTCCTAACTAATCTTTTTTGAAGGGACTCAGGAAAGCCAGAAATACACTCAAACTCACAGTGTGTACCTCTGAGACAGATAGTGGCTAATTCAAGTTTCACTTATCATCTATTTGTTCATTCATTCATTCCCCAAACCTTAACTGAGCACCTACTATAAGGTAAACACTTGCCAGGTGTTGGGGGGTGGATAAAGTCTGAGTAGGGATAAAGATAAATTATATAATGAAATCCAGATTTCCTTTCAAAACAATCAGAAAATCTCACAAGGCTGGACCCATATTCTTACACAATAATGATGGCTGGTGCTGAGTCACTGGGGACCTACTAGGTGAAGCAGGAATTCCCAAGTGCCTACAGCTCCCATCCCCAAAGCTACATAATTACAGCATTCCTTTGTGTTGCCTACCTGTCTTTACCCATAGACGTCTGAATTCATGAATCTGAGCTCACGAATTCTCATTGTGAGAACCTTTCCAAGGAGATACCCATTGGATGCCCTTTGCTGAAAGCCCAGAGTAGAATCAGTGCTAAATATCTAAGAGAGAGACAAATACCTAAATAACTCTAATGCAAGATAAAAGGTATCATCAGAAAGGGAAGGATAATATACTGTGAACATTTAGGGGACAGGGAATTTATTTCTGGAGACTGGTATTCATTAGAAATGGCTTCCTAGCAGATGTAGCACCGAATCCAGGCCGTGAATGATTACATTTTATCTGTCAGTTCAACAAATATTTGCTAGAAGCCAGCTAGCCACAATGTTTTATAGAAGATGCATTCAGAGTTGGCTAGTTATGAGGGAGCTGTTTGTCAACTGCTAATTTTCTATGGTTTGTTCTTCTTCCCTTTTACACTCACAATCTGGGAAAGTTAAACTTGTATATCACTTTGGGGATTGTCAAAGAGTGGCTTCTGCTAGATACTGGTTTCTCCAAGCCAGGCAAACCTGCATTCACTCAGCATATATTTTCAAGTTTGGACTATGTACCATCCACTATAACAGGAGTCAGAAATACTGTGATGAGTGCCAGCCCTATCCCGTGTAATTTACAGCCTTGTTGGAAAGAGAGGCTGTTTCAGAGACCTCACAAATATGTGTAGAAGTGTAAATCTGGTAAGTGCTGCAAAGGGAAGAAGGTCCTTTTTGCTAAAAGACTGATAGGAGGAGTTAGCCATGTCAGAAGGATCAGCAAGGCCTTACTGAGACATAAGGCTTCCCAGTGTGGATAGGAGTTAACAGGTGAAGAGGGACAGATCAGGTTCTAGGTGGAGGGAATAGCATGTGTGTGGGCTCGTTTCCAGAAGAGCTGGAGAGAAGTCAGATGAAAGGAAGGCAATGCAGGATGAAGCTGGAGAAGCAAGAAGGGGCCTGATGATACAAGAGGCCCGGTCAAAGACTCTTAGGTCTTGTCTTTATCCTAAGAGTAAAGAGAAGCTGCTGAGAATTTTTAAGCCTGAAAGGGTGATGATCATATTTATATTTTGGAAAGATCCTCCAACCTGATGTCAGTGTTAAAATAGTTGAGTTCATATATCTTCCGGCTGCAAGGATGGGAATGAACACAAGGCAGGAGAGAATACATGAGGGGAGGCTGGTTAGGAAGCTAGTGTTGAGTTCAGAAGGAAGATGGTGTTCTTTTGACCAGGGTGCTGGTGATGGAGAGCAATGGAAAATCTGAGAGATAAATGGGAACTAAATCGACAATATAATGGGCTGAACATAGGAGGGGAAAAAAAGAAAAGAGTCAAGCATATCTTCTAGTTTCCTCTCTGCCATGTATAATTGGATGGATGGATGGATGGATGGAATACCATTCACTGAGATGAATCACCACTTGGCAGTCACTAAGACTGCCATGTACAGTTGCGTGAGTTGTGTACTACACCAGGGCATCTGGCTAACTAACAAAGGTGCAAACTAAAAGTCAGCCCATTCTCCGCTTGCCAAGCCACAAGATCCTTGTAGGATCATGCCTACCCAGATGGAAGGAGCAGCTTCTTGTAATTTGCAAAAAGGAGCTATCCATTTGGCTAGATAAAAAGTTATACCTTTTAACTAGCATTGCAGGCATCCGAGAAAGCCCAGATAGGGTGCTATGAGTGGGAGGTAGTACTAGAGGTGGTAAGGCCAGACCAGGGTACCTGGATAGTAGAGACAACGGCTGAAGAAGGTGATGAGAGAGTGAAACAAATGCCAAGCTCAGTTTTCCTTATCCTGCAGTGGCTGTCTCCGGCCTTTCCTGGACTCCTGACCCACAAGGAGGGATCCTGCCTGTGGCTCACGCTTCCTGTTATTTTAATTCTTTTGTTGGATGCCTTTAGTGAATGTAGACACGGACACTCATACATCAGAGAGCAGAAGTACTTTAAGAACCCTCTAGCCTTACTCTTTCATTATATGGATGAGAACTCTGAGGTCCAGAGAAATGGAAAGGTTTGCTCTGTCTCCCTGCTGGGATGAGATCCTTAATTGCCTGATTTCTCACATCGTGCTGATCTTTCCTCAAAGAAGAAATTGACTGAGCTTTCACAGACTACGAGGCAACACCTGAAAGAGCAAAGACACCGAGTCAGAGTCATCTGAGTTTGGATCCCTGCTTGCCATTTTTTGTTGTGTGACAAGTTGACAAGTTGCTTCATCTCTCCAAGCTTCACTTTCCCCACCTAAAAAATGCAGATAAAAACACTTTGAAGGCGGGCTGTGAGGATTAACATAAAGCCTTTGGGATAGAGTCTGATATTCACGAGCCACCATCTAGATCACATTCTCTACGTATGTTGCCTTCTCCAGCCCCTCTCTCTTCCTTACCCTTTCTCTGTTCTCAAGGGTTTTGCAGGGATTCTGCAGAAAAATTATTTTTTTGGAAATTCTTTGGGCAACTCAACAAAAATTCAGCATATCAAATAAACACAATATTAAGCAATGACTCTACCTTTTCCCATAACCTTTCACTTAGGGCTCTGATCCCTAAGATGCAAATGACAATTAATTCTGCATCCCACACTAGCCCTCTACTCCTCCTTATGATGACTCTGCACAGATCTCAGGAAGATCCACTTGAAAATAACACCTTGGAACAAGAAGCAGAAGGAACTAGAGAGGTTATTGCAGGAAGCATAATATAAAAGCCAGTTTTGAAGAAGGCGGGGGGCGGGCAGTGGGGGCTCAGAAAAACAAGTGATCAGCAGAAGGAGTTTTTTTTTTCTCTCAACACGATTTTTGATGGCTCATAGTTACTTTCATTTGTTCCCTGACTTTGAGAGGCTGACAAATATTAGCCTCATTCTGAAGGTCTATTGTTATTCTTGAGGTTTTATGTAGAGTAGAAAAGATTGTTTAGAACATTTCTCATGGACAAGTGGAAGCTGTACTCTTGCTACAAATGATTCATCTGGGAGAAATGATATATAAACAAGATTTTCTGCTTGGGAAGTGGATGAGAGGGCGAGTTATTTCAGAAAGGCTCTTCACTCTCATGCCAGCTAATGATAAAAACGAGCTCTCAGAATGGCAGGGGTGCTGTGACATGGAGGCTTCAGAAACTTTTTGACTCTTACATTTCATGGTCAATGTTAAAAAAGGTATTTAAAATTTCTGGCTAGGTCCAGTTACTTTCTCACGGTGATGATGTAGCAATGGGTTGCTTCAATCTTAGGCCTTGTCCTGTCAGTGTGTTGATGCTGAAAGAGCCTGGACTCCGGAAGCTGAGCCTCTGGGGTAAGCTAGATACCTAAGGTGCAAAATTTCAGGAGGCGCCTACTCTCAGGCTCATATAAGCACAGAGTCAGCACTTGCACAATCCTGAAAGTGAGTGCCTCCTTAAATTTTGCCCCTGGGTCACCCCTTTTTCTCACTCAATTCTGGGCCCTGGGATTGAGTTAGAATCAAGACTGCATCACTTATTGGTGACACAACTTGAGGGAATCAGGATTAGCCTTGGCTATAACAGAAGAAAGCCAAATAATAGTGGCTTATTTCTCTATTACATAAAAATCTAGAGCAGTACAGGACAGGGCTGGTATAATGTCCCTGTTGCATAAAGTCTTCAGATCCTAGGTTCCTCCCAGTGCACTTTTCTGCCATCCCTAGGGTTTTGCCCTTATGATTCAAAATGACACATCCACGTTCTAGGCAGCAGGATGGAGGAAGGTGACTAAACCATGTGAATATATTACTGATTTTTTGAATATAACAAAATTATAATTATAATAATGCAGAACAGATTGTAAAAGCCCAAAGGAAACAAAAATAAAACATATTTTTGGATTGTTACATCACCTATAATTGTTATTTCTATCAGCCTCACTCCAAATTCCCAGCATAAGCATCTACTTTTATTGCAACTCTTAAGGATTGAGCTACAGTCTTGATTCCTACAATTGAAAATGTTTTCAGAAGGAATCATACTTATGGATGCTCACAAAATGTTCTTAAAGCCAGAGGTTTGAAAATAAGAAAATTATCTAGAGTTGAGTGGTAGACAGCTGAGTTACCTGCCTGCCCATCACTCACTTCCCATTCTGGTAGGCACACCTCAATTTTGCTTTGGGGAACAAACTCCCAGGTTCCTTTGCTTATAAACTTGGTGGAAATTGTCAATTAGGCTACAGATGGGAAGAAGTAGAAATGTAACTCAAACTAAGACCATAGTATCCCTCTCTCTAAGAATTTGTCTCTTGGGTATGGAGGAAAAGTGTAGACATGTGATTAGGGACCATTTTCTCTAACAGAGACATGGAACTCAAATTCCCTGAGCTGCTCTGGACCCTATTCTTTCTGAGGCCTGACCCTTTGCCTTCTCCTTCAAATCTTATTTGGGACGCCCTGTATTTTTCCAGTATACCTTTTCAACTTAAGTTACCTAGAGTCCATTTACGTTGCTTGCAATCAAGAACCCTAATTGATAAAATAAGTCATTCACTTTTCTACCCAAATATTTGAAATTATACAGGTTGGTCTCTCCTACCTTGCTAATTCTACCTGTTTTCTTCTCCAGCTTTTCCCAGGTGAGGCCATTGATGCCTCTATTCATAGGCCTAACCCTGCCCTGTTTCTGAGCCAACCCTAAAGTGAGGTATGAAGAGTCTTGATTTTTTATTGGGTGGGACTTGGAATTAAGTTGTCTCTCTAATATCTGGGTTGTAGTGACTAAAAGGTTTGATTTTGTCCTAGGAACAGGACTAAAGAGGTGGCGGATGAGTTGCATGCAGGATACCAAAGGAGAAGTCCCAGGGGCTTCCAGGAGAAGTTCCAGAAGAATTACCTAGAAGGCACCCTTCCAAGGTGTAAAGAGGCCAAAGCATCATGCCAAAGCATAAAACAAGGGAGCTTACCTATCTTATTCCTCACTATATCCCTAGTACAAAAAGTTATGTCTGGCTCGTGGTAATGACTCAGGAAAGAAAAAAGCAGTAGCCGCAAGAAAGGCTGAGATTCGTGGGGGTAGAAATCAAGTGAAGAGGTGAGGTGACATTGCAGAGATGGAGTCAGTTCAGTGCGTAGAAAGGCGGAGGATGCAAAGTTAAGAGTGCAAGAGATGCTGCCTTCTTACAGCTGCCAACCGAGGCAGCCACTGCGATAATTTCTGGTCTTTCATGATATTTTCTTGAATTTTCTTCTCTGCCAATGACATCTCTCAAACAAAGTTAACCTCAGGAAAACCTAGAGCTGCCACATTCTGCCTCTTTGCTGCCCTCCTTCGTTCTCCCTGATGGCTTGACTCAGCCCAGCAGAATGACATTCTGTCTTGGTCCTTCCTCTTGAGTGCTGACCATTTCCCTGTCCTAATTCCTAACTCAAGGCCTGGTGCTCTCATACCCTACTGTGCTCTTCCATGTTCTCCTCACTAAGACCAGAGACTTATCAATTTCCCTGACAGGTCCCTGAGATGCTGCCACCAAAGTCTGGTTTCCTAAATGGTGACCTGGTTAATAAAAACAAGAATGACAAAAGTCCCCCACAACTAGCATGTATTGGGCACTTACAAAGATGAGGTCCTGGGCAGTACTTTTAACTTTTGTACAGTGCTCACCACAACCCCACGAACTGATTATTATTTTGGTATGAACTACTAATCGCCTACCAGTTATTCATTCTCCCTTTCACAGATGTTAAAGACTACATTTCCCAGCTTTCCTTGTAATTAGGAGGAGCCAAAGAATATAAATAGAAGTTGCTGGGTAAGCTTCAGAAAAAGCCCTTTAGTGCTGATAGGGCGCCTTTTATTGCTGTGAAATATTGGCTGCAATGTGGACATGATAGCTGGAGGGCACCTTGTAACCATGTAGTGACTTTAGGATGGAAGCCATATGTGAAGAATGGTGGAACAGAAACAGAGAAGGAGCCTATGTCCCTGAAGGCTGTGGAGCTGCTGCAGTGCCTTCCTCCAGACTTTTTGCAACAGGCAAAAGAAATCTCTAACTCCTTAAAGCCATTAAAAGAGTTATTCAGCTGCTCTATTTTATGCAATGAAATCCAGTTCTGATTGAGTTGATTATTACCCTGTGGGGCAGACATATTTAGTGTTCCCCAAATATCTACCACTCTTCCACATTTCCCAGTCTTCCTTGCTGTTGAGTTGGGCCATATGTCTTATTCTGACCAATGTGCTCCAAGCAGAAATGACATGTATTGCTTGTGTGTGGAGGCACCTATGAGCCAGTATAACTTCTCCAGCCCTCTCTTTCTTGCCACAGTAACATTGGGAGCCATATGATGAGATAGTAGTGTCAAGAAACAAAAGAAAATGGGGTTCCTAAGTCACTGGATATAGAAGGATTCCCACTTACTTGACTTTGGGTGGGCAAAAAATTAATTTTTGTTCTGTGAAGTCACTGAGATTTCAGAGTTTATTTGTTATCACGGCACAGATTAACCTATCCTGCCTAATACACCTCGCTTTATAGATGAAGAGATAAGCCTCTCAGCAATCAAGTACCTTTCCCTAATCAAAGCGCTACTAAGTGACCGAATCTATATGACTCACAATAGTCAACCCACGGCCTCCACCTTTTCCTATATATTGGCCATAGCTTGTCATCCCTGATCTTGTTGGCTCCCCGACATTTGCTTCTGTCCAGGTCCTTCCCTCCTTTCCCTCTCCATCTCTCTCTTTGGCATGCATAGACGAGAATGCCATATGTCCAAGTCTTCAGCTATGACACCAAAATCATAGAATTGCTTTTAATGTTGTAATTCTGTCTTGAAATTTATTTTGAGCCTTGGCTGGTTGAGTTGGCCATTCCTGAAAATGGCTGCTCAGCATCTGGCTCCTATTTGGTCTTTGGCTAAAAATTCAAAATTCATTTTCATCACTTAGTTTGTAGTATTTTTTTTTCTTTGCTGAGCACAGTGAAGGAAAAAAAGTGAGATGTGGCCATAATACTGTATCTGAATCATTCAGCTTGGTGGGTTGGAACAACTTGTTCCTAAGAAAAACTTGGGTATTTAGCAGATGTTATCACATTCCGGGGACTGAGATAGATGCTGGGGATGCAAAGAGGACTTTACAAAATCGCCCTTGCATTAAAGGAGTAGCCAACCTGTATGAATTTGTAAAATGCAAAATACTGTGATAAGCCCATAGAGAATCAGCACATACAGGCACAGGGGTGACACAAATGAGGTTGTTTTCCCCACCTGGTTTGATTCCTACATGAATGGGTTTTAGTGATATGATTGGAAGAGTTGCCGAATATTGAGTGTTGTACTAAGCGTTTTCCAAAAATCAACACTTCACTCCTTTACAACGATGCGTAAGTAAAATTGCCCAGAGAAGGGAAGAGACTTACCCAAAGTCATTTATCTAAGATTTCAACTCGGTTCTGCCTAACTCTTGATTTTCAAATCTTCCTCAGCATAGTAAGCTGGTGCCCCTGTTAATGTAGATGAGTTTGGATGGGTTTATTACAACATCGCAAGCGTCTCTTGTCTCATTATCCAATGAGTTCCCTGAGCCAAGCACTCCGCAGCTCCATCGCAGCGTGGGCTTCTTGGAAATTCGGTGCTAGTTCTCAAGGCCTCCTACCTGCTGAGCCTTAGTCTTCATTCCTGAAATAAAAGCTGTCCTGTAAACAGCGTTTGGCGCTCGCTTCCTGGCCTCCGGCTGGTGGAGCAAGGACGTCTCCAGCACATACGATTCCCCACTCTGTTAAAAAAAAAAAAAGTGTTTATACTTGGTCCCCTCTGCAGGCGGACGCCGCCCATACTTTTGTCCCAGCCCAATTTGTTGGCTTGTCTTTATCTCATCCTTTAAACCCGGAGAAGCAGGGAACCTGCCCTCTGGCGCCATCTACCGGCACTGTTTTTCTAGTCCAAGAAGCCCCCTGCGGAGTTGCGATGTGTTTAGTAATTGATAGGATGAATCCTGCCGCTTCATTAATAGATTTTTTTTTCTTCGCGGACTAGAGGGCGATCAATTAGTAAAGAGATTACAAAGCAAATATATTATCTTACTTTAAAGAGGCTAGAGTCTCCTATCTCTCGCTTCCCCCACACCATCAGTTGTGGCATTCCTTCATCTTTAATTTCTTCCTTCGAAAAATATTTTGTTATTGTATAGAGATCAGGGCATGGGGCACACAGCTGCACACCTGAGCAAACAGAGGGGCTGACTGACTTGCTGGTGTAATAAAAAACATTAGTTTTGAGTTCATTACTGCGATTCCACAATGGACACCAAATCCCACTTAAGACTCACTGAGGAAATCTTCAAAGGGAGGCTGTTTCGGGCCTGTGCCTGGTGAGCGTGTTGCCTCTTAGAATCTTTGCACAGAAATAACCCATGTTTGGAGACTCAGACCTGTCAGATCAAAACCAGGCCTGGCCTCCAGACCTTGAAACAAGTCAAAACAGTGAACCTTACTCATCCATTTTCAAAATACGGCCTGTTTTCTTTACAAAATGCAGCAAAGCCTCTCAGATGGGCGCTGGCTGCAATGTTTGATATATTAGGGAGAATCCTCACTCCTTCCAGGTTTCTGCCCATCTGTTTTAAATCCAAATGGCTTGGCAGAGGATGGTTTTTAGTTATGTATTTTTTTTTTTTTTCATTTCAAATGGAATTTAAAACATCAGGGGCAGAAAGCCCAGATACGGATGGGAGAGAAAATAAAAAGGCCCCTGGAATTCCCCATTCACCTTCTGCATTAAGGAACAGATACCCGCATTTGTTGTAAACCTACTATGTGTCAAAGAACCACTAGGGAGTGTGATGTTGCTGAGCCACTGGAATTTTATAACATTTTGAATGTTTTTTCTTTTCTTCGTCAGAGGTGGTTTGATGTCATGATCAAGAGCTTGAACTTAAAGTGAAATCTTGCTCCTGCCTCCTGCAATCATGGGGCCTTAGCTATTTTCTGTAATGACTCTGTGTCTCAGTTTCCTAGCCTGAGAACAGGCCTGTGAGGCCTGTGATAATAACCTTGAAGGGCTATTGTGTTTTTTTTTTTTTTCTTTTTTTTTTTTTTTTTTGAGATGGAGTCTTGCTCTGTCACCAGGCTGGAGTGCAGTGGCACAATCTTGGCTCACTGCAACCTCTGCCTCCTGGGTTCAAGCAATTCTTTCTCCTCAGCCTCCCGAGTAGCTGGGACCACAGGCGTGTGCCACCACGCCCGGCTAATTTTTGTATTTTTAGTAGAGACGCGGTTTCAGCATGTTGGCCAGGATGGTCTTGGTCTCTTGACCTTGTGATCCGCCCACCTCAGCCTCCCAAGTGAGTTTTAAACAAGGTAGTGCAGAGGCAACTACCACAAGAATGGTTCTGCCTTAAGAATGAAGTAGTGCGATTTTCGGAAAAAGTCTGGATTTTCTTTGCTCACCGTCATCTGGCCTCTCAGATTGTTGAGGACTTGAGGGTTTGGGTACTATATTCGGACATGGTGAGTTAAACCACATACCATCTGGAGCCACGCGCCCCTATGGGCTCCCTTCTACCTTGTCCCTCTCCCGAGGGAACCATGCTTTCTAACCACATTGGTCTTCTTGCTATTTCTAACACATGCTCCTACGAAAGACAGAAATGCTCTCTCCACACCCCTCCATAGGCCTGACTAATTTCTTCAGGTCTCAGCTTAAAGGTCACTCACTTGGGGAAGCCTTCCCTAATTACCAGGCCGAGTCAAGCTTGTCCTTACCTGCTCCCCCCAACCTCCCAATGCTCTGGCGGTGTCTTCATAATATCTGCAGTGATACTGTTTGCACGTCTTCTTTGCAGCAGTTTATAAGGTGCTAGGCTTGATAAAGTCATTATAATAATCTGCTCAATGTCTCTTTTTCTTACCTGATAATAAATGAGCAGGAATTCCATCTGTTTTGTCCATGAATAGCATATGCTTGACTGATACGCCCTCTGAATCCTGCTTATCCTCTCCCTGATGGCCTCTCTTGCTGGAACACCATCACCCCATTTTACTGTCAAACTCTTGCTCATCCTTTTAAATATAAAGTTCCAAATCATGTCCTCAGGGAAGCCATCATTGGACTTCCTTATATGCATATTTGTTCCAAAGCACATTGATTTCCCTCTAACACAGCAATTAATATACTCAATGCCACCAGCTTTTGATGTCTCGCATTAGCTTCTCACCTCTAGTGGGTAGTGGGTGTCTGGCAAAGAAGAGTCATTCAAGAAACATGGGATAAATGAGAACGTGATAATCACCTAATACCATATTAGCATCCTAAGATGGGAAGATTTTCAGACTATTGATGATAGGTATTGATCATGATATCTTCTACTAGAAATGTCGTAAGCCACACAGTAGATACTCTTCAACCTTTCCTAGTATTTCATACTTGCAACACTAAATTTATCATCCACTTTTGGTGTTTATAACCTGTTCTCATTACTAGGAATTTTCAGAGATCTTTTTTATATCTTGGTTCCCAGGTGTAAAGATCTTTGGTTCATTGTGAGGAGAAGGAAAGAACATTTCCTTGTAGATTCTCCTTCTCAGAATTCTGTCACGGTAACAGTCTCATTCTCTTTTCTACTTTTACTACTTCAACAAGTGCATTGTGGAAATGCTCATGCAGACATTGATGCTGATGCAGTTAAATGAGCAGGTGAATGAAGGAAAATACAGGCTGGAAGTAGGTACACTTGGATTTTTTGACATTTTAAAAATCTTTTTTGGAGAATCTTTAATTCTCTGCTTTAATTGACCTGGATGAGTCTTTTTTTTTAAAATAATAACCATTATAACAGTAACTAATATTAATAAATAACTTTTTGCAGAGCCTTTTAAACATGTGTTATATCATTTACTACACCCCTCCTGGGCATTTGCATCCAGAGAAATATGTTCTTGATGATCCATGTTTAAAGCATAACTCATTAAAAGAAACCAAAAAGTAAAAAATGAGTAATGCATTGTGACTTAATTGTAGAAAGGCAGTAGATACCTCTAGCCTGGTCTGTAAGGGTTTGATAATAATAACAGCAACAATAATCACTAAATGGATGAGCTCTGATAGTTGACATTTTCTTCTAATCTCCCTGGTATCTATTCCCTCCTAGATCCTGATTATCCTTTGAAAATATCCTCTTTCCTCCCTGTTTTGCTATGTGCTTTGAATGACTCCACAGCCTTGGTTTCAGAGGTGGGCACTTGACCTGCACTTAAGCCAGTCAGTATATCCCACTCCACCCCTTAGCCAGAGTGATTGATTTAGGGATGGATATGAGACCCAATCTGATCAATGAAGCCTAATTCTGGGAGGCTGTGAGAAATTGCTGTAGCCCTGTGACCCCTATGGTTGGAGAGCTGGGAGTTTCTGGACACTACCACATGGAAGCTGAAGATGAAGCTAACACTTCCCATAGCAAGCTGAATGATAGAAATAAATCAAAGCCTGATGATACCATTTGAGCCCTGTATATAGCCATGCCTGGAGCTACGTCTACAATAGCTTTTCACTGATATATTTCAATAAAATTCCTTTCTGTTTAAACTAAATTTTCTGCCTCTTGCAACCATGAAATTCTAATTGATACATTTATGATTTGCTGGCACTGGGCTAAGCTCTTTTACATATATTGGCCTATTTAATCCTTACAACAACCCAATGGGAATAGATATATTATCCCCATTGCACAGTGAATGAGACTGAGACTTAGACAATGTTTTCCCACTGACAGCTAGAAGTTGATATTTGAATTCAGGTCTTAGCCACTGTGCTGTTTCCTCGGCATGCAAATATGGCTGGAGAGTGAGAGCATGGTTCTTTCTCAGGATTCCATATCCTCTCAGGTACTTCATCCAGTTCTCTCCCTCCCCTCCCAAACACTGGTAACCCATTCCTTCATTTTGCTGTCCTTTTTCTCATTTCTCCTCCCAATCTCACACCTTGACTTCAAGACTCCCAGGAGATAAACATTAGCCCCTCCACCTAGCAAGCTCAGAGAGCTCAGGTTTAGAGCAAGCTCAGAGAACCTAAGGCAGGGGACTGGCTGAGATGACCCCTGCATAGCCCCCAGGGCACCTTGCTGTAGAAGCCATGGCCTTAGCCTGGGTGCTGGTGATTACTTCTTCCTTTTCTGACACAGAGCCACTCTCAGAGGCTTCTTTGACAGCACCCACGGCAACCCAGGCTGATAGGCACCCTGCTCTAATAGGGCACTTCACTGCCTGGGCATTTGTGTGCAGCTGGCTCTGTTTGAAATCCTGCCTCTTTCTGACTTCACTTCCTGAATGTGCTGACAGACCTCTGAGCCAAGCCAAACAGGTTCACAATGCAGTGCCTGCAGAGTATTCCCCTGCGAGTGCAGCTGGGGAAACAAAACTTTTCTCCAGCCCACAGAGAGGACCTGCCAGCCCTTATATGACCAAGAAGTAGGCCCTGTGAGACCTTGTTGAATCTTAATGGGAAATGTTTTTATTTCAGCTAGAGCTGTGTGTGTGTGTGTGTGTGTGTGTGTGTGCGCGCGCGCGCACGTGTGTGTGTGTTCCTGATTGTATTCCTGATTTTTTTTCTTAAATTAACAAGTCGACAGTAAAAATTAGCTAGTTATTCTGTGCCTGCTGTATATAAGAACTTTACGTACATGTTCCTCTCAACAACCTTCTGTGGCGGCCATGATTGGCCTCATTTTTGCAAAGAAAGAAATTGGGGATTAGCATTCAATAGTAAGGCACTGACTCCATGATCCCCAGCTATAAGTGGCAGAGGCTAGACCTAACTCAGTGGCACTTCACTCCAAATTCTGTGTGCCTCTAAGTCATAATACCTCAATTCTCTCCCCTAACTCATAATACTTGAATTTTTTTTTTTTTAGATAGAGTTTCGTTTCACTCTTGTTGCCCAGGCTGGAGTGCAATGGCACAATTGTGGCTCACTGCAACCTTCACCTCCCAGGTTCAAGCAATTCTCCTGCCTCACCCTCCCAAGTAGCTAGGATTATAGGCATGAGCCACCACTCCCGGCTAATTTTTTGTATTTTTAATAGAAACGTGGTTTCACCCTGTTGGTCAGACTGGTCTCGAACCCCTGACCTCAGATGATCCATCCGCCTCAGCCTCCCAAAGTGCTGAGATTATAGGTATGAGCCACCGTGCCTGACCAATACCTCAGTTCTTGATGCATTTGTTCAGAAGTGTAGTGAAGAACAGTGTGAAAGGCAGAGGCTCTGGTGCCTTTCTGGCTCTGAAGTTTGGCAAGATAGTTTTTTTCTCTAAATCTCATCTGCAAAATGAAATAACGGTGCCTGTGTGGCAGAGAAGATGTAGAGTTCAATGAAATAGAAATTTACATGGCAGTACTATTCAGGAGCAAGGTCCTGTGTAGACAAAGCAAGTTCTTTGGAGTCAGGAAGAGTTGGATTCAACTTGAGCTTCCACCAGTCACTTATTTCATAAACTTGAACAAGACCTAATGCTCCATTCTCCCACATATAAAATACAGCCTTAACCTCTACCTTGGAAGTCCTAGCACAATGCCTGCTACATAGGAGACATTTAGTAAATTGTATCTATTATAAATATTGTATCGGTGTCAGTTTTTATTATGCTCGTGGTAGGCATTATTGGTTTCTACCGGAGGATATTGTTCCTACTGTTGGTTCCTACTAGAGTTAGAATATACTGGGTAATGCTATGAGAAAAAGCAACCCTCAAATTCAGTGCCTTAAAGCAACACATTTTGAGGGGGATTTTACTCATGCTAAATGGTCACTGTAGGTATGCTGGTGGTCGGAAGCTGTGGGAGAGGACAGTAGACTCTGTCTACATCACTGTCATTTAGGGACACAGGCTGATGGACATTGCATTCCTGTGTGTCCACAGTTGCCAAGGGAAGGAAAAGGGAATATGGCAAATTTTATGCTTGCTCTCAAGGCGTCTGTCTGGATGTGATATATCACCACTGCTTGCATTTCATTGGCTGGTGCAAGTCAGAAGGCCTCTCACTTAACTTCAAGGAGGCAGGAGATAGCAAAGTGCAAGCAATCATGGTGGGCTCATTTCCTAGTCGTGAATGATTTGGGGTCTAGAAATATGACCTGCTCCTGTCAATGGGATAAGAGGGCAAGTCCACTGGGGTGGAGGTAGGGAGCTGCTAGGAAAATTTCTCTCTTTAACAAATACAGAAAGATGGTAGTAAACATCAAATTGCTGGTGATTATTGTGTTGACCTATGATGCTGGATATGCTGCAGGTATCTTGAGTGCACACAAAAAACTTCCTTGACACATCGAGAATGGTGAAATGAAAAGATAGGAGTCACCTGAACCAATGATTATATCATTAAGCCACTATGTTAGCCACTTTTGGAATTGTTTCATATCTAGACTTCTGATTTCCATTGCATCTTCTGTTTCTGGCCCCTGCAAGCATCCTAACTGGAAAAGTGGTCAATCATATAACAACGCAGGTGCCTGCCCATCTTTCTCCACGGTAAGATAGTAACAGGAAAAGTTCCCCCTTCAGCATGAACCTAAGCTGAATCAATATATCCTGGAAGAGATTAGTCATTAGCACAAGCTGATGAACATACAATCATGAGGATATTTCTGAAATATTCAAATTCTGTCCAGAGGGCCAGTGAGTACCTACAACGTAAGAAGGCAATAACTGTATTGGTGATCTGGTAACAGCATTGTTTGAAGCAATAATAAGGCAATCATCAAGCAATAATTTTAGTGGATGTATATGAAGGAGGTTTGTATAGCAAGAAACTGTCAGGGCTTCTCAGCACAGAACTGTTCTGTTCTCTCCAGAGAAGGGGAGTTTGCAGAAGGGCAAGGAGAGTTCATTAGACATTGCTGCAGCATGGACGAAATATCCCAGGAGGCTATCTGATTACCTTTGCTCAGATGCTGTGTACATCAAAGAACCTTCTGATGACTAATTCAGTCCTCAGAGTTGTTGATGTAGAAGTAGGGGCTTGCACTGAGTAAGAGACTCAAGGTCACCAGGGTTTCTGTTTCCTGGAACAATATAGGAGAAAAATGTGGTTCTTGATGCCTGAGGACCAAATTTTGCCCCATCAGTTACTGGAGGCATGGCCTCAACAAAAGCACTTAGAACTCACTGGGAGCCTCAGCTTCTGCTCCCATGAAACACAACTCCTATCAATGAGCATCCTCAGAACAGTGGTGAAAATAACATGAGGTAGAAGAGGCAAAAGAGCTTTGGAAACTACAAGAGTATGGACGGATGAGTACAAATCTCATTGTTCGTCACTCTTTCTTTTGCGCAGTGTACACCAGGGACTCAGACCTTCTCATAACTGCTAGGTGCACCAGAGACTTTCCCAGGCTCTCTCTCATGCCGATTCTGCACCTGGGATGCCCCATCCCTATTCATCTGCTTTCCACCTGGGTAACTCTTAGTCTAAGAATTCTCAGCACAAGTAGTTCTCCAGAAATACTTTGTTGCTGACCTAATTAAGATGTTCTCTTTATTCATGCCCAGTTATTTTTCTTCATTGCACTTTAATCATATATATTTTTGTGTGTTCCTTTTTTTTTTTTTTTTTTTTTTTTTGAGATGGACTCTCTTTGTGCTGCCCAGGCTGGAATGCAGAGGCGCCATCTCAGCTCACTGCGATCTCCACCTCCCGAGTTCAAGCGATTCTCCTGCCTCAGCCTTCTGAGTACCTAGGATTACAGGTGTGCACTATCTTATCCGGGTAATTTTTGTATTTTTAGTAGAGACGAGGTTTCACCATGTTGGCCAGGCTGGTTTTGAACTCCTGACCTTAAGTAATACAACCACCTTGGCCTCCCAAAGTGCTGGGATTACAGGTGTGAGCCACCGTGCCTGGCCTCATGTGTTTATTTACTGTTTCTCTTAGCTAGATGATAAACTTCATGAAGGAAGGCATCCTGCTTTCACTCTTCTGTGTTCCTAGTTCCTGGCACAAAATAGGATTTCAGTATTACTTGTGGTAGAAAATGAGTGCTATGGGAATGTAAAGTGTTATTATCAGTTCCCCCACGGAAGTTGTTTATACACCAGAGTTTATAAAGTTCGGGTCAACTAGCCTCACTGAGCTTAATCAATTCTGGGTGACGAAAGTCAGGTTTGGTCTTGTGGCAGGAAGGACCAACTGTGCTGTCACCCTGGAAGGCCTGGCCTACATGGTTGCTGGTCTGTTTCATTCACATCTGTTTATCTGAGTTTCCTAACTCTGAGCAGGTGGGCTCTAGGCCATTTTGTAAGACGATTTTCTTTCAGATATCAAATGGACCCAATAGAGAGGAAAATGTAAGTATGGAACAAGCAGCATAAGAAGAAAGTAAAACTCCTGGTGTCCTTCTTTAGGCCTAACTTGTCGGAAAATTGCAGAAGAAGAAAGGTGGCATGATGTAACCCGGACCAAGGCATTTTCTTCTCATTTCTTTCCCAACTCTAGGACTACTTTAAATACCACAGGCATTCTAAATAAAACTAAAAATCTACCTTTGGTATTTCACCCCTTACCTAGCCTCTTCCTCACCAATCCATCCTCCAGGCTGTTGCCAGCATGAATCTTCCTCAAGTTGGCGGTATCATATCCCACTCTGTTTCAAATTCGCCTACTTTTCTGCATCACCTATAGAATAACATGGAATGAATATTAATTCTCAACCCAAGCCTTCAAGTTCCCTGCCTCTTCTCCCTGCAGTTTTCTTCTCACACATTTCTTTCAAGCTTCTCTAAGCAGCTTTCAGGTCCCTAAACACAAGATGTTTTCTCATACTTCTATGCCTTTGCACACAAGTTTCTTCCCAATCTTTTCTGCCTGGGAAGGCCTACTGGATCAGCTCAAATGTCACCTCTCCCATAAAGCATTTTCTAATATGCCTCCTTTTGCTCCCATCTGGCATCTTTCTCTTATAGCATATATCTTTATGCCATAGAATAGTTTCTACATCACCTCCACATTCCACTCTACCAGAATGTGAGTTCCTTGCTCATCACTGAATCCCCACAGCCAAACACAGGGCCTCGAAGAGACCCAGGACCAGAGGAATGCCCGGCTTTGTGATGTTCAAAAGCAAACAACTCAAATCAGGTTCCAGAGTTAGGAAGAAATAGTTTTACACTCTGGGGCCATTCCAGCTTCTAACCCTTTTCCCTTCTTCTATGAGATCCTATTTGACCACCACAGAAGTGGGTGGAGGCGGCAAGGGGCAATCAAACTAGAAGGCATGGTCTCTTTCCTTGGTTCAACCAGTGCACTTCTCTAGTAATGAAATGACATGGGAGAATAGATGAATTAGTCTGATTCTTGTCTCAGCAATCAAACATTGGCAATCAAACTAACTTCTGGACTCCTGAAATATGTCTAATTTTACAGAAAGTCTCCTTTGTCATTACCAATAAAGTTGGTTGTTTTTAATGAAGACACATCTGGAACTGTTTTTGTGTCTGCCTAAGGACACACATACTATCCTGCTCCATTTCCACCTTCAAAACTAATGTTTCAGGTAGACCTATTTTATATAAGAAGATGCCCACTTGCATTAGTAGAGGTAGGAAGGGACACTCTGTGTGGCTGGATGTATGAATGTGCTAACACACATTAACTTAATTCTTTTAAGAACACTCACTAAGAACTAAGTTTTAGGACTTGGGGGTTGGCCAGGTTTGACTTTGAGGAGGTGGGGGTTGATCCCTCTGGAGTTACGCACCTGGAAATGAATGAAGTATATTTACTAGAAGAAACTAAGACTTGGAATTATGTTGGAGGAGGATTTGAGTTCACTAGTTCATTTAGTCATCAGACATTTATTTTATGAACATCTACTACATGTCAGCCACTGCATTAAAAGTTTGGGAGTCCATTGATGAAGAGGATAAGGTTCTGGCCAGGAGACACAGAGGTTCATGATACATTTTGATACGTGCTATCATAGGATTTTTGATAAGCTATTGCCATGCTCACTAGGGAATTGTTCATTCCCTTTGAAGATGGAGTTACCAAGGGAAGCTTTACAGAGAAGGTCCCACTTATGCCAAGACTTGAAGAATGGGTAGGATTTATCAGTTGAACTAGAAGGAAAGGTATTCCAGGCGAAGACATACAAGTAGAAACATGAAAGGGTAAAAAGAGCATGGGGTTTAGATTCATACAAAGCTGTATATCTGATAGTGGGCATGTAGCTGGTCAGTTGATAGTTTATTAACCCCTTTTTTTTTGAGTTGTGGAACTCTGGGAGGTTCAAATAAAAGCTGATAATCTCTCCCCTCAGAAGAGTGTGTGCAGACAAATACACACACAACTTTGTAGGCATTTTCATTGAGTTCATGAACCCTCTGTCCCAACAGACACAGAGGGTTAAATGTCCTTGATTCAATTATTTTATATATATAACATATATATATGTATATATGTATATATATATATATATATAAAACAAATGAGGAGGATTAATGACTATGTGTCACTAGCTTCATCTGCTCCAACTGTTAGTGTTACCTAAAGATTAATTCATTGAAGGCTCTTAATAAACTTAACCATTGAGTGTTTATAGTTAATCTTTTGCCTCTAAAATTTACCAGAGATTATGGGTTAATTTCCTAGATCACAATTATTTTTTCCACCTCTTTTAATTAGAGTGATTAGAATTTCATAAATACATATTTAGAATGTTAACTGAAACAATCAAGCATGGGGATAGGCCTGAGTTTCAGACTTTTTTTTTTTTTTTAATACTGAAATCTAAAGCAAACTGGGGAGTGGTGTGGCTTTTCTGTGCTGTACTGCTGTCTGGGCTTAGTCTACCTTTGCAGGTAATTAATTCCCAGCCTGCTTATTTTTTCTAGTTGGCTCTTGTTTAGCTTCCACAGAGCCCCACCCCAAAGTGCTTTATTGTCCCTCTGCTGACTATTTCTACATATGGTCAAAATCATCTCACCTTCCTGGTTGCTGACATCGGCAAATTCAGTTTGGCAAACTAGGCTCTGCTCCCAGTAACCCTTTGTTCAAGAAGTGTTATTACAAGGGAGGGTATACTGGAAGCTAACAAGCCTGTCCAATCTCTTCTATTCCTAGATATATTCCTAAGGAGAAACTCTTTGTGTATTTGGATTAACAGCCACAGGCAGGATATTAGCACTCCCAGACCTGTTAGATACTAGAACGCTGCTAATGAGCAAATAGCCCTGCCTCAATTAGTGGTTTGTGAAATATTCCTGGATATCAAATTGCTTTTGCTGCCACACTGGCTCTTGGGATGAAAAGCAACCAAGCAAAAAATTGTTCCCTTGTTGAGCACTGCCTTGTTGATCTCCTAAGTTATATCTGTAGACAGAATTTAAGTTTCTCATTTCCCAGAGCTGGGGTTTGATTTACACATGTAATCATTGTGTTGGTGTTCATGTTTTCTCTTGCGAATCTTTTCCATAGTATTGGATTATTGCCTTTTGAGACCGATTCTCTAATTATTTAAACAAGGTTATTTTAGAAACAAATTAAGAAATAAACTATAGACAGATCTAAAATGCTAAACTGCTAGTTTCCTTAGGCATAGGTGTTTATTTGGAGGTGAGGGGTAGAGAGATAGAGATGGAGAAAGGGCGGGGGGATTAATGAAATTGGGAGACCGTTTCATCCAGATCACCACTTCTAGTTTGACTCTTCCTAAATACTTTGCTTAACTTTCGAGTCACTTCAGATTGCAGCAATGTTAACCTCAGCAACTGAAAATAAAAGCTTCAATATATAACTTGGGAAGAAAAAAGTAGTAAAGGGAAGCAATTCAAGATCTGTTATTGGTATTTGAATACATTTATTGTGACAAGAATGCTGTTATAAATATTCATAAGCAAAGGCCATCTTTTTTTATCTAGGAATTGTCAAAGAGAAGATTCCAAATTGGAATGATACATCTTTTGTAAAATCTGCCACCAATTCTTGCTTTGAGAATAAGCATCTATTGTTAAATTTCTACTAACATTATAAATGGTCACAGCACATGCCACTTGATACAATCCCAAACTTTGAAATGTTTGACTTCCCAGTGGGCTGTCCCTCTCCACTGCAACCCCCCCCCCTTCCTCCAGCCTCCTAAAACACCGAAACATCCTTTGGTAAGCAATTCCATATAGACAGCTGGGGGAAGAGTATATAACCTGACCATAGCATCAGGTACATTTATTTCTAAAGTCTAATAGAGGACAGTTTTTACTGCTTGATAGTAAGAAGCACTGAGAGAGATTTTAATTGACATTCTTAACTTTCAACTCCACCTAGATAGCTAGTATCTATAGATGATGCAGAAAAGAGGTTAGGGGAGTACTTTTCAATAGTTTATTGTATTTTCTTAAATATCCTTTCTGGAATTTTCAGAAACAAAACATAAAAAAATTATATACTTTATTACAAATGGTAAACTCAGAGTGCTCCAAATCTCTTATTTACAAACAACACTGGGCAGGACACCCAAACAAACAAACAAGAAATAACTTACAAAGGCATGAAGCTGTTTATTGACAGTAATCAGCTTTCATCAAATTAAAAAATATATATATGTACATACACAGTTAACGAAGGCAGGCCAGAAAGAGTTCATCTGCAGGCTCAGCCTCGCTCACAAACCTCCCTCCAGCTGCCCCTCCCCAGCCCCCCCCCCCCACGCTTTGTGTTCTTAAGGAGTACTACAGAAGCAATCTACAGTCTCTATTGCAGTTTGTAACCCCCTCCCCCTCCCCCCTTTAATACTGAATGAGATCGAATGTTAGGTCCATGCAGTTCTTGGTCAATGTTAACGAAAAGTCTAACGTTCCGTTCGCGCGGGGACAGCCCATCCGCAAAGCCGGGCAGCCCGCAGGCGGCCGCTCCCTGGCTCCACGCCAAGGGAGGGCGCGCCAAGTCCTTCCCACTCGTGCACACTGGGGGCGCCGTCAGGACGCAACCCAGTCCAACTTGGATACCCTTGGCTTTAGTTCTCGGACACTTCTTTTTTCTCTCCGTCGCAACTTGTCAAGTTCTCAAGTCTGTCTCTGTTATTTTTTTTCTCCTTTGCCCCTCAGCCCCCAACAGTCTCTCTTCAAAACGTTTGCAACTGCTGCGTTAGCATGAGTTGGCACCCACTGTTAACGTGGTTCATGACTTTCTGTTTAAGCTGTGCCACCTGTTCCCTGAGCATGTTGGCCGTGGACGCCAGCTCCGAGTTCTGAGCTTTCAAGGTTTTCACTTTTTCCTCCAGCCGGGCGATTCTCTCCAGCTTCCTTTTTCGGCACTTGGAGGCAGCGATGCGGTTCCTCATGCGCTTCCTCTCCGCCTTGATCCGCTCCTGGGACTCCATGTCGATGGGGGACAGGGGCGGCGTCTCGCCGGGCATCTCGGGCACTGTCTGAGGCTCCTCCTTCAGGGCCTGCAGCCGCGGGTGCTGCACCGGCATCTGCTGGGGCAAGTGGTGGGGCGGCTGCGGCGGCTGCTGCTGCTGCTGGGGTTGCGCGGGAAAGGCCAGGCCGGCCGCGCCGTAGGAGGGCGCCCCGCCACCGCTGCTCAGCGCTCCGGGGTTGAAGTTGCTGAGGTTGGCGTAGACCGGCGGCTCGCTGTGCAGGCTGGCGCTGAAGCCGCCGCTGCCACTGCCCCCGGCCACCGAGGCCACGGCGGGAGCCACCATGCCCGCCCCGCTGACCGGCTGCGCCGCCGACGTGACGCTGGGAAGCGTGTTCTGGCTGTGCAGCTCGGCCAGGGCGCGCACGAAGCCCTCGGCGAAGCCCTCCTGCTCATCTGTCACGTTCTTGGGGCACAGGAACTGGGTGGGGGTCGGCGTGGTGGTGATGTGCCCGTTGCTGGACTGGATTATGAGGCGCTCCAGCTCGGGCGACGCCAGCTTGAGCAGCCCCACGTCGGGCGAGGTGAGGAGGTCCGAGTTCTTGGCGCGGAGGTGCGGCTTCAGGCTCCCCACTGGGTCGGCCAGGTTAAGGGTCATGCTCTGTTTCAGGATCTTGGGGTTACTGTAGCCATAAGCTCCGCTCTCGGACTGGAGGAATGAGGCGTTGAGGGCATCGTCATAGAAGGTCGTTTCCATCTTTGCAGTCATAGAACAGTCCGTCACTTCACGTGAGGTTAGTTTGGGCTGCGCGCAGAAGTTTCGGAGCCGCAACAGCGCTCTGGCAAGCGGGGGACACCCGCGTCCCCCCGGGCCTTGGGCAGGGAAAGTTTCTCTAAGAGCGCGCGCACCCGCTGGCAGTCTTCCCCGCTGCGCCCTCCTCACCAACTCGCTCCTGGGAACGCAGGGTTAATTAAGATGCCTCCCGCACTCTTACTTGTCGGCTCGCGCGCGCTGCCCGGCTTTGAAAAGTCGCGGTCACTCACTGAGCGCTCTTCGGTCGCAGCGGTTCCTCGGAGCCCGCGGACGAACACACTTGCCGGAGCGGCGGCTCTCCCGGAGGCGCGGATCAGTGCGGACCCCACAGTGGCCGGCCAGCGGCGGGTCTCGGCCGCCCGGACTCCGACGACTTGTCCCCTCCTCCGCTGCGAGGGGGAGGGGGCGCCCGGCAGCCGCGGCTCGCGCTCGCCCAAGTTCAGCAACCAGTGCGAGCGAAGCTGAGCGCACGTCCTTCTTCTCTCGCGCGTCTCTCCAACGCCTTTTGGTCTTTACCGCCGCCGAGCAGCCTAAGGCTCAGGAAAGGCTTGCAAAAGTTCGCTCCGGGACTCTGGGCCACTTGGCCCCGGTCCTCCCGGCCGGGAAAGTTCTCTGCCGCTGCAGCCGATCGCCGACTTCCCCCGGCTGGCGCGTGGGTACCGCTGCTCTCCGCCGCTGTCAGCAGCGCCTGGGCAGCGGGGTTCTTCTCTCGGGGGCAGCTGGAGACCAGGTTCTCCCGGCACTCCTCGAAACACCAGCCCGAGAGCCACAGGCGCTAGCTCCGGGCAGTTGGAGAGAAGATGGAAAAGAAAAGATTTGCAGCTCGGACTCTACTGCCGTCCTGGCTGGCTGTCTGTGTCTGTCTGTCTGTCTGCCTGAGTCCGCGCACCTCCACTCCCGCCTTGCTGCTTCAGCCACACTCAGTGCAACTCTGAGCCCTTATCCAGCCCGAGCTCAACACTTATCTGCTACCAGTCAACCCCTAAAAATAGCCCATGATGTCACCCCAAGGCTTTCCCATTGGCTCGCGTCGCTCTCAGGGGGGCGGGCCCGCCCGTCGCCATGGAGACTCCGCCCTAGAAGATTCTTCTCTAGGCCCGCGGAGGCTCACGGGATGAGGTAATGCTCCGCTGCCCTCCTACAGTCGGGCCCTTCTTTCTCCTCCCCTCCCCCTGCCGCACGCCTCTCGGCCCTCTCTTCCCCGGTCCCCTCCCCGGGCCGTTTTTCCCGGCCCGCCCGGTGCATTGTGGGCTGACGTCTTGGGGTTTGACTGTCTAGTGACGGTGGCTGCTGCGAGCGGGCGGACGCTCGCAACGTCTCTGGAGGGGGGCTCAAGTTCACGGCTCCGGACGGGGATGCAGGGGATGAGGGCACCCGGGAGGCCAGGGAACCCGGCCAGTTGTTGGGGGCCAAGGGTGCGGGCGAGGGGTGGTTGGGGTTTCTCCACTTGTGGGGCTCGAAGTCATCCGCCGGCGTCCGCCACCGCGCGGGGCAGGAGGCTGAGAGTCCAAGTCCGCGGTCCCCCCCCCCGTGCACTTCCGGGGGACAGGAGCACCGCCCTTAAGGTGGTTCTGCGACGTTCCAGTTGGGGGCGAGCCTAAGGGCGCTTAAGTTTGGGGGCGGTCTCGCGAGAGTCAGTCCCCCAAGTTGAGAACGCTCGGAACTTTGTCTTGGTCAAGTTCAGGAGCGATAGTCCGCGGGGTCGTCTGGCTGCTCCTAGAAGCCGAGAGATTTGTATTGCCCGAAACTGAACGCTCAGCTGAGTCTCCGTTGCACCTCTCTTCACCCGGACCGCGGGGGAAGGGGCGCGGGGGTTCACAGCTTTGCCTCGGAGGGGCAGTTTTTATAGTGAGCGCAATTAGTGGGTAACAGGGTCCAGATGGGAACAAGCATGTAGGCAATCCGAAACTCAGGGAAGCCCGGTGTTAGTATACTCCCCCTCCCGCCCCCGGACAACACGCACACGCTTAACACAGCACGCTCAACACACAGGCGCGCGCGCCAACACACACACACACACACACACACACACACACACACACACACTCACTCACTCCATCTGCGCCGTGTTGCTTCCGGGAAAACAAGCTCAGAAGGCCGCGGACGCTCGCATAAAGTCACGCAGTAGAACTCGGAGCCCGGGTTAGAACCTGGACTTCAAATCTCTGCACTCTGGGCGGGGTGATGGGCCCATATCCTGGGTAGCCTCTAGGAAGCGCTAGACACATGTAAGTGGTTCCTTTTCCGCGGTTATTTTATCTTCCCCCCGCCCCCCACTCCTTAGGGACGAACGTCTGTGGTGGAAAGAATCTTTAAGTCGGGAATCCTGGTTCTTTCGTGGCCAGGCTGCCACAGTGCAGAGCGAGGAAATCACGGAACTTCTCAGAGCTTCTTTTCCCTCATCTGCAAGTGGGGCCGGTGCCGTCCACCTCCCTGGGTTGCCAGGAGTTACTGTGACAGGGTCGCCTGCGGGACTAGGGAGGTAGTGGCCAAACAGCCCGCTTCCCTCCCCTGCCTCGCAGTTTCCATCCTCACAGAAGTCTGGATGGAATGCCAGGATATAAGAGTGCGATTTGGCAGGACCAGGTGTACTTTCCTGTGAGAAGCATCAGGGGGAGGAGGAGGGGAGAACAGGGTTAAAAGTCAGCTCTTTCCTAAGCCTCTGTCTAGAACTGGGGCTTGAAGTTGGACCTGCAGCAATTTAAAGTTCTTAAGTTCTAAATTCGGACTTCACTGCCTCTGAACTTGGAATTCAGCCTTGGGTTCATTGCCCCCAGCCCTAAGATATTTGAGGCTTTGAGTGTTCAGAAACCAACAGCAGCTGGTATCAGTGGGAAACCTGCCAACTTTTCTTCACTCCGGGCACTCACCTAGCTTTCAGTGATCTGCAGAGGGTAACTGAAAGCCTACTGTGAGCCAGGCACTGAATTGGGGTGGGGGTGGGGTAGGTATACAGTGATGATAAGATCCAGTTACTTCCCTCAAGGGGAGAACATTCTCCCTCTGTCTGTTGCCCTGAATCATTTTCTGTTGTAATAAGGGAGCTGTTGTTCTAAATTTTTTTATAACAGTAATAAAAATAAGTTTCATGTATTAAACACTTATCTGCCAGGCATTCTCCTAAGCAATTTAAATATGCTGTTTTCTCCCCACAGCCGTCTTGAGAGACATATATTATTATCCAGATTTGACATGTGAGGAAATAGGCCCAGAGAGGTTAAGTATCCTTCTTCAGATCACACAGGCAGCTGGAAATTGACTTCAGTCTGTGTTATATTCCCTTGTATTTTCTCTACTCTGGCAAACTTTCTTGTAAAGTATTAGCTATCTTCAGAGGAAACAGCGCTTGTGGCACAGAAGAAATTTTCTTTCTTTATCCTCTGATTGTAACTCCGTTCAGAGCTCCTGTATTTAGAAATTTCAAGACTTAGGGCTTTGTGTAAATATATATCTTTTGCCTAAGGTTCTGTGTGTTCCTCTGTGCCTCATGTGGTTTAGTAGGCTGATCTTCTCCTTATGTTGAGAAATAGCATATTTCATCCAAAAAATAACAAAATCTGTTCATGTTAACGCCCCTGCTTGGAAACCTTCATTGGCTTTTCCTTACAACCCGGAGAGTTCCAATTCCTATGCCTGGGAGAGGGTGCTTTTCACAATCTAACTCCTTCTCTCTCCAGCCTCATCTCTCACTCCCAGTTCTGTCAGAAAAGGTAGTGTTATGCTGCTCTAACAAACAACCCTAACATATCAGTGGCTTTTTCAGTGAAAGTATATCATTCCTGCTACATGCCCATTGTAGGTTGGCATGGGAGCTCTGCTCATTGTAGCTACTCAATGGCTCAGGCTGAAGGAGGCTTCATCTTGATAACCCTTTTCACAGCTATCCTGATTGTGGGGAAGGAACTCCAAACATCATGGCTGTCAGAGCATCCACCTGGAAATGGCACACATCACTTCTGCTCATACGCCATTGGCAAAAGCAATAACAAGGTGATGCCTAACTTTAGATCACTGTAATCCTACCTGGAGTCTCAAAGGGCTGTCCAGGAACATTTGGGGAATAACACTAAAGACTCTTGTCTCCCTTTCTGTTCACCAAATGTTTGGTCTACTCGCCTTCCCCTGGCGAAACTCCCTCATTCTTTCTTCAAGGTAGGCAACCTTGACCCATCCAGTCACAGCACCAAGCTGCCCTGTCCATTGTTTTCCTTGACTCCTGGATTTGCCCTTGGAGAGTCTTCCTTTTCCACAGCTAAAGCAGGCATTGGAAAATATGCTTTTAAATAAGCTTTTAAAAGTTGGGGAAATGCAGAGTGACATTAAGTCTTGAATATGTATAGGTAGGCTTCTTATCTAACTGGTATAAGATTTCCATGTGCCAATAGCCACAAAGTTCTTTTCCAGACATATTTCTTTGGTTTGCCATATCTCTTTGCTTTCCTGCTCTGCTGCCTGTTGACTCCCCTCTCTCTCTCTTTTGCTTTCTCACTCTTTTGCTCTTCACTTGATTTTGAGCACTTTGGGCTTATTGGGTGTTGGTGGGAGAGTTACACAGGAGAGTTATACCTTTCCTTTTTCCCAGAGCCATTTTGTCCAGGAAAGCATATGCTGGGTAAGATCATAAATATCACAAGGTTCATACCTTGTGACTTGATCCTTACTTCAAAGCTTAGTTTCTTCAAGGTCCTTTTTTACTAAAAGCATTTCTTGATTTTATGTTTTATTAGTTGGGATTGGGAAACAGTTGCCTCTTCTAACCATGTAAATCCCTGAATTTATAGATTTTCTCTATTCTGATTGCAAGCAGGCCAAAGTTTTCTGAGCTCATCTTTGAATAGCTCATAGTAACTTTCAGAATGCATACAACAGCCACCAACACACATTACTCACTTTCTGTTTTACAATCGTTTGTTTTAGTTCATCAGGTTCATGAACTGCCTTGTACATTGTCACAGGTGATACGTTCACCAAATAGAACACCATCCCTTCAGCTTCTGAGAGCAATGTTCTTAGTATCAACCTCTAAATGATTGTTTAATTTTATTGTTGTTATGCTTATTGTTGTTATAGTACCCAACATCTAGGAGCCAATTTTTAGTCAGTATGGTTTAGGTTATGGCTGCCACAACAAACAATCCTAAAATCTCAGTGACTTAAAAAAGAAACTTTATATTTTGCTCATACTATATGTTCAAGTTCGTGGGACTCTGCCTAATATGCTCACTTAGACACCTAGTCTGAAGAAGGTTTCATCTTGATTCATGCTTCAACAATGGATGATTGTGGAAAGAAAGCATGGTGAATTCACACTGGCTTTAAAAGCTCCCTCCTAGGAATGACGCTATTTATTGCATTTACATATTATTGGCTAAAAATAGTCACATGACCATATCTTACTTAAAGGTTGCAGGAAAGTACAATCCTACTAGGTACCTGGAAGTCAAAGAGCTGGAAATGCACACTTCGGTATACTCTAGGCTATGCTGTGGTAGCAATCAAAAAATTGTGCTGGGTTATAATCACAGAATTGTTTCTCATATTGCATGTCCACTGATGTGGTTTGGCTGTGTCCGCACTCAAATCTCACCTTGAATTGTAATAATCCCCACATGTCAAGGGCAGGGCCATGTGGAGATAATTGAATCATGGGGGCAGTTTCCCCCATACTGTTCTCATGGTAGTAAATAAGTCTCATAAGAGCTCATGGTTTTATAAACAGGAGTTCCCTTGCACAAGCTCTCTTGCTTGCCACTATGTGAGATGTGCCTTTGCTTCTCCTTTGTCTTCTGCCATGATTGTGAGACCTCCCCAGCCATGTGAAACTGTGAGTCCATTAAACCTCTTTCCTTTATAAATTTCCCAGTATCAGGTATGTCTTAACTAGCAGCGTGAGAATAGACTAATACATCCACCATAAGTTGGCTATGTCTCTGATTTACACACGTTATCTTTGCTCAAAGACCCTGTTCATGAAGCAACCTCTTTCTAAAACATTATTGATTGTCATGGCAGAGAGAAAAGAGCATGGCTCTTAAAGCTTATGCTGAGAGCAATTTACATGGCCAAGCCTGGTGTCAGTGAGGAGGGGCAGCAAGTATTTTTGAATGGTAATGCAGCCTACCACACCCTGCACTCCACATTCCCTCCATTCCTCTGAGTTGCTGCCACCCCAAACATTTTCCATCCCTCTGACAGTTTCCTGTCTTTGCATGTACTTTTATTCCTAATCAAAAGGCCACCTGGCAAACTCCTAGTTACCCTTCAGGAGCTAGCTCAAATAGTCACTACCTCTGAAGCTTTCCCTCACCCCACCTCCTGCTTCACTTCAAATAGTTATTATCCTCATTGACTGTCACCATACTGAGTATACACCTGAAGTAGAGAATGTTTTTCACATGATCTTGTGAATGTCTTCTTAAATCTCTGACTCCAAATCCAGCAACTGTGTCTTATTCTTATTTTGTGTGTCCAGTGCTTAATACAGAGCCTGGCATATGGAAGCCTAGAAGGTGGTCAGCAAATGCTTGTTGATGGATTTTTTTTTAAAAAAAATAGCTTTTTCCATGGTGGAATGAAGGGAGTGTTTTAATGATTGAGTAGCAACAGTATCTTGCTTTAATACATAATACAGGAAAATGCCAATTCCCCTGCCGAAGCCTCCTTAAAGGCATTTTATTAGCCTGAAATAGCTAGGACTTCTCATCTCACTTTTCTCCAGCCACACTGCCTATGGCTGAATCAATCAGAATAGCCTAAGTTAAGCTGCGATTAAAAATATTTCCAATATTTCCAAACCTCAGTGACTTAAGATAGTAAGCTTTTTTTTCTCTTGTTCCTACATGCTTATATGCTATCATTAAGACTTTTTCCCCAGACCTCAGTGTCTTAAGAAATAACGTTTTTTCCTTGCTCCTGCAATGTGTCCATCAAGGGTTGGCAAGCGCTCTGATCACATCACCTTTCTCTAGAACCCAGGCTGATGGAACACTCACTTTCAGGAACATTTCAGATCTCATGGTAGAGACAGCCTCAAAGGGCCTCATCTTAGCAATTAAATGTCTTTGTCTGAAAATGGCACATGTCACTTCTCAAACATTCATTGACTTAAACTAGTCTCAGGGCTCAGCCTAGCCAAGCCACAAGGGGACGAGGAAGCACAATCGTTTGGTGACCAGCCCTAATGGCTCCCACACTAGCTTTCATTTGTTCCTCAAATAAGACAAACTATTTGTTGTCTAAGAAACTTCATAAGAATCCTCTTACCCCTTTTTTATTTTTTGGCCAATTTCTGTCTTTCTTTGGATGTTAGCTTAAATGACAAAGAGGCTTCCTGTGATTTTTCCCAATGTGCCCTCTCCATGTAAATTAGATTTCCTTCTTATACTCTCATAAGTCCCTATAATTTTTCTTTATAGTTATTGGGATTTGTGAAGGATTATGGATAACACCCCTTTCTTGCCTCTGGAGTAAAAGCCATCTTAAAGAATCACATTTGGAATTGGGAGTGGTCACTAACATCAATGGGTTCTCAATTCTAGAATCGACCTTCCTTTACCTTCAAAATTTATAAACCTGCAATGATACATTCTCATGTCCACTGTTATATGGGTATTTTTCTATCAAAATAAGTGTTTTAAGTGTCCATAAATCAAAATTGCCTGGTTTGGGGATCACTTGAGAAGATTAGGTACTCCCTTACCCACTGTGGCAGAAGGACTACAAAGTTTTCACCAAACCCTTCTTCTTTTCCCCTTGTATGTATAGATAGACTACATTTCCTGGCCTCCTTTCTGAATAGCTGTGGCTGAATCTAATCAATACACAGAGTGAATGTGCTGTGTTTCACTTACAGGCCTTGCTCATAAAACCGCCTCTCCCCATCTCCTGTTCTCTGTGACTCCAAGGTCATAGAGAAGGGCAGAGCACAGATAGAAGGAGTCTAGATCTCTGAATGACCATGTGAAAGGCTTCTTATTGACCAGAAATATTCTCAATAGGATTCTGATGGAATAAGGAATCAATTTTATTGTGTTGAGCCACTGAGATGTTATAGCATAGGTGTTAAACCTGCTGCTATTTTATTTCCATTGGTGCTACAGGATACCCTCAGTGAAGAAACAAATGTGGAACTGAACTTAGGGGTTTTTTCCTGTCATTTCTAGTTGGAAGAAAATTAATGGAGGAGGCAGAAGAAAAGAATATAGCATTTAATCGTGCTGAGATTCTTTTTACAATGCTTTCTTCCCATCTAATTTATAAACTTCATGAGGCAGGTTACCATGTCTTACATACTCTTCCATATTTAATCTTTCAGTGGGTATTTATTGAGAATTGTCAGGTGCTTTGGGGATTTCAGAAGAAATATAGATAGCACATATTGTTTAAATTGTTACTCATTTATTCAAAACATTTTGAACATTTACTTTGGGACAGTCATTGGTAATCATTGTTGAACAAAAGCTGTAGGACCTGCCCACAAGTTGGGGTCTGGCAAGGAAAATGGAATAAAGAGATAAGACTAGTCCAGTATGGCAATGTGATGAAAAATAAGGAACAGGATTCTCTGGGTGCCCTAGGGGAATCGGACAAGGATTAGAGTCAGAGAATTGTCGTCTTGGAAGCTGATGAACTGAGCCCTCCGGGATGAGCAAGAGTAGCGAGAAGAGGCAGTGGAGAGAGAAAGAATATTCTGGGAAGAAGGAGTGCAGGTACAAAGGCCTGGATGTTATTGAGTATAGGGCATGTTTGGAGGGACAAAAAGGTAAACTGGAAATGAATAATGGAGAGAATGAGCCTGAGAGGAGGATCATTGTAATATATGTAAGTATATACTTAATTAATGCATTCAGAAGGCTTTGTGTGATGTACAAGTATAATATGTAATATAGGCATGCATTTACCTAGAAGGAAATATGGCTGATTAACTATCAGAATGTCAATAGTTGTGATTTTGGGATAATCTCCACTTTCTTTCTTATCCTTCCCTTTGTTTTTTGAGACTGAGTTTCACTCTTGTTGCCCAGGCTGGAGTGCAATGGCACTATGTCAGCTCACTGCAACCTCCGCCTCCCAAATTCAAGTGATTCTTCTGCCTCAGCCTCCCAAGTAGCTAGGATTGCACGTGCCTGCCACCATGCCCAGCTAATTTTTGTATTTTTAGTAGAGATGGGGTTTTACCATATTAGCCAGGCTGGTCTTGAACTCCTGACCTCATGTGAGCTGCCCACCTGGGCCTCCCAAAGTGTTGGGATTACAGGCATGAGCCACTGTGCCTGGCCAACTTCCCTGTTTGTTTTAAAATTCTCTACAAACAAACATGTATTATACTTGTAATTTAAAAAAATCAGAATACATGTTCTTTTTCTTATTAGTCGTGACTGCACCTGCTGTCCCTCATTGGATCCTCACAGCAGTCTTCTGAGCAAACAGGTCCAGAGCTGATACATGGTGAAGCTGGAATTAGACTGCCTAAGGTCCCATTTGTTCTACTTTCCTTTCCATTTCACCTGCCTTCCCTGCAGTTTTCTAAGTAGCAGTAATGGCTTTTCTTGGAACTACTGCCTTTTAGCACAGTGTTGCCTGTTTGCATGTATGTAGTTTGCAACCTGGAGAAACTGGGTCAAAGTTCTTATAATACTGACCTACCTAGGAGGCTTCCCACACACAAAGGATGGTCTACTGGGCTATGTAGACTTATCTTTTCTGTGATACCATCCTATCCTTTGCCAGTTATTTCAAACTTGAGGAGGAGACTATTGATAATTTTCTAAAATACAGTTATGGAGGTGATTGTTCCTGATTATTTTATCAACCCACATCTTTATTGGCTAGCATGTTGGTGCTTAACCAAACCAGTAATGATGAATATTTGTAATGAATGACAAAGCACTTGGAAGTCTGGAAACATTGTGTTTGCATTCTCTAAATCATGTTGTGGCAACAAACAACCTCCAACATCACAGAGGCTCAAAATTTATTTCATATGCATGTTAAATTTCCATGCTGATTTAAACCTTAGCTCTTTACTTCGAAACCAGGGTGGAAAGAGCAGTCTCTGTCTGAGATATTGCTGGCATATGTTACAGAGAAGGGTGAGAGCTGTCACCATGGGGTGGCTCTTAAGGTTTTACCTATGGGCACTTCCACTTACCTTTCATTGGCCAAATTGTGTCACAGTGTCACAAAACCAAGCCTGAGATGGGGAAGAAGAGAAGGCTTGATAGGGAGGGATCACAACTACTTTGTAAACACTTTCAGTTCTCTGAGTCTCAGTTTATCTGTAAAATGGAAATGAGTCAAATATATTATGGACTAGTCAAACCGTGGAATATCATGTAGCCATTTTAAAGCTGAGCTAATTGCCCTTATAAAGATGAGTTGACCTAGAAGAATGCCCACGATGTAGTATTAAGTGAAGAAAAGCAAGCTGCAGAGTAATGTTCACAGCATGGTCTCATTTCTACACAAATTAAAACAACTATATCTGAGTATATCTGTTTATGTGAGAATATTAATAAAAATAGCTGATGTTTAATGAGTGCTTTCTTCATATGCCCAGCACTATGCTAAGTGTTTTTTTTTTTTTTTTTTTTTTTTTAAACATGGTTTTTTTTTTTTAATCCTTGGAAAAAAAAACAGAGAAAGGAGCAGAAAGTTATATACCAAATGGTTATCATTAGTAACCTTAGTTGGGGGTGGGATTAGAGAAAATATTTTGTTCACTTAAAAAATTAGATTTCTGTAAATTTTAACTTGTCACAATAGGTAGATTAATTAGCTCTTCTTGTGAAACAAACCATCACAAAATCTGAGTGCTGTACAATGTTAAGCAGTTTATTTTCTGCTCTTTGGTCTGCAGATCAGTTGAGGTGGCTTCACTTTTCTAAGGCCCCATTCGGTCTTTACTCCTCCCCATTGCAGCTGTCACCCCTGCAGTTTTCTAAGTAGCAATGACGGCTTTTCCTGGAACTGCTGACTTTAGTGCAGTGGTGCATGTGTGTGTAGTTTACAACCTGGAGAAATGGGGCTGAGGGTCAAATTCTGGTGTGCTCTATGTGTCTCATTCTAGAACTCATCCTGGAGAGGTCAAATCTACCATGAGCATATTCTTCTCAGGGGAGAGACTGGGGTAAATGGAAGCATGTGAAACTTTGTAAGGCTTGGAACTGTTATGTTGTCATTTCTGTCCAGATTCGATTGACTGAAGCAAGTCTCATGGCTAAGTTCAGTATCAGTAGAGCTGGGAAGTCATGGAGGTTGCAGAAGGAGATAGTGAATATTGTAATCTATTACAATAAGCATAAAGCAATTTATTAGTTAAGAAACAGAAACAAAAACAAAAAGAAAAACTAATAAAGTGAAGAAAAGAGAACATTTACTAGCGATAGTTTAAATGGTGTTTGATATATTGCAAAGCTGCATAATGCATTTCTTAAAAATACAAAGTCCAGACGTAAGGTTATAATAAGCACAGTGATATTAACATGGACATTTAGTTAACCAGAGTAGTCACTGTCTAGTAGGGCAGGTACGAATTTACACCAGCTTGGCTCATGCGATCTGTGGTGTGACATTCTAAGCATAATCCAGAGACTTTTTAATGGCAATGTGTACACGTTACTGCTACTTGTACGGCCATCTGAAACCCAAGGAACCGAAATCATGAAATCACAGACTTTCAGACCTGGAAGCGTTCTAGTGCCCATGGTAGACATGTGCCTCCTAAGTTACAGGAATAACTGCTTTTGCCAGTTATAGTCATTCTCTCTATTGGATGTGTCTTACATTGCTGGAAAATGGTTATGGAAATCAAAACTCTCTCATTTAAATAATGAAGACACTGGGCACTCCAACCATAACTTACTTGAGTGACATAGTAAGTTAACAACCAAAGATGAGATGGAAACCGGGTGTCTTGAGTCATCCCAGGGCCTTTTACTTTGTTTCTCTGTAAAACACAAACATCAAGCATGTGGATCATTTGAGAATATTCACTAGGCTCTCAAAACTTCCACTACTCTCTTAAAAAAAATGTATGACTTCTTCTGCTTCCTTTATTCTAAGAGAAACCTAGCACTTCTTATAGCAACTACCACAGAAACACCAAATGACACAGAATATTGAAATAAAGGGCAGCATGTTAAATTTCTTAAAATACTGCATGTGGAATTGGGTTTGTTTTAATTTCCTTTTTACTCTAAATAATTTAGAAAATATCTGCCAATACACCTTATGGGAATCAATCACATACATAAAAATGTTTTATTAAGAAATCTGTTAGGATTAAGATTTGTGTTTCTCAAGTTTCAGTCACTTACTAATCATTGTTTGCATTTTGCTATATCTACTTACATGTCTACGATCAATTTATTTAATACTTTTCTATAAATGGACTCACTTTTTTAAAACTCAAAGACATTTTATATGAGATGATGAGTACTATTGTAAATAAGTAACAAGCATCAATTGCTGTAAACATTTAGACGACTATAAATATAATTACAAAACCATAAAATAAATTTGTCTATCTACCACTGAAAGCCATCTCTTATTCTACAACTAACAGGCCTTTTTCACTGATATGGTGAAACGTATGGATGGGCTTTGGAATCCGGAAGACTTGGGTTTGAATGTGAATTCATTTCCTTCCCACTAGTGTAATCTTTGGTTATTTCCTTAAATGGCTGACCACCAGCTTCTCATCTGTAAGGAATAATAAAAGCTCTCTCATTGTGTGTGTGTGTGTGTGTGTGTGTGTGTGTGTGTGTGTGTGTGTGTGTGTGTTTACAAAGCATCTAGTGTTATTCCTGGCTCGTAGTAGGAACTCCAAAAAATTGGTTACCTTTTTCCTTTCTTCCATATTTATTTTTCAAAATGACATTCATGAATGATATTATTAGATAGATGAATGATATGGGGGAAGTATTAATTTTTCCCAGAATTACTTACTGTTTTATTGCCTACCATGTGCTAGGAACTGTGCTAAGTGTCATGGGTAAAATAAAGGGTGAATAAATGAACTTGGAGTTGAAGACTTGGATTCAAGTTCTAGTTCATCTCCCATGAATAAGTCATTTAATGTGTCAGAGCCTGAGTTTTCTCATCTGAAAAGTGAATGTGGTGATTGACATTTAAATCAAAGAACTTATGTAAGGAATGCCATGATAGCTTATGGGAGAGCCTTTGGTGAACTGATGGAGGGATTTCTGTTGTAACTTTATATACAGGTTCCTGAAATAGTTTGTGTTTTATAGAATTGTACATTAAAAATAACAGGACTTTTGCAAAAATAGAGTTGGGAAGACCACAAAAACCTGTACAATATTATGACCATGATGCTAAGATTAGGAAATTTATCCTAATGAAAATAATAGAGCTAAGAAGACCTGTTAAATTTTGAATAACTAAACAGAAACACAAATGTGTATGTGCTACAGCAAATTTAGGATTGTACCTTAAAACTAGTGAAGGTTGCTTGATGGAAGGTTTAAGGAAGGGATGAGGCTGCTTAATTGTAGCACCAAGGGCAAATGGTCAAAGATGGGAAAGCACCATGCCGAAAGCTCTTCAAAGAAGAAGCATGTAGACAAAGAGCCCAGCATGATGGGGCTGGGGTGGGTAAAAGCATCATGTCCAGTACTCCCCCTATCCATCTCTCTGGCAATGCATTCAACCATGCTAGTGTACCTCCTGCTCAGCTGCTGCTCCTTGGTGCAACAAATCTTTGACAGCCTGGGAAAAATCTAGCAGCTTGCATGTTATTGTGCTATTATTCCTCTAGTTATCAGACTTGCCTTGTTTTACAGTAACATGTGCTACAGGGTCACATATGTAACAGAGCAGTCCACATATACAGATGAGGGGTTGCAGCTCTCAACTAATCCCAGGCTTCATGAGCAGAATAAGTAATGACTCTCAGAGATATAAAAGAATTCAGTAAGAGCCATGAATCTCTCCCTTTGTCCCTCCCTCCCTTTCCAGCCTGACCAGGCTACTGTCCACTCCCCTCCTTGGTTTTAGGTTTCCTTGTCTTCACTAGCTTGTGAGATCCTTGAGAGAGGACTCTGTCATATTCTTGTATGTGCTCTGAGGGCCCAGCACAGAGGCCCCAGAACAGAATGTTTGCATTGCAGTTGAACTTCCTTTTGTAGGTTGAGAAAAATCCTGGACCCACTGAAGAGGTTTCAGACCTCACTGAGGGCATCAGATCCACTGGACCACCATGAGGGAGGATGGAGACATTCCTCTGGGACAGGGACAGTATGTCATTCAGCACCGTCTCCTGCATCTCTGTTGTTCCCAAGTGATACAAGGACTGCTCAGTGGGTCCCAGCCTCACTTTACCCAGGAAAGGGACATGATGGGGCTCACAGCACATCCTCCTCCTCAGCCCTCTTTCATTCTTCCTTCTTTCCTTCTCTCTCTTCTTCCTTCCCTCCCTTTTTCTTTCCCTCCCTCCTTCCCTTCCTCCTTTCATCCCCCCTTCCTCCCCTCTCCCTCCCTCCGTTTTCTTCATTCGTGTTCTCCCTTCCTTTCTTCATTCCTGTCTACCCTCCCTTCCTTCATTCCTCTTATCCTTTCCTCCTTCATCTCTCGCATCCTCTTTTCCTTCCTTTCACCTGTCCTTCCTTCCTGTCCTCTGTCCTTTCCTTTCTTCCTCCCTCCCATTTTCTTTTTCTTTGTTCCTTCCTTCCCTTTTTCCTCCCTTTCTCCTTCCCTTCTTCCTCCCTTCCTCCTTCCCCCATCCCTTCCTCCCTCCCTTCCTCCTTCCCTCCCTTCCTCCCTTCCTTCCTTCCTTCCTTCCTTCCTTCCTTCCTTCCTTCATTGAGCCCCTATTCCATGCCAGGTACTAGACAAGGTCCTGGGGATAAAATGGTGAGCAAAAAAAGATGAAATCTGCCTTTATGGTGCTTCTATATTGCCTATAGTTTAAGTGCTTAACCTCTGAAGCCAGATCTCCTCAGTCTGATACTTGGTTCCGTCCTTTACTCTATATGAACTTGGCCGAATTCCTTTCTGGTTATCAGTTTTCTCTGCTGTCAAATGAGGCTCATGACAAACTATTTCAGAGAGTTATTGTGAATGTTAAATGAATTGATAAGTAAAGTACTTAGATTAGTACCTGACACAGTAAATGCCCAGTAAATATTAACAGGAATTGCTAGTATGATAGCTATTATATAGAGACAATAAGTCAACAAACCAATATAAAATAACAATGAGCAATATGTGTTATGAGTGAAAAGAACTGGGTGGGAATTGCCCATAACCTAGAACTGTGTTTTCCCTGGGATGTAACTCTTGGACAAGTTGAATATGTAAACATTATCTGACCAAACAGTGGCAAATGATAGAGCCTATGGATCATGAAGTTCTCTAATATCCTCTGGTTTTGAAGAAGAATAACAGTGGGGATATTTTTAAAGAGAATGATCAGATAGGGCCTCCCTGAGGAGAGGATGTAGATAAATGGTATAAACGCTGAAACTGGCAGAAGGAGGGTAGTGTGAGAGAGGCATTCCAGTTGGAGGAGAGATGGGAACTGTCCCAGGCAGGAAAGAGCCACCAATAATGATCAGGTGTTGAGGACTTTGCCCTATGGGTCTGCACTTGGCCGGTTTTATTAAAAGAATCTTTGTTCCTTGACTGCTAAAGTGTCACTATATGTGCAGTCCTCTATTGGGAGTTTTGCATACTGGAGACCAGGCACTTACCTCCCATGTCTTGAGGATTCTAGCACTCCGTGTCAGGTTATTACCATGAGCCCCTGTGTCCTGCCTACTGAACTATACACAACTATGTCAGCTAGGCCATTGTTTTATTTCTTATGTTAGGCCTGAGCGAATTTAAGAAAGGAATATAAGAACAGGCATTTCTATGTACTTTGGTCTAAATTCACTCCCAATCCCTAAGAGTTTTTTTTTGTTTGTTTGCT
The DNA here is from genome assembly GCF_009761245.1 of Sapajus apella. NCBI lineage: Eukaryota > Metazoa > Chordata > Mammalia > Primates > Cebidae > Sapajus > Sapajus apella. Next base: position 27,132,133 of record NW_022436976.1, on the reverse strand, counting down.
TTTTTTTACTTTAAGTTCTGGGATACATGTGCAGGATGTGCAGGTCTGTTACATTGGTATATATGTGCCATGGTGGTTTGCTGCACCTATCAACCCATCATCTCGGTTTTAAGCCCTGCAGGCATTAGGCATTTGTCCTAATGCTGTCCCGCCCCTTGCCCCATATCCCCTGGCAGGTCCCAGTGTGTGATGTTCCCCTCCCTGTGTCCATCTGTCCTCATTGTTCAACTCCTACTTATGAGTGAGAAGATGCAGTGTTTGGTTTTCTGTTCTTGTGTTAGTTTGCTGAGAATGATGGCTTCCAGTTTCATCCATGTCCCTGCATAGGACATGAACTCCTTCTTTTTTATGGCTGCATAGTATTCCATGGTGTTTATGTGCCACATTTTCTTTATGCAGTTTATCATTGATAGGCATTTGGGTTCCAATCCCTAAGTTTTAATAAGCATATGCTACCAGTTACATGCAATTTGGGTAATCTTGGTCACATCCTCTCATTTGCCTGCTCATTCACAGATACTTATTCAACAAATACCAATTGAGCAAGATGTATGTGCTAGTATGACAGGTAGATAGGTCACCTGGGGCCTCAGTATCTCCACTGATGAAGACTTTTGTAAGATCACTGGTTTCCAATGTGGTGGGGACTCCTACACCTTATTTTATTAAACAAATTAAAGTGGACTCAAAGTTATTCCTCTAATAGCTTCACTCCCTGGTATACTTTCTCAGATGATAGAGAAAATGGTGGAGTGACAGCTATAGGCTGGAAATTTTTGTTGTTATTACCCAGAACTTAATTGTTCTCTGCCTGAATTGTTAGGCTGTGTGAACCTCACTTGCCACAAGGTCTTCATGGAAAGGATTGAGAACTTCCAAACTGAATGTTCTCTGAGATTCTTTCTAGCTCTGACATTCTTAGAGTGCTGAGACAATTTTTCTTTTCTTTGTTTTCATTTAGCACTGTTTCACATGCACATTTCCAAGACTCCATATGGCTCATTTCCCTGTCAGTCTCAGAAATAATGCTTGAGTTTTGCTTAGCAGTAGTCCTATTAGTTTCTCTCTTCCCTTGATTCCCTCTACTTTTATAGACCTTTTTCAGAGCCTTCATTTCAGTGAATCCTAATGGTGTGTGTGTGTGTGTGTGTGTGTGTACGTATGTATGTGTGTATTTGTGTGTGTATTTGTCCACACTCAAGGTCTTTATCTGGTACCTACAGGCACTCAGCAACTACCGATTGGATGAATTAATGAATTCTTAATGATTATCAATAACTTCACCACACACCCACACACACACACAGTGAGAGAGAGAGAGAGAGACAGAGAGAGAGAGAGAGAGAGAGGGAAATCATAACCTTTGGCTTATTTTACTTCTTTTGTGAGGGTATTAATTTTCAGAATGGAATGGCTAGATCTAAAGTTTAGGAGCAGGTTTCATACTTTTATTACCAACAGCCAGATTGCTGTGTTGCATATGTTTTATGTAAGCAGTAGTTTTGCTGATAACACTCGTGTTAATTATTTATAACATTATCTTAAATAATTAATCAAATCAAGGAGTATTTCCTCTCCCTATTTTTTCTGGGTGTCAATATTCTTTCTATTTCAAACTCTGGTTGTTTCCCTAAAGCCATCAAATCAGAGGTTTGCCCTCTGAGTTTAACCAGAGAGAAAGAAATGGGCTGCTCCAGCTCTCCACCCTTTGCAATTTCTGTGATGATGATGATGATGATGATGAAGGTAACTATAACAACCCCATGAGAATATTAATAAACCCATTGACAGATGAAGAAACTAAGGCTCAGAGAGGTGAAGTGACTTTCCCTTAGTCACACAGGTAGATATCAGCAAAGACAGGATTTACATCTGGTTCCATCAGACTCAGAGCCTGGCCTCTTCCCACTAAACTATACTACATCACACCCCATGTGGAAGTTCAGGGTCAGGAGCCCGGGCAGCAGCAGGTCTGTCAAGTTCTGCAAGGCTGAGCTGTTTATCATTGTGGAGGACACTCATCACTGCGCTAATTACATTAATTGCTGCCCACTCTGTGGCTAGGTGGGTGGCTTAACAACACCTAGCAACATGGTAATGATGCCTGGGCCTGTCTTTATGCATGAAAACATCTGACTTTTTTTTTAAACTCCTTCCTGTGGTAACCAAGGATAGTAATTACAGGTTCTATTGGTTGGAAGTTAGTGATTCTCTACCCTGTAGGGAAAAGGTCAAGACCATGAACTTTGTCCTCCATCAGCCTCTTTACTGGAATCAGGAGGGAAGCTGAAAATTTATTAAACATCAACCTTGTGCTTGACATTTTATTTAAGAAATCTTTTATAATCCTCATGATTGCTCAAGAAGTAGGAATTATATTATTCTTATTTTGTTTATGAGAGAACACAGTCACCACGTTGGGGTCACATAGGAGGTGGGAACAGGCTTAGAACTCAGGACTATCAGTGGACGAATTTAGTTTCCACAAATTTATCTACACCACAGCATCTCTCAACAAGAGATACTGTCTTTCTGATGTTTAGAACTGAATTATAGTGAGGCTGAATCTGTATTTCTAGAGAGCAGGCAAGGCATTAGGAGTTGGTGTTTTGTGGAGTTCTCTATTGGTAAAGGATGAGTATTTGAGATGTCAGCCTTCCAACCTCCACTCCTTCCCTTAGTTGCTGAAGGAAATTAACAGAGTTTTCTAGTTTATTTTTAAAGAAGTTTTGAAGACCACCTCTGTCTACTTGTTGGGAATGGACAAGATGGCTTTGGTAATTCATCATAATTGGGTAAATGACTTAATTTTCAGAGACTCAGATAACAGAAGATAATTTAGGAAGTAATTGACTTTGGAATGTTGCGTATTCGTGTACTTTATGGGCGTGCCCATATCTATATGTGTAGGTATATATGTCAATAAATGTGTGGTACGTGCGTGTATGTGTATTCTTCAGGAAGACTTAGAGTAGTAGTGGACTTAGATGACTTGGTTCCTTTCATGCCTGCCATTTGTCTATAAATGAAGTCTAAATAAAGTTTACTTTGTATACCAAATCTCAAAACAACTATATCATATGATGATACAGAGTAGTAGTTAAGATATATGAAGCTAGACCAGGGTTTGAAGCTGTTTTGTTTTTTTTTTTTTAGTTTGAATCTTGGTTCCGTCACTTACCCACTGCTATGATTTGGGCAAGTGACTTAACCTCTCTGAGCATCAGTTTTATCATTTCTAGAAATAAAGATAATAACAGTTTTCATCTCATGAGGTTATTCTATGCCACAGAGGTTTTCGAGACAGGAACTATGTCTATACACTTTTCTGCACTCAGTCAGAATGAGGTTTAGAAAGAGCAGACTTTGGACTTAGATAATGCCTTGATTTGGATTCCAGAACTCCCATATAGGCTGTGTGAACTTAGAGAAACTATATACCTTTCCTGGGCCTCAGATTTGTCATTTACCCAATCAAGGCTCCTGATTCCTACCTGAAATGATTGTGATACCATGAGGTAGGACCCATGAGACCTGTGCAGCAGTAACACAGGAGGGATCCAGCGAAGGTTGGCTCTTTTCCCCTCATTTCCGTCCTAGCGTCTTACCTTTAATAATTGGCAACCACATTCTTGTTTGATATGTGAAATACATTTTTTTCTCTCATATTCCATTTTTTTTCTCCTTTCCACGTTTTTCCTTCTCCCTTTTCATAACACTTTTCTTTCTTTTCACTTTTTGGTAAACATCTGTCCACTGTGATTGAGGCCATCTGTCCAGGTCACCATCCATTGTGTCCTGGATTGTGGCAGCAGCTTTCCAACTTGCCTCCTTGCCTCCATCAGTCCTTGTCGTTTGGTTCTCCATGCGGGGCAGTCCTTCTGTAAACTGAACCAGACCTTGCTGCTCCTCTGTGCCACCCCCTCCAGTGGCTTCTCATCACCATGGCCTGCAAGGCTCTGTGTGACCTGTCTTCTGGCACTCTCTGATCTCCCTCTTAGCTCAGTCTGCTCCAACCTCAAAGGCCTTCTGGCTGTTACTGGAACTTCCCAAGCACATTGTTGTTTTAGGTCATATGTATACATATATATGACCAAATATGTGTGTGTGTGTGTGTGTGTGTATATATATATATATATATACACATATATATATATGTGTGTATATATATATACATATATATGTGTGTATATATATATATATATACACACACACACACACATATATCTATATACACATATATATACATACATATACACACATATATATATATATACACACATACATACATATATATAGTTCTCTTGTCCTCCTGATATCTGTAGGTTTCATCCTCTCACTTCCTTAGGCTTCTCCCCACATGGCACCATATCAGAAAGGCCTTCCCTGACGACTTAATGTAGAAAAACACCTCCAAGCACTGCCAGTCCTCCATTTTAGTTTTCCTCTTTTCACTTATCGATGACATATTAGATACTTACTCATTTGTTTTTTAATTTTATCTCTCCCCAGAGTAGTATGTCACCTCTATAAGAGCAGACTTGGTTTTGTTTTCTGCTGTGTTCCCAGAACCTGGAGCACAGTAAGTGCTCAGTAAATACTTGCTGGATTTTATGAATATGTGGCCCCTTTATGAAATGGCAAGGAAGAGCCTGCACTGATGCTCCAGGTGAGTTGAGCCCTGGATGGCTCACTGATTAGCATTTATCTTAACCAAACCAGGGCAATGAGGAGAATTAGGTGGCTGCCTAGGGGCCATTCACACACATGCCTTTGGGACCAATGCTTTTTCGTCTGCGGCAATGGCGTCCTGCTTTCTTGCTTGCGCTTTGTACCATGGTTGCAATGCTATCTAGAATTCCCATGGCAGCTTTACAATATGATTAATTTTGCTCATATAGATACATATCGATCACAGAAAAAGATGACTCAAGGTTTAAATTTAGCCCTACAAATTGAAAGTCAGAGGTGTGCTACCTAATTGCTCCCAGACTATGAAAAAAAAGCACAGCGTCTGCCAGTACTGAATCACTTTTCTCCACCCTTTTTCTCCCTTCCCTTCATGCTCTCTGTCTTAATTCTGTTCACGTCATAAACCATGGTAGCTTAATAAAGTGAAAAATAACATTGGGAGTCCTGACACTACCACTTGTTCACTGTGAGATCTCAAGCACGTTACTGCCCCTCCCTGAGCTTCAGTTTCCTTCTTGGTAAAGTAGGCCTACTTGAAAACAGGTGCTCAATAACATATGTTGAGCGAAAGAAGCCTAAGTGAAACAGCATGGGTAGAATGTCTAGCCCAGGATGAGCACTCAGTAGATGCTAGTCACCTGCCATGCTCATTGATGCACCCGACTGTGCTGTCTTCATGAAATTTATTTGGCTTTGGTCAACCATTAGGATAGGTAACCCAGCTGAAAACAGAGGATGGCTCACAACAAGGCCTTTCATAATCAGTCCCTCATAAGGGCTTTTATAGAGGCCCTACTATGCGTCCAGTAAGATGGAAGATTCAAGGGGTGGATGGGGCATCAAGCCAGCGAGAGGCATACTTTCTACTGCTATTGTGTCCTGTAGCTGCTGTAACAAATGACCACAAGCTTTGTAGCATAAAGCAACAGAAATGTATTCTCTCATGGTTTTAGAAGGTAAAGCAGTTGAAATCAAGGTGTTGTCAGGGCCACGCTCTCTCTGAGGGCCCTTAGGAAGAACCCATTCTCTGCCTTTTGCAGCTTCTGGTGACTTCTGGGGTTGCTTGGCTTGTGGAAGCACAGCTCCATTCCCTGCCTCTGTTTTCACGTGGTCTTCCCTATTGTTTGTCTGTGTCTCAAATCTCCCTCTCTTTTCTCTCTATACCCTACATCTAGTATTTCCCTCTTGGGTGATCTCAGTCAAATGGCTATACTTTCTTTACCCTCAGTTTCACTATTGAGAATGGACTAGCTATGTCTTCTTCACTAAGATGGTGTGCAGGTAAAATAGGACAAAGCTGGTCAAAAGCTCTCTGCATTATGGAAGATAGTTGCCCATATAATTCTCAAATTCTAATCTGTCTCAGGTATGGACTGCTTCACTTTATCTTCTTCCTTATGTGACATTTTGACAGATGAATGAGGAGGGAAGGAGCAGGAGCGGGGGCAGTGGAGTTTCTTTCTTTTTGTAATGCTTTTTGTTTTGTTTCCATTTCAAAATGCCAGCCCCCTCTGAAGTGGCTCTCCTATACCCTTCTCTGTCCCTGCTCTTTCTGCTCACTGCTGGCTATCTCACCCAACCAGGCCTAAAGAGGCAGGGGAAGAAGGGCAGGAGTGAGGGCATGAAAAGAGCTTTGAGGTGAAAAGAAGTCCCCTTGTCTTCTCTGGGCCTTATTGAGGATCCCTGCTGTCCCCAGCTGTGCACTGGGCATTTGGGATAGAGGTGGGGGGATGTAGATGGGAAACATAGCGTTCACTCTCAGTGTACTGTCAAGTCTATTGAGGCAAAACGAAAACAGCTTAATAACAGAGCAAGGCCAGCTTAGATCAAAGTCTTAGTGTCAGAAGCAAATAGCCCCAAAGGAGGCTGGAAACAGAGAGACCACTTCACTGGGTAAAACACCATATTAGGTGAGCTCAGTGCTAGGCTCTCCCTTCTTTCCTCTCATTTCAAATTTTCGGCACTTTATGCAATAAATATCTTTAAGCACCTGTAGCATATCAGACCATTATTTTATACACATTGTTTATTTGATCCTTAAAACAAGACCAAAAGCTAAGTATTATAATTACCATCTTTTGGAGGAAGGGGACCAAGATTTATGGACTTGCTTAAATTAAGATCACACCATTGTTAAAAGAAGGAAATAGCTTTGAACCCACACCCATCAAGCCCCACAGCTCCTGCTCTTTCCACTCTGCTATACCGTTTGTTGAAAGTATATGGAAAGGAGCCACGCGCTTTATCGGGCTGCATCGCATTGCATGCGTTTTTAGTATATGTGTGCACATGCCAATTGGTATGTGGGAATCCTGCTGGGTGAGTTGTAATGAGGGCGTTTTGAGTGGCTAGATGCATTTTTGCTGGCGAGGCCTGGCTCAAAGAGAATAGGAAAGGAAGCATACAAACCCACTGTGTGGGAGGCTAGTCACACAGTGTGAGGGCTGATCCTTGAAGAAACTATTGGGAAATGGGTCTATTAAGCCCTAGTGAAACTTTACTTTGCTGAGGGAGGGGCGTAGGGGGGGACTTGGTTTTTCCATGACTATTTGATTTCCAAAGCATAATTCATTCCCCATTCTTTAAAAAAAAAAAAAAAGCAATATTTGTTTAGCACCCTGTGTGCCAGGCATGGTGCTTGGTGCTTTATATCAGTGACATCGTTTAATTCTCACACACACTTACCCATTAGTGCCACTGTTTAGCCCAGGAGACAGCTTCAGGAGGGCCAGATGATTTGCTCAGGATTATTTAGCTGGTGTAGAGCAATGCAAGGTCCTGCCCTGTGCTGTCCAACAGCAGGCCACACTGGCATTTTAAAGTTATTGGTGGGACATTCTGTCTTTTAATATAGTTGTAAATTATCTCTAAATCATGAAATAGGATGGCGGCATACTGATCCTGCCTCTCCTCTGTTACAAAAAAGAAAGGCATTATCTTTTCATTCCTGAGTAACTAAGATTCTTTGCCCCAGAGATAAAAATCTCCACTCCAGGTCACTCGGGTGTCATTGTCCGGAGGGTACGATTGCTACTCTTGCTCTCATTTGGCCCTTTTTCTTCTTCTTTTGCTGAGGTACCTGGCCTCTTTCAAGACATCTCTCTCTCCCCTATACCCATCACTATAGTATGAGGCTGCTGAGGTGGCACCAGCCACGATATGGAGGCAGGGACCTGTGGCCTGGATGAGCGTGTAGTCAGACAGACCTGGTGTGTATGGAGTCTAGAGGGCTGTCTGAGATTTGAGATAGGGTCTAACAGTCTCCCAAAGACCCCTGGTCCCTGCTCACCTACTGCCATCACAGAAGGGAAAAGATGTCCTCAGCGTCACTGGAGAGCATTTGGCCTCTGAGGCAAGCATTTGGGCCACCAGCCCCCTATAAGAATGGATGGTGATTATGAATGTCTGAATGGATTTACTATTTGTCCTGGGTGGAGGATTGACCCAACCTTTCAGAAGCAGAATGAATAACAAAGAGGAAGGTCTTTGCAACTCTAGGGTTTGTCCTTTCACATCTCTTTTAAGACTTTTGAAAGCAGCAAGCAGTGGGAAGGGAGATGAGTGGAATGAGCATTTGTTAAGGAGGAGAAACCCTGAGATGCTTGGTTGTATGACCTGGGGTTGGGAAGCCACTCCACTTCACATCTCTGAGCCTCAATTTTCTCTCCTGTCGTTTGGCAAAGGTAGTGCTTCCCTTCTCCTTCCCCTGCCCCAGAAGGCTGCTGTGAGAATGAGATGAGAATATGTTTAGGGTTTTGGAGCCGGGTCCCAACTCAGAGAAAGTGCTTAGGCCAAAGTCCAGAGGCCTGGAGTGTACTCCAGACTCTGCCCTGAACTCTGTATCTCTTCTCTCTGGGGCTCCCTTTCTATAAAATGAGGGCATTAGGGTAGCTTTTTTTTCCCCTCAATGGTCCCTTTTGATTCTAAATGCCATGACTCTTTTCTCAAAGTAGAGGATTAGATACAACATTTTGGAGATAAATGGATCATTTAATAGTTACCCGCTCAGTCATCCAACAAACATTTAATGAGACCTACCACATGTCAGCCACAGTGCTAGGTAATGGATAGAATAACAAACAAAACAGACGTAGCTCCTGCCTTCATGGAACTTCTAGTCTAGTATAAGACTGTTTGGAAGAATTTCCTCATCTCAGATAGTTGAAGAAGTTCCAGCCGGGCGCGGTGGCTCAAGCCTGTAATCCCAGCACTTTGGGAGGCCGAGGCGGGTGGATCACGAGGTCAAGAGATCGAGACCATCCTGGTCAACATGGTGAAACCCCGTCTCTACCAAAAATACAAAAAATTAGCTGGGCATGGTGGTGCATACCTGTAATCCCAGCTACTCAGGAGGCTGAGGCAGGAGAATTGCCTGAACCCAGGAGGCGGAGGTTGCGGTGAGCCGAGATCGCGCCATTGCACTCCAGCCTGGGTAACATGAGTGAAACTCCGTCTCAAAAAAAAAAAAAAGAAGAAGTTCCAGGGCTCCAAGGGGAACATCGTTAGTGAAAAGAACTATGTCAGGCATGTAATAGGTGCTCAAATATTTGCTAAATGAATAAATCAATACAAGCAACTGAAGGAAGATCTGGCAGTGAGTGACCCTAGAGTTGGGAGCAGTTCTTTGGAGTCCATAAAGACCGTGGGAGCTCTGGCAAAGTGTGTGTTTAATTGCTAAACAATTTGTTTGTTCAGACACCTGTGGATGGGAGGATCTGCCCCTACCTGCCCGGTTCTCAAGGTGGCCGCTGACTGGGAACAACGATGGCTTCACTTGCCAGGTCTTTTCATAGAGGTGGAGTCTGTGCAGATGCTGGAACCCAAGGGAAGAAGGGAAAAGTGGCCAGAGAAAAATGCCAGTGTTGGTATGACATTTGGACCAAGCCCAGAGGATCCTTAGAGATTGTGGGGTCTCATCTGTATCCTGTCAGAGAGAGAACTGAGGCCCAGCTGGGATGTGTGGCCACAAAAGAAGTCGGCTCTAAGCCATGCCAGGATGCTGCACAGTAAGGTGGAAAGAACCAGGGCTTAGGAGTTGGAGAATACTTGGATTTGAAGGCTCTGGATCCTTGCATAAATCGCTTAATCTCTCTGAATCAGCTTTCTCATCTGTTGAAGAGACATCACAGTGGTGGCATGTGGAAGATGTCATGAGGTATAATGTGTCTCGGGAACCTAAAATCATGACCCAGGACTCACTATAGACCTCATAATTGGTATTTATAATTATTACATTATTAGGACTCAGGTCCTGTTCTGTGCAATGTTGAAAGATAGTGATAAGAACAATTTTGATGACAGAACTTAGAAGTTTGTGTAATCTTCATTATAAATGAAATAGTGAAACAATGCTGAGTGGATTTAGAGAGGCTTCACTCCTTCATTAACCAGCTATCTGACCTTAGATAGGCATTTCCCCCATCCTTGGGATTGGTTTTCTCTTCTGTTAAATGGGGATCATTTTTATGCTCAACCTCTTCTTATCCATCTACTAAACATTTATTGAATGCCTACTAGGAGTCATAATATGCTTAGTGCTGAGGACACAGGAAGAGGACGCAGTTCCTGATCCTAAGAAGCTTATTACCTAGTGGGACACTATTAAACAGGTACTTACAACAGAGAATAGTATGTATAGAGCATAGTACGTAGCAGGAGCCTATTCCTGTCTGAGTGGACAAGGAGGCTTCTTAGAGGAAGTAACATTTAAAGCTGAGGGCTGAAGGATGAATAGGATTTAACCAAGTAAAAGTAAGAAAGGAAGTGGGGAGCTGGCAAGGCACTTCAGGAAGAAGAAACTGCATGTGCAGAGGTCAGGAGGTCAGAGGGCACAGCGGACGTGATGATGTGGCTAGCTGAGCATGTCTGCGCAGTGTCAACTTTGTTGTGAACACAGGGGGAGACTACTGGGAGATTTTAAGCCAGGGAGTTGGAGTATGATCACATTTTCATTTTAGAAAGAACACTCAGGGTTATATGTGCTGATGTGAAGTTTGATTATGGAGAGCGGTTGGAAAAAGTCGATTCTTTCCTCTTCCTCCATCATCCTCCTCTTTTCCCTGTCCACATAAAATGGCTCACATAAGGTAAAATAACCCACACAAGCATGCCTTGTGGAATGTCTGCCACACAGTAGGTGTCTAATTGTCATATAATTTCTCCCTTTTTAAATGTAGCTCCTGAAAGAGAAATCCCCTGGCATGAAGACAAGTTGGGGCAAAAACGGTGAGGGTGTGGATGTTTGTATCTCTGGCTGGTGTTTGGATTTAGGTCAGAGGAAGTTCCCCAGACAATTCAGCCTCAACCAGTCATCTGGGGTTTCAGGGAGGGCAGGTGAAGGTCATAATATCCCCCCACTTCAGGAGGTCACTCTTCCCCAGAATCCTGATCTTGAAAATGTACCAGACGTCGGCCATCGAGTTAATTTGTCTGAGTCTGTATCCTCATCTGTAAAATGGGTATAAGGTTACCTGTGCTGTCAGCCACATGGGGTTGTTGTAAGAAACAGAAAGTGTGAACCACCACAAAATAATATAAGATTACATTCATTAATGGCTACCCTGGGCCAGGCCTTGTTCTGTGAAGTAGGTATTATCAATTATCCCTATTTTACTGATTGAGGAACCAAGGGTCAGAGAGATTATGTGAGTCACGCATGGGCACAGAATAAGTGGCTATAGCTGGAGTGCTGGCATTTCAACCACAACACTGTGACACCATGACTTGTTCTCCCTTGAAAACCACCTCCTGCTCCCTGATCTCCTAGCATGATGCAGGTACTCCAGAAATGAGTATAGAAAGATGGAAAAAGGAAGGAAAGGGGTAGTGTCTGGAGTCTGAGAAAGTTTTTTCAGATGCCTCCCCACTTCTCACCCCACCATCTTAGGGTTTTCTCCCAGATGCACTCTTGGGAAATGTCTCAGGGCATCCTATTAAAATGTCCCATTACCTGTCTGACTCCTCACTAGATGGGGACTCCTGGGGGCAGGGACTGTGTCTGGTTCCCCTATCCCAAGGGTCTAGTGCAATGGCTGCCACTCAATAAATATTTGTAAATGAATTCCTCCTGTCACGGTCTGAATTTTCTGCCCACACTCTCCTCTTGGCCAACAGGCCTAAAAGCAAAAAAGCTTGAAAGTCTTCCAAGGTCACTTGGGTGCATATGATGGAGGCCCAGCAAGAGGTCAGTGTGCCGCCCTGGGGCAAGCCTGCAGGATGAACCCAGAGGACTGGAGTGCCCTGCTTCATCCAGCTCATTTTCCCCATCGGACCTCACACAGAGTCCACGTGTTATGTTGCATGAGGACCCCTAAGGACTTGCTGAGTGGTTCTGGGTGCTCAAGTCACTGTACCTGCAGGGTGTCTTTAGCTGGGGCCCACCTGACTGATTGGCTGGTCGATGAGTGGCCTGAGAACCAGAACTAGCCACCTCCGGCACATTGAGCAACCGGCTTCCTTCCTCACCCCCGGGCAGGAGCTGGGTCAGGGAAAGTGAAGAAACCCGTTTGGGGCCTCAGAGGGTGGGCGTGGGTGGGGCCTTGCCGGGCAAAGAGGTAACTGGACTAGTTTCCTTTGCTCCAGGACCGGATGCAAAGCCGGGACTGAGGCGGAGGCAGGAGAAATACGCACCCTGGGTGCACCTGTAAGTCCGCCAGGACTACATTGGTTTTGGCTACGACATGACTAGGGGCTCTGGGTCGGTGATCGCTGGGCGTGGGGCTTCCTGCTGCTAAATCCGGCGAGTGAGCCGGCCGGGCGGCGTTGAATGACCTGACGGATGGAGCTGGAAGAGGCTTTGGCAATCCAGCGGGCAGGCGAAGGACACCGCGGGAAGGGGTGGTGCCTGGAAACACAGCAGGGCAGTCGCGCCGCTCCCCTGCTCTCGCCAGCATGCTTTCTTTTCCTGGCCTCTGCAGCTCCTCCGGGCTCTGCGGTAGCATGAAAGGCACCCAGGACAGATTTGTGTTTGAATCCAAGCTTTTCCACCTACACTCTTTTTTCTTGGGCGAGTGACTTCTATCTGACCCAGAGTTTTCCCAGACCAAAGTGGGAAGACATTGCCTACCCCAAAGCGTTGTGGGAATCAAAGTCAATGAAATGACATAGGAAAGGTGCCTAGCACATAGCAGGTGCTCAGCAAAGCGGGGTTCCCTTTCCCTTTGTTTAGCCCCGGATCTCACTCCCAGCCCTGATGTCGTACCTCAAAGGCAGCCCTAGGACGGTGGGGTATGGGAGGCAGGACGCCTGGCCTGGCAATAACTCATTTGAAGCATTAATGGGATGGGGGCGAGTGGGCAGATTCCGAAGGCTGCCTTTGGAACGCGTTTCTGTGACCCTAGGAGGGAATTTCAATGCATTCTTCCGTTCACGTATTTATTCACAGATTCCTATCAGGCGAAGGCCGCCTTTCCTGGCCTCCCCCCAGGCCCGCCAGGGATTCGTCCTTACAAGGCCAGCCTCCACCGTCTGCCCTCTGTGTAAATAAAGCCACAGCCTTCCGCCTACAGGTCGCCGCAGGTCCCGCCAGCAGCGCCGAGCCGTGGGGGAGGCAGGAACCCGTGCCACCGCCGCTGCGCAGTCCTCCGGAGGCTCGGAGCCGGCCACGCCCCAGCCCTCGCGCTGAGCCCGGGAGCCCGGGAGGAGCAGGAGGGAGAAATCCAGGCTCAGACCGTCGGCCCACCCGTGAGCACCCTTCTTCACTGATAACTCTGCACGTGGCAGGCCCTAGACAGACAGCAGCCCGAATCTTCCCAGAAACCCTGCAGGGAGATTCCTTCTTCCTATATCATAGAAGGGAGGCTGAGGCTCGGCACGTTTAAATGGCTTGACGAAGGTCCCACAGGCAAAAAATATATAAATAAATAATAATTTTTAAAAATGGTACAGCAAGATATTGTAACCCAATGTGTCTGGCTGCAAAACCCAGTCTTTCCCCATGCAACCTGTTGTCACCGAGACTGTAAAACTACTAACCGGGAAGAATCAAATGCACGGCGAGTTACAGGTTAACAGCCCGACAGGAGCGGAAAAGGACCCTGCAGCGCTTCCTTGGGGGTGTCACATAGGACACCTAGAACCACAGAGGAACCGCAGGCGAATTTTCTTGGCTGATGGGTTTACTCCTTTTTGCATGAAAGCATACAGTTCCTTATTAAAACAAACAATGGTTGATTAGACTATAAAACTCTCAAAGTTATTTCGGATCAAAATTATTTTGGGCCGTTTCCACACCTTTTTTTCGATTGCGCTGAAATTCTTCACACCTTGTGCTCAGATGGGCAAACTGAGACCCGGAGGAGTTCCACTGAGAGCGAGAGTCGGAGCGGGGGATGGGGGGAAACAGATTTCTGGGATCCTGCTTAGGGTGTTTCCACTGGGGTGAGCGCCCCTGTTTGCGAATAGGGTTCCTCGGACAGCTACTGCTGATTTTCGTCACTCAGCCAGGCAAGTGGGGGCGATTCTGAGTAATCGCAGGCAATCAGCGCGGCTGGGGTTAAACGCGAAAGGGACGCGCGGGCGAGCGGCTGGGGAGGGCGGCGGACGCCCAGCCCAGACGCCGGCAAAGGCGGGGCGCCGCCGGGGTTCCCTCGGTGCGAGCGCTCGCGGCACTTCCTGCTCTTGCTCCTCCCCGCGGTCCAGCCGGGCGCTGTAAACTGGCGCTGCGGGCCACACCCTTATTCCAGGCCGACTGACCCACCGCGGCATTAGAGCCCCAGCCTCAATCTCCAGTCCTCCTAGAGCCTCAGTTCCTAGTCCTGGCCACGGGAACGCCAGCCAGATCTGCAGCTCAGCTCGCTGAATTTCAGGTTCCAGGGACAGTGGCCCACTTCTTCCATGTAGAGGACAATCAGGTTCTCTGGCCTGGGTCTTCTCAAATAATCCAGGGTTGAACAACCTTTTCACTCAGCAATCCCATTACTGGGTCTATACCCAAAGGAAAATAAATGGTTCTTCCAGAAAGACACATGAATCCCAGTGTTCATCGAAGCGCTATTCACAATAGCAAAAACTTGGAATCAACCCAGGTGCTTGTCAACGGTGGGTTGGATAAAGAAAATATGGCACGTATATACGATGGAATACTATGCAGCCATAAAAAGAATGAGATCATGTCCTCTGCAGCAACATGCCTGCAACTGGAGGCCATTATCCTAAGTGAACTAAGCAGGCAAAGAAAACCAAAAACCACGTAAACTCACTTATAAGTGGGAGCTAAACGGTGGGTATGCATGAACATACCGATGGGAAGGATAGACACTGCAGACTACTAGAGTTAGGGGGAGAAGGAGCAGAGCAAGAGCTGGAAAACTATGTCTTGGGTGCTATACTCACTATCTGAGTGACAAGTTCAATTATACTCCAAACCTCAGCATTAGGCAATTTACCTGAGATAACAAACCTGCACATGTGTCCCCAATTTTAAAATAGAAGTTGGGACAGGTGTAGTGGCTCACTCTTGTAATCCTAGCACTTTGGGAGACAGAAGGGGGAGGATGGCTTGAGGCCAGGAGTTTGCGACCTGCCTGGGCAACAAAGTGAGACCTTATTTCTACAAAAAATTTAACAATTAGGCATGGTGGTATGCTCCTGTGTGGGTCCAGTTACCTAGGAGGCTGAGACAGAAGGATTGCTTGAGCACAGGAAGTCGAGGCTGCAGTGAGCCATGTTCCTGCTACTGCACTCCAGCCTAGGCAACAGAGTGAGATCCTGTTTCAAAATAAAATAAAAGTTGAAAAAAATATAAAACAAACAAAACAATCCACATTTGACATTTGCTGACTATATGACCTTGGGAAAATTACTCAACCTCAGTCTCAGTTTCTGCATCTGTAAAATGTGAGTTACTGACACTTACCTCATGTAATTGTTGTAATTGTATCTATCTGTAAAGGCCTAGGACATTAAAAAAAAACTAATTAAATGTTCTGTTTTGTTATTAGTGTTAGTTAGGCATAGGTGGGAATCCTGTTTAGGCCAATTAAGAACTGGATGACCAGGCAGGTGTACTTTCTTCAGTTTCCCCACCTGGAAAAGGGAGTTTATTGTGCTTTACATCACTGGGTGATGCTGAGGTCCCCGTCATCCAACAAGTCCACAAGTGATGATGTTTGCAACTCTTACTATTTGCCAGCGCTGTCTTAAGCATTTGACACTTATTTAATTCTACAATTACAGTATGAGAGAGGTATTAAGAGCATCCTATTTCACAAGCAGAAAATTGAGGAACAAAGAAGTTAAGTGACTTATCTAAGGCCACACGGCTACTAAGTAGGACTTGAATCTACAAAACTTTGGCTCCTTATTCTGTATTCTTAATTCCTGCAGGATGCGTCAGACACTACACTAGGCAATGGGGATGCAGCCAGGAATGACACCACACACAGCTGCCTCCTCAGCAGAGGCGAAGGGTTCCTTTCTGAGCTTACTGGCATTCCTTATATATGATTAAGCATTGCATGCATTTTGCTATATTTTATATAATAAAGCAGCTTGCACACTGTAGATATTCAACATTGTTGGTTTCCCTCACTATATTTTTGGGGGGTCCAGTTACAAGTGCTTAGATGGAATGTGGAGGGAGGTTAGGTTTTAGGTGATAAAGCAGTTGATGCTCTATCACCAATAGATGCTCCACATACCTGAGTTACCTCCTCTACATACTTAGTGACCTTCTAGCTAAATAGACTAAAATGGCACAGGCTTAAGGTTTAGACCTTTTAACAATAATAATAATTAGTTCCGCCTCTGCAGAGTAATTCTGCAAAAGCAGAATTACTGTCTGCACTGTGGGGTTCCCAGAACTGGGGGTGAATTTACTGTATTTATCACTTAATCATTTCCAAAACAGCTTATGACTATGATATCTTTAGTCAAAGTCCTAGAATTTACCTCCTACCCTCTCTCTTTGGGGTCCCTGTGATAATTCTTGCTGTAAATGGCTAAAGCTATTAAATATAGGGTGTACATCCTCCTACCATGTAAATGTAAGCTGTCATTACATTCATTGCTTAAATGTTATGATTATTTCAAGCTTGGCTTTTGTATTTGAAGCCTTGAGTTAAACGTGGAAAGTAAGGGGAAAACGTATAATGGTTAGAAATAAAAACGTACAGTAGGTAGGTTTCCAAAGTAATAAAAAGCCACTTTACATTTTAAAAGATTTTAAACCTTGTGTGGTTCCAGGCAGCATATCCTAAATTCCCATCAAACATTGTGTCTCTATTCTGAGGGTCAGAACCGCCTTGAGGCAACTCAATGAACTCAACTGACAACAAAGAATGAAGTCGTTAATTTCAGCTTGTAAAAGAGATAGCCTGTGGACAACACTCAGCAGACGGTAGATATTCAGAAGGAAACTATTATGATTAGAGACAGGGATATGGAGAGAACAGTCAGACAGTATACTCAGCTGACATTTATTGAGCACCTACTATGTGGCAGTTGCTTGCAAATCCACTATTTCAAATCTCACAATAAGCCTATGAGGAAAAGATCATATTATAGAGGAGGAAGCTGACATTCCAAGACATTTGGTAACTTGCTAAGAAAGTAAGTGGCAAAGTCTGAGTTGGAAGAAGTTGGGTCTGACTTCAAGTTCAGTATCTGATTCACTGAATCTCTCTGCTTTTTCCCGTATGCCCAGATGTCAGCCATTGTAGAGCTGGAGGTGAGAATCAGAGGGGACTTTAAGATCACCTCACCCAGAGTTTCTCTGCCTCTTTTATTAATCCAAGTCACCCTAGATAAACACACAAACATTATATCCTCTTTTAATGAGTTTCAAATTTGAAATAAGTGAAATATGATTCAAAACAAATCAAAGCAAGGGGACATTTTTCAGTATTTCGTTTTGAAACAAAACAAGCCTTTCCAGCACTTCTGGTTCCTCCTCCTCATGCCTCCACCAACCTCACTGGAGAGCTGGTGATCCTTTGCCCCCCTCCTCCTGGTCATTGGCTTCTGAGGAAGTTGAGCCCAGAGAGGACTGACTGACTAGTTTGTGACATGGTCAGCTCTTGAACTCAGGCCTGCTTGATTCCAGGGTGGGATCTTTTCTGTAAACACCCTGCTTACTTCTCAGCCTGGTCTCTCACTGAACCCCAGCTCACGGTCCACACTTCGGACTGACCTTATCACCTATAGTTCCCAGAATGTGTCCTCCTCCTTCCTGGCCTTTGCTCAGGCTGTTCCTCTGCATGGAACGGAACAGTCCTCACTACTACTCCTCCCAGCTTGTCCGAGGAGTCCCTGTTCATCAAGCTTCAGCTGAAATGTAGCTTCCTCTAGGGAGCTTTTCTGGACTCCTGCCTATATCCAAATGAAGGAGATGAATTCCTTTTGCACACTTGCTCGTGTACCCATGTAGAACTATATTCTGGCATTTACTAACCCTTTAATGTTGTTTACAAGTCTCTCCTTTTTTAAAAAAAAAATTTGAGACAAAGTTTCACTCTTATCACCCAGGCTGCAATGCAGTGGCACGATCTCAGCTCACTATAAACTCTCCCTCTCAGGTTCAAGTGATTCTCCGGCCTCAGCCTCCCAAGTAGCTGAGATTACAGTCATGCACCACCATGCCAAGGTAATCTTGTATAATTTTGTATTTTTTGTAGAGAAGGGGTTTTACCATGTTGGCCAGGCTGGTCTTGAACTCCTGACTTCAGATAATCCACCTGCCTCAGCCTCTCAAAATGCTGGAATTACAGGTGTGAGCCACCACGCCTGGCCGAAGTCTCTCTTTCTTAATCATCTATGACCTCCTTGGATATCTCACCTCTACTACTACCAAAATGATGGTGGTTGGGGTGGAATCACATCTTTGTAGTCTTTCAGGAGTGCCTGGCATTTAGCAAGCACTCAGTAAATGTTTATGAAACATACATACACACACATACAATGTCATTGTCAGATTATTTTATTTCAGTGGCCTTGAGTTTTTACTTAGGCTGGAAACTCTCATAAACAACTGTCCTCTGTTGAAGCAACAGGGAGCCACTGCAGGTTTTTGAGGTAGAGAGTTCCTTGACCCATAGGTAACATAAGAGACTTACCCATGGGATTAAAGCTGAAGGCCTCCCAGTTTCCAAGCCTTTGCAGTCTTTCTCTGGAAAAGTTTTATTTCACAAATAAAAGGCTGAAGAAGAGAAGTGTTATTCTTTCATTTTTTGTTTATTCAAAAAATACATCAAGTGCCTGCCATCCCACAGGTTCTATTTTGGGCACCATGTAGGTGACAGTGAACTGGGCAGGTAAAATATCTCCTCTCGTGGAGTTTGCATCCTCCTGGAGGAGAAGGACAGCACATAAGTAAATAATCACGAGATCAGTTTAGATAGTAATAAATATTATGAAGAAAGATTAAGACTGTAAAAAGACAGAGTAGGGGATGGATCATTTTACATGGCAAAGTCAAGAAAGGATCCTTGAGGAAGTGGCATTTGGCAGAACCCTGATGCAGTGAGGAGGGGAGCAGGGAGAAGGTCTGAAGCAAGTGTGTTCCAAGCAGGGGAAACAGCAGGTATAAAGGCCCTGAGGTGGGAACAAGCTGGGCATGTTAGAAGAACAGCAAGATGGCTGGAGTGACAGCACAGGCAGTGGTGAGGTAGGTCTTAGGTTGTTTCCCAGGGTGGCTGCTAGGGTCAGATCATGATTTGGTAGATGTGATAAGGTCAGTCAGTGTAGCTGGTTCTAAGCTTGACCCAGCTGCGAATGAATGAATGGATCATGGACTCTCAGCCAGAAAATTAGACTGAGTACCTTGATCAGACTTTTATTGCTTTTAGTCAGTAACAAAATGAAGGCTTATGGAGCAAAATGTCAGAACAATGTGATCTTTCAAATGAATTTAAATAATCAAAGCAAAGAGTGATTTTTTGAGTGTAAAACAGGTGGTGTTGGTGTTTATTCCTTAAAAAGGAAACTGTCACATCCATCCCAAGGTTGTTTTCACTGCAATGTAAAAGTTACTTTGACTCTAATTTGGGGAATGGCATTAAGATGCCACTTGCAGAGTGGCTTCAGCTTGATCCTGCCTGGGGACTCAGGAGTGTGAGTTAAACCTCAGAATCATCCCTGCCCAAGGCTGGAGAGCCACAGCACCTGACAGTCCTCCCAAGAAGAGCTGCTGGCACTGGCCACTGAAAGCACATTATAGCCCCTTACCCGCTAAATGGAAAAAAAGAATCCCACTGAAATCTGAGTGGAGCAGTGACATTGTCATGTACAATAAAGCAGAATCAAAGAGGATGATCTGGAAGTTCTTTTGTCTCAAGATTTTCTCATTCATTATACCATGATGATTATAGAATCCAGGACAGTTAGGGGTAGCCAGGAGCTCTAGGCCCCTAAGCACATAGTTACCACCTCTTGGCTTTGCTCTTAGTCAGCTTTGAAGGTAGAGCACCATGCAGCTTACTCCAAAAGGGCAGGGAAGCAATGTGAAGGCAGAATGACTTGAATTCAGATTCTGTCTTCATTTTCAGCTCCGTGGGAAGCTGTGTGACCTTCAGCACGTTACTTAACCTCTCTGGGCCTCAGGTCTCCTGGAATACTCAATAGTTCCCAGGCCCAGACATTTCCCACCATACTGCCTTGTCTTTCTCCGGTGTGTCTGAAACAACAGAGATGACAGCTTCGGTTTTTCAGGAACCAATTTAGTGGGACAGTGCATAATTGATATTCTCGCTTTGTAATCATTCTAGCCTTTACTTTGGTTGTTTTATTGCTTGTAATTATAGGGTTTTGATGTGGAAAGCCTGAAATTCATATGTAGAGGAGCAATTTTATATCTTTCTTTAGAACTGGAGGAGAACTTTATAAAAGGTTAGGGGAAGGGAGAATAAACCCAGATTTATTTAAGATGCAGTTATGTTGGGGGTGGAGTTGACCATTTGATCATTCTTTGCCTTTTATTGGTAAAACAGACTTCAGTATCTAAGAGAGTTAGTTGTGTTTTAATATCACAATTTGGTGGTGGCATTAGTGGTGGCTCTCAGAGCTATTAGAGGAAGGAAGGGCTCTTAGGGACAAGCCCACTCTCTGGTGGCCCTGCCCAAGTTTGGTGCTGAACGAAGAAATGAATAATTTTTTTCCACATTATGTGATAAAAATGAAAAGTGTATACTCATCTTAGGGCCTGAGTTCTGGTTCCAGTTCCACCACTTAAATATGTTCATTACCATCTCTGAATTCCATGTCTTTGTCTGTAAGGGGGGAGGGCTAGGCTTGTCTAGCCTACCTCTTTAGGTTGCCTTAAGACTCAGATGCTAATCAGATGTACCTGTATATTACATGTGGTAATCCATGGGGTAAGTGTGGTAAAGTCATTCCAGACTCTGCATCTGATTCATAGAATCTCCGGAAAATTGTATAATTTTGCTAAAGCCTCTGTTTTTTTTTTTTTTTTTTTATCTGTAGATGGAGACAGTCCTTGCCTTGCCAAATTCATATGGATGCAATGATGGATAAGAAAGCATCTTGTAAATTGTAAAGAGTCAAAAAATTATAATTTTTAAAATCTTCCTTATCCTATTGGTCACTAGTGTATGCCCTAGTCCCTGGGCAGAACTCGTGGGTGGACATGTTCACTCCCTTCTCATTAGGGTGCTGCTGTGGCCAGAGCACAGGCTTCTGAGTCAAAGAGGCCTCTGCTCAAATCCCTGCTTTACCAGCTCCTAGTTGCTGTGTGACCCCAGCTGGGTCACTTAACTTGTCTGAGCACCATCTGAGAACTCAGAATAATAAAAGCCACCTCAGAGGTGTTTGTAGTAAGACGCAAGTAGGAGAGCATGTGTGAGGTATCCAAAACAGCATCTGCTGTAAGTTCAATCAGTGCTAATTACTTCTCTTGACAACTCTCCTCTTCCCTTGTATCTTAAAGGCTTCAATAGTTGAGGGTTGTCCAGTTTTATTCCTAAAACGGCTTGTCACATGCTAAACTGAATCATGGTGAGTTGCATGAGTTCCTTTCTGCTTTAAGCTGTGGACTCCTTAAGTAAAGGATGTGGGACTTGCAGTTCTAGCTCCTGGTACTGAGTGGACATATCGTTCTAGGCACGGCACTAGGGACTCACAGAGGGGTGGAAGTGAAGCACAGGAGAATGAACGCAAACTCTGGGCTACCCAGATCTGGGTTTGAATTTCCTTATGGTAGGACCGTAGACAAATCATCTGATGACATTGAGACTCAATTTCTTCATCTGACAACCCAATAGAGATGTATGTATAGATGCCTACGGGTAGGGATTGCTGGGAAGAACAAAGATAGTGGTTGTAAGATGGCTAGCAAGGTACCTGGTACATACTAGGTCTTAGTGAGTAACTTGACTGACTAAAGACTCCGTCTAGTGTTCTGTTGTATCGCTAATAGCATAGTCTTTTCCTGAACAGAATAAACTAGGAAGTATCCACAGGAGTGAAATACCAAGTGGTGTGAGAAAGAGACATTTGCCCTGGTGAGAGAGACTATTTTATCCTTGACATTATTCAAAATTACCTGCACGTGACAATGAACAAAAAGACTGACTTTTATTAAATTTCTTTTTGTTTGTTTGGTTTTTTTTTAGTTTACTACAGATAATGCATCCCCTTATATATAACCTGTACCCAGGTGGACTGCTCACTACATCCCCAACCTTGGTTGACACTGGTTTACAGGTGGAGGCCAGGGGGTAGTAGGGTAGGGGACACGGGGTGCTTAATTCCACGGCAGTGAGATGACTGTAAGCAGAAGTGTGTCCATGGCTCTGATAGGAGCACTGAAGTCAAAGCTACCCATCCACCCCGGTGTTGGGGACAGGATTTGGGGCCACCACTGCCAGGAAAGGCTTAAAAGGAAGAATCTTGAGGCTGGTCTCGCAGGAAGTTCAGGACCATGCCAAACAGGGAAGAGGAGGAAGTGACCTGTCAGGCACAGAGGTTCCACACTGCAGGCCATATTCAGAGAACCTCAATTCTGAATTGAGGGTTCAGAATAGGAGCGTTTGGTTGGGGGCAGAACCAACAGGACATATTACTTATATTTACAAATCTCCTCAGGAGTGGATGAATTCTCACTTCGTTACAGGTTCTGAAGAAGATTCCAGCCTGCCACACTGTTGTGCTGTGAGTCAAGTGCTTAGTGGAACCCTGTCTTGGCCCACAGCCATTAGGATATTTCTCAGGGAAAGCCCTTGGACCAAGAAGTCTATTTTTTTTCTTTGGAAACTGTGGTGCTGTCTGTGAAAACAAAAGCATTTGGATTCTTTTCAGGAAAAACGTAACCTGCAAACAAATAGCCTTGGAAAATCACTGCCTCACCCTCAGTGCCTGGGCCAGGCACAGGGAGAGCCCCCCTCTGCTGCTCTCTGGCTGGAGGCCACCTCCTTTTCCTCTTCTGTATATTGTCCTGGCTGCCCAAAGGGCAATGCGTCCCCTCCTTGCCTCACCCTCTCCTAGACCTGTTCAGGCACTAAGTCTTTGCAAGTGTTCTTATTCTACCTGGAATGTTCTTCCCTCCTTGTCTGTGAGCCCTTTATTATTCTTTAGGACCCAGCTCCACCTTCTCCCTGTTGGTCAATTATTTGCTCTCCTACTATGTTGTCCGGGATAATTTCAATTTTAAATATTCATTTTCTTTCAGATAATAATCCTTGATTTTATATTTAAAGATATAATAATAAAAATGGTTGGTTGGCTATTCTTAAGCTCTTTCTTAAGCTCTTGTTATGAGCCAGGCATTGTGGTACATAATGTGACCCACTCCATATGCAGAGTGTTTAGGACAGAAACAGGCACGTAGTGAGTGCTCTGTTAAGTGTTACTTATTACTAGTCTTATGAGTTATTCTAATTCTCTCACAGCACTTGCAGCAATTATGCTTTGTTCTGTACATTATAATGATCAGGTTACATGTCTATGAGCTCCTTGAGGGCACAGACTATGTGTTTTACCTTTGGTATCTCAGAGAACGTGACTATCCCAAGGGTATTTCATGAGTGAATATCGAGGTGTTGAAGTCAGTGACTAATGTTTATCCAAGAGTTCCCAAATCAATTTGGAGTAGGGGTAGCCTAAAGAATATGGGACTGAGAATCAAGATCTAGGCTTAGTTTTATTCCAACTAACTACCAGCTTTATGACCCTGGGCAGATTAGCCAATCTTTTCTAAGCCCCAAATACCTGTTTTCCAAAATGAGAATAATAGTCCCTCACTTGATTTCCTTTCGGGTTTTCCTTGAGCATCGAATGACCTCACACAGGGGAGAGTTTTGTGAGTTATAAAGTATTCTACACATGTGCAACATTATTGTTTGTATGGTATGTCTCTTATTGCCATCACCACCATCCTTGGAAGAACATAAATATCAAATGCTATTTTTGTTTCCTCATAGTGTACAAAGCTGTAGCTCGTTAATGTTTGGGATATTCTTTCTCCTCAAAGCATGCATCCAAGGTATTTGCCTCAAGCATTTTGAAGGGTTTTGAATGGCTCTTGATTTTATCACTTGCCTGTTTTAAAATCTCTGACCCAAAATTTCAAAGTTACACTTTCTCGCAGGAGATGTCCTGTAAGAATTGTAACTAACCATAGCATTTACGGTTTCATATTACGTAATTCGAGAAGTGAGATGCTAGGGGGTGTAAGAAGGGATGAAAAGAAGTATAAGACGTAGTCTCCCTCTCCAGGAACTTACTATCTAGTTTGGGAGTCAGGGCTAAGTCCTAGACTTGGGGGCAAAATGTATTATTTGGGAAAGGAAAGACTCCTCTGTGTTAAGGTGATTTGTGAAGGTCTCAGAGAAAAATTGGATCTTGTTTTAAGCCTTAAAGACGACTGATGTTTAGCCTATGACCCTGGGAATTTAATTCGTAAGTCATGGTCAGGGCCATTGAGTAGCGCTGGTAACATTCCCCTTTTCAGCAAGAGTGTTGATTTCTTTAGTTCTTTGTGGAACAGGAGGAAGAGAGAAGAACATTCTAGTAATTTATCCGTTGAAAAATTTCTGAATTCAGAAAGCTGCTAATATTCTATGGCTGATGCTTTTATGATGAGAAAATAAAAATCTCTACTTTTCTTTACAGCCATGATGTATTTGTTTGAAAAAATGTCAGAGAGGAAGTTGTATGTAGGAGGCTGTGATTCAGGCTTCCGCATAATAATCACAACAATGCAAGCTCCAGATCAGTAAGGGCAATTAGTAAGTGCTTAGGGTAGAGGACGATGCTAATAATAACTCAAGTAAGAAGAAATTTTAAAATAAAATACCTAATTGTACACTATTTAGAAAAGAAGAAAATGAGAACACAAGATATGAAAATATATACGTATACGCAGGTAAAGTCATAGTTAGAGGTAAATTTGTAGCTTTTATATTTGTACTTAAAAATAAGTAAAAAGAAAATAAGTATATGTCTAACCTAAGAATTTAAAAAGTGAGCAGCAAAACAAAATGAAAAAAAGAGCAATTAAATAAAGGATAATAAGTGAATTAGAAAATCAATAAAATTAAAGTAGTAGAATTCATAAATCATGAGCTGATTCTTTGGGGGGAAAAGTGAAATAAACAAACCTCCAGAAAGCCTACTAAAGAAGAAAAAACATCAAATAACATCTGAAAAGCTTGTATAGTTTGTAAAACACTATCTCATTTCTTATCACTCTTGGTCCCTAAATTAATCCTCTTTGTTATATGTTTGTATCTCAATCAGACTGGGGATCAAGTAAATGAGGTCTCTTTTTAGAGTCACACAACTGGTGAGTAGTAAAATCATGATTTGAACCCAGATCTTCTAACTGGGTTCTTCTAAATATTCTTCCAATAATCTCAAGACATCCTATCAGGGTGAGTACAAAAAGAAAGAGTGAAACATTTAATACAAGGGTTCCCAACCCCCAGGATGCAGACTAGTACCCATCTGTGGTCCATTAGGAACTGGGCTGCACACCAGGAGGTGAGCAGCGGTTGAGCATTACCACCTGAGCTCCGGCTCCTGTCAGCTCAGTGGTGGCATTAGATTCACGAAGGAGCACAAACCCTGTTGTGAACTATGCATGCCAGGGATCTAGATTGTGTACTCCTTATGGAAGTTAACTAATGCCTGAAGATCTGATGTGGAACAGTTTTATTCTGAAATCACCTCTCCATCCCCTGCCCTGTCCATGGAAAAATCGTCTTCCACAAAATTGGTCCCTGGTGTTAAAAAGTTTGGAGACTGCTGGTTTCCTGGGGCTGCCATGACAAACAACAGTAGTTTATTCTCTCACATTTCTGGAGGCTGGAAGTCTGAAATCAAGGAATCAGCAGAGCTGTACTCTCTCTGAAGGCTCTAAGGGAGAATCCTTCCTTGCCCCTTCCTGGCTTCCGTGGTTGCTGGCACTTCTTGGTATACCTTGGCTGCAGCTGCAGCACTCCAGTGTCTCCTGCATCATCACGTGGTGTTCTCCCTGGGTGTCTTCACATTGTCGTCCTTCTGCACACATATGTCTTCTCCATTTTTCCACTTATAAGGACATCAGTCATGGGATTAGGGCCCACCCTAATCTAATGGGAACTCATCTTAACTCATTTAATTATATCTGCAGTGATTCTGTTTCCAAATAAGGTCGTATCTGATGTTCCAGGTGGACATAAATTTTTGGGGGGACACGCTTCACCCAATACAGTGTTTTTATTTCTTATGACTGTGGTTTTAACTATCTTTATCTTGCCCCACCCACATAATGAATTTGTACATGCATCCATCCAGCAAGCCAGCAATCATTTAACCTAGTTCTTAAAATAGGTACAGGGTGAGAGTAATAGTCCTAATCTACTTGTCAGAAGGATCTAGAGAACTATTCGGATTCAGGCACTTTAAGAGGGAGGTAAAGTGGGAGAAATACAGTGGAAAGAAACCAGAATTATAAAATCGTATCACTCTGGCCACAGCTGAGGGAACTGTTAGGATGGCTAAGAAAATCTCAGGTGTGCATATAGGTCATGAATTAGGTGAGAGGTAAGAGCACGAGAACACTCTTCTAATACTTGAAGGGCTTCCAGCCATAGGAGTCTGGGTTTGTGTGTGTGTGTGTGTGTGTGTGTGTGTGTGTGTCTCCACTTAAGAAGAATCACAACTCAGTGGGTGGAAGCCACAGAGATTTATATTTCAACTCTGTTAACAGAAGAACTTTGAAAACTAGAGTTTTCTAAAGACCTAACTAGGGTTAGATGACCCTGGTATGTGTATGTGTGCAATTTTCAGCCTTTAAGCTGCCACAGTTGCTAAGAGATGCCTTATATGTTGGAAGGGCTAGATAGAGCCTAGAGGAGAAGTAGGATTGTTAATGGATTTTATTACTCGCTGAACACTCCAAACTAGTCACTAGACGGAAATTGCTGTTTAAAACTTACAGGAACACATATTATAAAATTGTTTTGCACAAACTTGCAATGTTTATCAATAAAAACACAGTGGTTTCTATAAATTAAGGGACTTTTATGAGGAGACACTGTGCTGGGGCCTAACAGTAATGCAGGATTCAAAAAAAACATGGGCTTTAAGCCAAGGGGCTTGGTTTGAAGAATAGTAAAAGTATAGTAAAAGAGATAATATTAAATACAGGCAACCACCTATAACAATATAAGAATTAGGTATGCAATAAATATTTGAAGAATGAATGATTTAGTGATTTTCTTCAAAGAATATTTTTGTTGTTTTAGTAAGGTGAGCAACTGTCCCAGTTGGCCTGGGACTGAGAGGTTTCTTGGGATATGGTACTTCCCAAGCAAACTGAAATGAGTTGATCATGCGGATTTACAGGTTTTTAAAGAAGAAGGGAAGACATAAAAGCAGTTATTGTAACAGCAGCAACAGCAGCTATGATAGCAGACACAGGAGACAAGAGTATCGTGTTTAAAGGGGAACAAGGGCAAACCTCTAAACTTCATTAGAGAAGGGATGACATCAGTCATGTTCACCGCCATATCCCCAGCACCCAGCACAGTGTTTGGCACATAGTTGGAATTCAGTCTGTATTAGTCAAATACAGTCATGGGCTGCATAATGATGTTTTGGTCAATTACTAACCACATATATGATGCTAGTCCCATAATATTTTAATACTGCATTTTCACTGTTCCTTTTGTATGTTTAGATATGTTTAAATACACACTTACCGTTGTGTTACAGTTGCCTACAATAATCAGTACCATAATATACTTTACAGGTTTGTAGCCTAGGAGCAATAGGCTATACCATATAGCCTACATGTGTAATGGGCTATACTATCTAAGCTTGTGTTAAGAACACTCTATGATCACACAACAATGAAGCTGCCTAAGGATGTATTTATTAGAACTTATCCCTATTGTTAAGTGATGCATAACTCTATATGAACTACATAAGCCGAAAAGCATTTGAGCTGGGCCTTGAAGGCTACATAGCACTTTGACCCTAGGAGAAAGGAGTTTGTGGTGAAAGATTGCAAAAATAGAGACCTTGGGTATAGTAATTGATAAATACAACATTTAATGGAATCCAGTTTTCTCCTATGTCTTTAAATATTTTTCTTGGGAAAATCCTTGAAACAGTAAGTCTATTCCTCCACCCCCTTTTTTGCTTCCCTCCCGTTTTTCTGCTGGAAGAGATTTTACTTTTTGTAGAAAGGATGCCGTTAGAATCTCTTTCAGGACAAGCCAAAGTAGCAAATCAACTGTCCAGGAAAACATTCTACTTTGAAATAGGAGACAGGAGTTGGGAGAGAGAGATTTGGCTAAAGAAAGACAGGATGAGCAGTCAGGAATGTGTAAAACAGCATGGGAGAAGGAATACGAGAAAAGGTGTTAAGGCTGGGGTAGGTACTTGGGCCTGTATGGTGAAGGGCCCAGTTGCCAAATCCCAGCGCACTCTGTACTAACCTGCCCTGGGGCACATGGATGTTCTTGCTGATTGTCCTTATAGGGGACAAAATGTGAGCATTGCTCTTATAAGGGAAAGATAAACAAATGGGAAGAAGACTTTATTGACCAACTAGCACGTCCCAGGTACTATTGGGCACATTTATTATATGCACAGTCCACATACAAAGATTTGAAAGATGATATTATTATCCTCATTTTACAAATGAAGAAGCAGAGAAATAAAGAGATGCAGTGATTGCCTAAGATGTTAACTAGTAGCTGGTCCAAGCCAGATTTGAACTCAGGTCTGTCTAGGATTACAGCGAAGGTTTCCAACTTCCCATCTTTTTTTTTTTTTTTTTTTTTTTTTTTTTTTTTTTTTTTAACAGCTCAGCTGATGGAAAAGAAAACTTTCCTAGCCCCCTCCTTCTCACTTCCTACCTCTTCTCAACACCATTGGAGTTTTCTGCACCAAATGCAGCCAACATTTCCTTCCAGAACACCCTATCCTTACTAAAACAAGTCAAGATTTTAACATCTCTTTGACATTAAGTATACATATTATTTAGACCTGAACAAAGCCCAAACTTTGTGATAGCCTCTATCTTTCATTACTTCTCAGGAATAATTCTAGCGACTGTTACTGTACTATGAAGATATGCTTCTTAAAAGGGCATAGCTGTCTACAGTAGGAAGTTACAGGAATCTTATAAGCCCAAGTAGCCTAGCAGCCTCTCTCTTAGTGCTTATAGCCATGTTCTATTAGCAGAAAAATAAGAGAACCTAAATTCTAGGTTTTCCCTATAGAGAGAAAAATAGGAAAACCTAGATTTTAGTCCAGGCTCTGACATTTGCTAGCTGTGTGGCCTAAGTTCCTTTACTTCTTTGGGCCTCAGTTAGATTATCTGTAAAACAAGTGAATTGCACTTGCTTTGCTGACCTCAGAAAACTATATTGAGCGATCACCTTGAGTGAAGTAATAAACCATAAATCAGAAAGTATAAGACAAACGAAGGATGTTAACTTTAAATCAATCCTTTGTGGAAAAAAGCGGGCATAAATAAAATATGAAATATTATTTTTGTTTCTTGGTAGTCAGTTCAAGTAGAAACCTAAACTCAACCTAGGTTAAGCCCAAAAGGAGACTTTATTTGCTCTCCAGCATTTATGGGGCGCCATCCCTGTCTGTTACCTCCGCCTTCCTGAATATTGGAATTGTTCTCTTATCTTCATGAGTTCCTTACATGGGATGAGCATGTGATTGCCAAAGCTCCAAGCTTGCCTTCCAGCTTTTGTAGAGTCTTTTTCAATTTGTAAAATATAACTCATATATGGAATACATAGAATAGCATATAATGATATATGTAAAGTTTAGGCTTCCATTTTTACAGCTTGTGATCAGAGAGAGAAGAAACTTTCTTCCTACAGCTCAGGGTAGAAAAATCCCACAGAAACCCTTTGATTGGCTTGGCTTGGGACATGTGTATGCTTTAAACAGATCTCCCTGGCTAACAGTGGGTATTACCATTGACCCACCTTGGGTCACAGGTCCACCTACTGTGGTCAAGGGGTGGAGAAAGCACAGACAAGACCATGGCCATTTTTATTCACAACAAACAATGGAATCTAAACTATGAATTATATGTGATGGGGATGCTTCTGTAGGCTTCTGGTTCTTCAAGGATGCTCCAGCTCTGGAGATGCAGGCCTGCTGGGTCTGTAATGGGGGACCTTTGCACTGCTTACACTTGGGAAATCTTGCCAGGTTTTGCTCAGTTGAAGCTTGGCTAGGTGTAATAGCTAGACTAGGCACCTACTAACTTTTTCAGACTTAGAGCAGAGAATGCAGTAAAATGAACTGGCTTATGGATGATCTCTGATCCAGGCCCGATGCTTCTTACTGCAGCAGGGGAAGCAGAAACTGAGTAAACATCTGTGCTACAAAGAGAAGTAGGAGCACCCAGAAGCACATAACAGAGGTCTAAGAATGCACTGATATCATCTCAGTGAAGTGTTATGGTTGGGGGAAGGCCTTTCAGTTAGTGGGATTAGCATGTGCAACAGTATGGGGTTGGAAAGAGCATGCTGGGGGAAGTCAAAGAGGGCCAGTGTGTCCTCATATAGAGAACTTAGGGAGAAGGGAGGCAGGGTCCAGAGTAGGCATCTCGAGGAATCAAATGCCAGGCCCACAGTGAATGCTTACCAGTGCTCTCTTTCCATCTTTGGCCAGAATGGGCCTGTGACCATTACAGGAGTCCTGTGGCCCAGCTCTCGACCCCACCATATCCTGTCATGATGTCATCATCCTCTTTAATAGCAAAACTTCGCAATAGAAGCAGCTACAGCCGTTGGGAAATAGTTGCAAGAATATTTCCCCCCTTCAAAAGAGCTAAGTCCTGCTGCTAATAATAATTATTATTAATGCTAATCATCACATTTGATACCTCTCTTGCCACAGAGCATGTCAACCTTCAAAGCTTCCAGGAGCAATAATTACCCCTCCTTGATCCCCTATGAAACAGATAAGTAGGGGTCTGAGTACAGGATGAGGAGCCACAGTCTTCAAAATCAGAATTTTCTCTTTGGCCTGGAGCAGAAAAAGAAAGACACACTACAAAGCCCCCTCCCCCACCCTGGCCCCCGACTGTAAAATGGGGGTAGGCAGGGTAGGGAGGGAATTACGGCCTCACAGGTGTGCTGAGAAGCCTAATTAGAAGGTTCAAGGTGCACTTTCATGAGGAAAAGGGCTGCTGAGTGCCTCTTCTCCAGACTTCAAATGCCCCTTTTGGCAGACAGCATCGGGGCAAGGCAGCCAGTACTGAGATGAAGGAGGGGAGGGGGAACACAAACACCTCCCCATAAGACGGGACTTGTCTGGCTTACAGAAGGCTGAGCCAGGCCAAATTGCCTGGATCTCTTGGGCGCGATGCTGCTGATACATAGAGGATGAAATCCTGATGCCGTTCAGGTCTTATCACCTCATGTGATGAAACGCTTTATGGAACCAGAAGCTATTATGTTATGGAACCAGAAGGTCTCTGGTGGCTTAGAAAACCTTCCCAGGGTTTTGCTTTGGTTCAAACAGGACTTCTGGTTTGGTTTTATGCCCTCACCCTCTGTTCCTTCCTGAAATGCATTTATTCTGCATTCACTGTGTGATGGGCCCTGTGCCAGGCAGCAGGGATACAAGGATGGAGCAAGGTGGTCCCCAACCTCATGATTTGGGGGGAAATGAAAACACAAATCAACAATTACAGTTCAGGGTGATATGCTTTGAAAGAGGGAAGCACAGGGATTGTGGGAACCCAGAGGAATGGCATCTATGCAGGTTGGGGGAGATAGGGAATACCTCCTAGAAGGCTGAGTAGGCCTATCCAAGCTCTTCCCATTGAGCCCAATTCTTCTCCAGAAAAGAGGCATTTTTATTACATATGCCCACCTTCTAGCCACTGCACCATAGCCTCTTCTCATTGAATCCTACATGCCTGGCCCAATCCTACAGCACTTCCAATAAACTGTTGTGTTTTCAGACATCCCTTTAGGCATGGAGTTTAATATTCTGAATGACAGATTTAATATCAGTAATGACAATTCTTGGCATTTGTATAGTGCTTTGCAATTTACAAAGTTCATTCACATCCATCACCTCAGAGAGCTCAGAGAGTTTAAGGGGTCGATCAGGTAAGCCTGTTCATTGTACCCACCTGCCTGCCTATCAATCCTGTGCTTTCTCACATATTCCTGCTGCAGGCAGGCAAGGGGGAAAAGAATGAACACGTGCGGCATGCCTGCTATTTACCTACTAAACGCTTCACGTGGATCATCTCATTTAATCTTCACACCAATCCACTGAGGATACATCATACAATCCCCATCTTATAGACAGAAAGCTGAAGCTCCAAGAGGTCAAGTTGTTTGTCCAATGTCCCACAGTTCATAGGAGATGGAGCTGGGATTTGTCCTAATATGGCCTTAACTCCCAGCCTGTTCACTCTTGGCTACACAGTGCTACTTGGTATTTATCTCTCAATGCTGGGTGTATAATAGAGCTTAGTAGAGGTGTGGAGGTCTTATTTATTTATTTGTCTTCTTATCTTTCTGCCTACATTTTTGTTCTTGAAGTAGGCATGCAGAGGTGAGGAAAGGGAGTTCTCTTCTGGCACCGTGGCACCATAGGCACTAAAGAAACACTAGTCTATTGAACACTGGAATATTCAAATGCCAGGCCCACAGTGAATGCTTACCAGTGCTCTCTCTCCATCTTTGGCCAGAATGGGCACCTGTTCTTTTTGGTCACCTGGAATGTCTCCAGTAAGAAGCAGGATGTTAAGATGTTGAAATATTGATTGTATAAGAAGGATAGTTCCTTCCTGTCTCCAACCTGTGAAGGCCTGAATGCCATTGGAGGCAGCTGCCCAACAAATCTGGAATAGCTCTGCCTTCAGGAATATTCTTTCCCCTGGACAGGACTAGGGACATGCTGTCCGGGTCTTTCTCTTGGGTCCCTGTTTCCCCAGCCTCCTTGCACATCAGAACTCTTGGATCTATTTCATGATCTCTGTGTCTCTCAGAGGTCGTAATTTGCTTTCTTATTTACCAGTGGATCCTCTGATCGTCCTCATTCAACACTCATCTCCGGGGCCAGGCACCTGTGGATCTCTGGGGTGTAGAGTTGAACATAGCCTCTTTCCTAAGGCATTCCCATGATGGGGGCATTGAACCAGGGCAGAAAGGGTGGATGGAAGGAAGTCCAGGGGCTATGGAAGCATGGGAGAGGAGCACATGGGCAGTTAGGAAAGACTTCAGCAGGTGTAGTACATGGGTATGGTTTTAAAGGATGCACAGGGATTTTACAGGCGAAGAGATCGATGGAGGGCATTCCACCTAGAGGGATTTTTATCCCTCATCAGTCCTTGTGACTCAGGAACCACATAGGTGTTTGCATGGATTGTGCTGGACAGCCTCTAGAAGTGGGAAGAGCCCACATGCTATTTGTGTGGCTTGGTTCCTCATTCATGATCATCTCTGTCCCCTTGATATATCATGGTTCCTAGCTACCTTTTCATTTTTGAGCATTTTTCCTGAACTTGTTCCATTTTGTCAGCATCTTTCAGAAAGTAGCAGTTAGCATGGTGCTTAAGAGAATGGTCTTCAGGCTTATACTAGACCTCAGTTTGAATCCTGGCTTTGCCACTTATTAGCTAGGGGAGGTTAGACAAGTTTCTCTGAGCCTCAGTTTTTTTATATGTAAAATGGAAAGGCCATAATGCCCCACCAGCCTTTGGGGGGCTTAAATCAGATCAAGAATGTGAAAGATTGACACACATCCTGGTACACAACAAGTGGTCAGTAAACATCCTCTGAGGCCCTATGCAAAGTGTGGGGCCAGAACTGAAAGCAAGTCAGCTTGGGGGAGGCTGGCCAGAGCTGGACTGTTGCCTCATGGCCCTGACACTGGCCTTCTCTTGCATCCAAGGATCACCATGGCCCTTTTGGCAGACGCACCCTCTGCTGACTCACTCCAGGTTGCCATTGGTGTGGTGGAGCCTTGTCCAGGGCTTGACATTTCGGCTTGTGAAATTCCACTGTGGGTACATTCAGCCCATCCTTCAAGCCTATCTTGAATCTTGGTTCTGCCTCCTAGTATTTGCTAGCCTGTTTCCTAACAGGATTTCCTCCCAGCCCAATCCATCTAACAGGCTATGGCCAGACAAGCTTTTTAAACGTGCTGTTTTCCTCATATTCCTCTCCTGTTCAAAATCCTTCCATGGCTGTTCAATGGATAAAGTTTACACTCTTCAGCCTGGCACATGAGACTCTTTATGATCCAACACCAACATTCTCTTCAGACTGTTTTATTTGTTCCTGCCCAAGCAGGGGTGTAATGATTTCTATATTCAAGGAGTTTTGAAGGGATTAAATGAGTTCATGTGGGAAAAGTACTTAAACATGACTTTTAAGAGTTGCAAAGGGTCTGAGATCTCCACCACTTGCAAACTAATAGGTTAGCCTGGTACCTCTTCATGACTGCTAGGTGGGAGACAAAGGATTTTATCACTCATAACACTAACAGTAGCCAGAGTAATAGGTTTTGTTTATTTACTTATTTATTTTACAGATAGCATCTTACTCTGTTCCCCAGGCTGGAGTGCAGTGGCGCTATCATAGCTCACTGCACCCCTTGAGCTTCTGGGCTCAAGCAATCCTGCAACCTCAGCTGCCCAAGTTGCTGGGATTACAGGAGTGTATCATTACACCTGGCTCTCTCTCTCTCTCTCTCTCTCTCTGTGTGTGTGTGTGTGTGTGTGTGTGTGTGTGTGTGTGTGTGTGTGATTTTTTAAAGAGATAGAGCCTTGCTGTTGTTGCCCAGGCTGGTCTCAGACTCCTGGCCTCAAGTGATCCTCCAGTCTTGGCTTCGTAAGTCACTGAGATTACTGGCATGTGCCACCATGCCCAACAGTATCAGTGTTTCCTTATGCTATGCCCCTGAGCCTCAATTTTCATGGAGCAATGTGAAGAGGACCAGATGACACCTGACATTTCAGAGTTGCATTAGGAGAGGCATCCCAAGTTTTAGGAACCTGAATTTGTTTTAATGGGCAGTAGCAAGCCTACCCTCTGCTCTAAAGGGAAACACTGTCTCCCTTTGTTCCTGTATAAACATCCTTGAAAACAATGTCTAGAACAAAGGCAGTCAGTCCTTTACTCACGAAACATGCAGAAATTTGAGACACCTTGAAAAATTGTCTATCAATGAGGGCCAGGTGCGTTGTGAGTGCTTTGTACATATTAGCCATGATGAGGGTGAGGGTGGTGGTGGTGGTGTGTGTGCTTTGCTTCTTTCAGTATGATGGGTCTTCTCTTCAGTATTATCCTTGAATGTGACTTCTGCTTTTTTTACCTTTACTTATGCAGTTCCCTCAGACCTCCCCATCCTTCCCCCCTGCCTAAAGTCTCTGCATTCTAGCTTTAGTTCTCCAATAAATCTCTCCTGACCACCCCAATTCAAATGGACCACTCCTCTCTAAATTCTGACAGTGCCATCTGTCCCATTCTCTCAGCATTTAGCAAATACTGTTTCCTTCCCTTTAAGACCTTTGCCAAGCTCTTCCCTTTGCCTGGAACTCCTGCCTCTCTCTCTTCAGGTTAACGCCACCTCACCCTTAGTTCATCAGTGTAGGTGACACTTCCCCCAGAATGCTTTCCTGCTCTCTCCTGTACCCAGCATGGATTAGAGGCCTCCATTTTCTCCTGTGGCATCAGTGGTGACCTCTATGTGGCATTATTTTCCTGGCTTCCCCTCTAGACATGGAGGTTCTGGAGGATCCTTCTATCCCCAGTATCTTCCATTGTGCCTGGCACATAAAGGCATTTAATTAATGTTTACAAATGAATAAATGATCACATGGATATATAACTACTCACATCACATATTTATGCAAATTTTTTTTTTTTTTTTTTTTGAGACGGAGTTTCGCTCTTGTTACCCAGGCTGGAGTGCAATGGCGCGATCTCGGCTCACCGCAACCTCCGCCTCCTGGGCTCAGGCAATTCTCCTGCCTCAGCCTCCTGAGTAGCTGGGATTACAGGCACGTGCCACCATGCCCAGCTAATTTTTTGTAGTATTAGTAGAGATGGGGTTTCACCACATTGACCAGGATGGTCTCGATCACTTGACCTCGTGATCCACCCGCCTTGGCCTCCCAAAGTGCTGGGATTACAGGCTTGAGCCACTGCGCCCGGCTATTTATGCAAATTTAATAAACAAATCTAACTATATTGAAAGCTTTTGGAAAATGCCCAGGGGACACAGATACCTCAGTAGGTGTTTAATATTTGTGGATTGATTGATAAGATATGCAATTATGCTGGTACAGTGGTGTGCAACTGTAGTCCCAGTTACTTGGAAGGGTGAGATGGGAAGATCCCTTGAACCTAGGGATTCAGTTCCAGCCTTGCCAACATAGTGGGACTTCATCTCTAAAAATAAAAATATATAAATGCAATTAGTCTGTATAATTCCATTTTAGATGCATCAATTTCACCTTGATTTAAAGGATATCTGTGAGGCCAAGTAGACCTCTATTTAAGAATGTATACATTGTCAAAGGTACCATTCATTCTGGTTTTATATAAGGGAAAATTCTAGTAAGCCTTCTCAAAGCAATTTAAAAACCATAAACCTTATGTTCCCTTAACTTAGTAAATATCAAACCCATTTCATCCTTAATAGTCTACAAAATCAACACCAGTTTCAACTAATGGTCTGTTTATAGCTTACATGGTAAGTTTCAAACTGCAAATGCGTTTTTATACTGGCTTTTGAAGGCTGATATTGGAAAGAATGACAGAAGAGTCACCATGAAACCTGTAGCTGAATTTGAGGCCAGCTCCCAGTTTTCCATATACAATTATACCAAAGAATGGAAAATTTTGGAAACTCAAACCAAGTGATATGAGCCCTCATGACACTTGGGGAGGCTAAAAACTAGCCTTTCAAGACCAGATGAACCTGCATTTGAATTCTGCTTCTCTTAGTTACTAAGCCTAAGTTTCTTCATTTATATAAGTGGGAAAATGTGACACACAGCGTAGCTTGACATGAGGATTCAATGAGATAACGTGTTTTTAAAAAAAGCTTAGCACAGTATGTGACACATAGTAAGCTCTCAACAAATGCTAGTTGTTATTATTATTATTACTAATTTGTAGTCAGGAAGACCTAGATTTGTGTCCCAGCTCAGGTGCTGACAGCTATTTGCTGGGCCTCTTAAGCTGAGGGACATTGAGAAGTTTCTTAACTTCTTTAAGCTTTAGTTTCCTCACTTATAAAATGGGGACACTGGATCATAGGGTTGATGTCATAATAAAACTGGAAGATGATGTGCAATGCTCTTAAGGAATGCATAGCACATGGCAAGCACTCAGTAACTTGTGTAGAAAAATAAAGGTAATAAGAATTATTATTCTCAGTATCTCTTTTTTCCTCATTTGTAAATCTGGAAATGCCAGTGTTGCTATATGATTGTAAGATAGGAAATAATAAAGTATCAAGTATAATATTAGACACATAGTAGGTACCCAAGAGATGAAGCTATTGTTTCTAGACCCTCCTCCTGCCTATGCCTGCCTTCCAGGTCTGGATGAATGGATGCAGCAATTTCAATTTTTAAGGGTTTCTTTGACAGCACTGAGTCGGGGTGAGGGGCAAGAGAGGGCTCTGTCAACTGGAAACCGCAAGCTGGAAGTGAACTTCCCTAATCAGTACTGCAGGATTCCAACAGCTGGTTCTACTTTGGAATCAATTGGAACCTCCTGGGCTCCTTGCTCTTATTCCGCAAGAAGCAAATGCCATCCCACAGCTAAGATTTATAAATTTGCCACACCATATCAGAAACAGATCCATCTGCCAACGAGGTCAAGGCTCTCCAGGCCGAGGTCCCAGTTCTGGAGTCTCTGCAGCCTGCCGGGAGGCCTTGGAGGCTGAGCTTTCAGCCTTAGGTCAAGGCTGCTTGTGGCACTGCCAACAAGCACTATCCTGCCATTGGCCACTGGGAAATGCCACCCCAAACCCCTAGAGTTTCATTTCAAAGAGTGAGTCACATTCGATATGGAAAGCACATTGAATAACAATTTTTAGGATATGAATGTTATAGTGCAGCAGCAAGAATGCATTTGGTTTGGAAAGGAAGTGCTTCCTAACTGCCTGCCTTATAATTTCTTCCATCTGCCCATATTTCTGGTGGGCCTGTGAGGGTCTTTAGGGCCTCCAGAGTGGCCAGTGCTGCCCTGGGTGCCGTAGGTACCAGAAGATATTGGTTGAATGAATGTCTGTTATCAGCACTAGCTGAGGCTTGAGTCAACAGGTGAAAGAGCAGCCTGTTTCTTGACTCTGGGCTTACTTGCTGTATGGCCTCAGGCAAATTCCTTGCCTTCTCTGAGCTTCAGTTTCCTCACCTGAAGAATGATGAGGGTGGGCTATATGTTTTTGAAACTCCCTTATAGCTCTTTGATTTTCTGATCACAAGTGATCACTAATGCTGTAATTGCTCAAAGAATGAAAAACAGCAAATGCCATTAATTAAGCACTTACTGGTCCCAGCACTGTTAGGCATTTTAATAAATAATTTAATGAGCTGAATGAATGAATGCAAACATCTGTTATCTCTTTTGGAAAAGAGAGCAGAAAGGGAGGTAAGGTGACGAGTGGAGCACTCGTTATGTATTTGACACTGTCCTCGATACCTTAATAGGCATCCTTTTTTGTCCTCTTTTCAAACTGGTAAAGTGTTATTACCACAATTTGTAGAGGAGGAAATTGATGCTTAATGGGGTAAGTAACTCACCACATAAGTGATGTAGCCAAGGATTTGAACCCAGTTTTGCTACTTAGAAAGTGTGAATGTATCTGTTTTCTTCCTTGGTATTGAGCCCCTTCCTAAGTGTGGCTGACATGCAGGAAGTGCTCAGGTCAGCAGCGGTCCTGTGTCAAGATTGGTTAAATGTATAACGAAAGTCTTGGTGACCAGCTTGGAGAGAGCCAGGACTCTGCCAGGGTACACTGGATGTGAGGAAGGCGTGGGATGTGGTAGAGCCCAAGTTCCTGAGTCCCTTACCTTGGGGCACCTGCATCTACCCCATGAGTGTGTCTGGGTTATCCTTGACCCCTCTTTTCTTCAGCAGAGGGATCCAGTGAGCAGGACAGCAAAACAGGCCTTGGCATAACTTCTGGAGAAACAAGGACAAGTGGAAGGAAAGCGGAAGAAGGGGGGAAGAGGAGGAGGAACAGGGTGTAGAAGTCTGGAGGCCAAGGACTCAGCCAGAATGGAGCCTCCTGTGCTGGGAAGAGCCGTTTCCCCCAGGGCAGGCCAAGGAACCCTACCAACCCCTGTTTCACATACCACTGACCTCTGCTGGTGAGTAAAGATGGTGCCAGCCTCCAAAGGTTCCTGGGGAGAAGGTCACATGTCCATTTCATAAAAGGGAGATGAACACCCACACACAATCACTTCCTCAGCCTTTTCTTTCCACTGGATTAAGCCTCCAGAAACACAATGAACTTTACAAAAATTGTGATACTAGTCTCAGGGAATATGTCCTGGTAGGAATTAGAGAAAAGAGAACCCAGGGGTCCTTGTTCAGCAGCATTTTCTGGCTGCAAACATCTGCAATCTGATTAGTCATGATTTCATTTATTCAGCAAATACTTGCCAAGCTCCTACTTTGATCCTGGCACTTCTAGACACTGGGTATAAAATAGTGAACAACATAACTCATAGGTGGGCGTTGAACAATGAGAACACATGGACACAGGATGGGAGCATCACACTCTGGGGTCTGTCAGGGGGGAAATAGGGGAGGGACAGCAGGGAGTGGGGAGGTGGGGAGAGATAGCGCAGGGAGAAATGTCAGATATAGGTGATGGGGAGGAAGGCAGCAAATCACACTGCCATGTGTGTACCTATGCAACAATCTTGCATGTTCTTCACATGTACCCCCAAACCTAAAATGCAATAATAAAAAAAAAAGAAATACAAAACAACAACAAAAAAAAGAATTTATGACTGCCCTGTGGTCCCATCTAATTGTGGGATGGGATAGAAGACTGCATATCAGTTTCCTGTGACCGTCATAACAGACTGCCACAAACTGGGTGGCTTAAAATGACAGAAATATATTGTTGCACAGTTCTGGAGGCCAGAGTCCAAGATCAAGGTATTGGCAGGGTTGGTTCCTTGGGAAGGTCCTGAGGGAGGATCTGTTCCGTGCTTTTCTCGCAGCTCCTGGTGACTCTCAGCAGTCGTTGGCATTCCTTGACTTGTAGATGTACCCCTCCAATCTTTATCTCTGTCTTCATACCATCTTCTCTGTGTATCTCTCCCCTTCTCTATTCTTATAAGGACATTTGTCATTGGAGTTAGGGCCCACTCTGATCCAGGATGATCCCACTTTCAGATCTTTAAGTATGTCTATAAAGACCCTTTTCCAACTAGGATTACATCCACAGCTTCCAGGTGGACATTATTTTTGGGGTGACCCCATTCAACCCACAGCAGGAGGCAACAGTAAAGTTAAATAAACAAACAGTTACATGATTGCACATTGTGGTGAGCAGTGAGATAGGAGAGTAAGCCCACAAAGCTGCAGAATGAAGATAACATAGCTGTTGAATACTTAAATTTCTCCAAACCTCAGATTCTTGAAAATGAATGGAAAAAATGAAAATAATAAGGCCAAACTCATAAAGAAGCAAGGATGGAAGGATTCTATTACTTAGCAGTTAAATTGTTGATTAAATACATGAACATGTCACCAGCAAATCGTTGTTTATAGGATTTTTTTCTCAACTGGCTTCCAATTTTATTCCCATTCATTCATCATTCATTTATTCAATGTTTTGAGCTCTTTCTCCCTACTAGATGTTTTCCTAGACACTGAGGATGCTGTGGGGAACAAAATAGATAAATTTTGCTTCTGTCATTGAGCTTACATTTTCATCATTGTGATGGTTAATTTTATGTATCAACTTGACTGAGCTGTGGGGTACCTAGGTATTTGGTCGGACATTCTAGGTGTTTCTGGAAGGGGCTTTTGGATGAAATTAAGTTGGCAGACTGTCCTCCCAAATGTGGGTGAGACTCATCGAATCAGTTGAAGGCCTGAGTAGAACAAAAACCCTGACCCTCCCCTGCATAACAGAGAATTCTTCTTGCTGATGGTCTTTGAAGTGGGACATTGGCTTTTTCCTTGCCTTTGGATTCAATCAGGACGAATGGCTCTTCCTGGAACTGAACTATCAGCTCTCCTGGTTTTCAGGCCTGTGGACTTAAACTGGAACTAAACCATGGCTCTTTTGGGTCTTCAGCTTGTGGACTCATCTTGCTTACCTTGAGACTTGCCTGCCCCATAACTGTATGAGCCAATTCCGTATGATAAATCTCTGTCTCTCACTCTGTACATGTATACACATTCTATTGGTTCTGTTTCTCTCAAGAATCCTAGCATATTATCTGAATCATCTTTATCCTCTTTGTGTTTGTCCAGTGCCTTCTTCATCCATTATCTCTTTTTATCCACAAAACTGTGTTGTGAAGTAGGCAGAGCAAACACTGTGAAAATGCCCATTTTACAGAGGAGGGAACTGAGGCCTAGGGAGGATTCCTTTAACTGCTGTGCCGTGGTGCTAATCTCCCCATGGGAGAAATATAATGACCCTGTGGCCACAGGCACACAGGTAGCTGGGTGAAAAGTTTGTGTTCAAGTCAGTTTTCTTTCATTTATTATTATTATTTTCTGAGTCTCACTCTGTTGCCCAGGTTGGAGTGCAGTGGCATGACCTCGGCTGACTGCAACCTCCGCCTCCCAGGTTTAAGCGATTCTCCTGCCTCAGCCTCCCAAGTGGGATTACAGGGATGTGCTACCATTCCTGGCTGATTTTTGTATTTTTTTTAGTAGAGACAGGGTTTCACCATGTTAACCAGGCGGGTCTCAAACTCCTGACCTCAGGTAATCTGCCCACCTTGGCCTCCTAAAGTGCTGGGATTATAGGCATGAGCCACTGTGCGTGGAATCAAGTCAGGTTTCTAACCCTCTTTACCAAAGGAGCAGTATTTTGATTATTATTATCTTTTTTTTTTTCTGTGGCCAGGGTGGGAAAACAATTACTCTCCTCTTTAATTTTTTTAATATAGCATTGGCCATCAATTAGAAACCTCTTAAGAATTCCTCAGAAAGGAATATGAGGCTGCTAAGATGTGGTCTAAGCAAGTCTTGTGACATAATATATAAGCAAGGTATTATAGAAATGCCTCAACTAAACTAAAAAAAAAAAAGTCTAGATGAGACATGGAGACTCAGGTTTAAAATGATTTTAGAATGTATCAATTCTGGTCCCTTTCTTATATAGCAGAGAAGTTAATTGGCTTACCAAGGTCCACAGCTTAAAAGTAATGTATTGAAATTATTTCAAAGATACCTTGACTTCCCATCTATTGCCCTATTCATTATTTAATGCTATGTAGCGGATGCAGACTGCCCTTCCTTCTCCCAGCTCTCTGTGTATTTTATGCTAACCCCATGGAGTGGCAATGGAATAGTGGTAGAAAAGGTATTTATATTCATTTTTGCCGTATTTCTGGGCCCACAGACGATCCTTTGAAATGCAGGTTATCACTCTTGGTCCTGCATTTTTGAGAAAAATATTTTGGAGTCAAACAGATATGGATTTCAATCCAGCTCCTTGCTTGCTTATTGCGGAAAAATGGCCAAATTATGTAGTAACTCAAACCTCAGATTCCTCATTCATTAAATAGACCTGGTGACTGTATTTGCTACTCTAATTTTCATATGAAGCTATGAGATAATGCATGTGAACCTGTCAGCACAGTGCCTGACATAGTAACTACTCGTCAAACAATACCAATTACAATTTTCCCTCTGTATCTACAGAAGATTGGTTCCAAGATCCCCACACATACCAAGATCTGGGTATGCTCCAGTCCCTGATATTAATCTAATATAAAATGGTGTGGTATTTACATATAACCTACACACATCCTCTTGTGTACTTAAAGCATCTCTAGATTACCTACAATATCTAAGACAATGTAATGCTATGTAAATAGTTGTTATACTGCATTTTAAAAAAGAAGTATTATTTTTATTGTTTTATTATTTATTATTGTGTTTGTTTTAAATATTTTTGACCTGTGGTTGGTGAAATCTGAGGATGTGGAACCCATGGATACGGAGGGTTATTAATGAATAAGGCGAAATTTCAGCATTGAGGGATGTTGAGCGGGGGTCGAGAGTGTCAAGAGCACACACTAGGTTTCAAGTCTAGGTTCAAGGCTGCCTTCCCTGGCCACTCCAGCTAGAGTGAGTGCTTTCTCATGGCACCTGACATACATGTTGGCTTACATTGTCCCTGTATCACTTGGAAACGTCTTTCTTCTCTGGCCCAAGTTTTTCTATGTGCAAAATGGGGCAGGGCAAGGAGGGGAATTATCTACCTCACAGAAGTTTTGAGAGATTTAAATGAGTATGAAAGTGCTTGGCAAACTGAGCAGTGGAAACAAACTTTCATTTGCTCCTTCATTCATTC
The DNA here is from genome assembly GCF_009761245.1 of Sapajus apella. NCBI lineage: Eukaryota > Metazoa > Chordata > Mammalia > Primates > Cebidae > Sapajus > Sapajus apella. The sequence continues at coordinate 27,088,480 of NW_022436976.1, read as the reverse complement.
GCTACGTGTTTATTGAGGAAAAGCTCCTGTGTATTGGCGTTGTGTGTGGTTGATGCTGGGAAAGCATTAGTAAACAAAATCTTGTCTGTCTTCTAGAACTTCATTGTTAAGTAAGAAAGAAATTTCAATACGACTGTAATATGAGATTTTTATTATTTTAATAATTGTCATCTAATTTCTTAGTATAGACGAAAGCTCTTGGATAGCATATACCTTCATGAATATTACTGATAAAACATGCCAAGGGTCAAACCAGGAAATGACACAAGTGAAACTTGCAGAATATGATCATGCCATTCCCCTGCTTAAGGTTCATCAATAGCTCCAAGGATAAAATCCCAGCTTCTGAGCAGGGCATTTTCAAGGTCCTTCTTCATCTGACTGCTGCCTCCTCATGCCATCAGGCGCTTCCCCATGCTGTTTCCTCTACTGAGGAGGCAGTTTCTCCTTTTCTTCTCTCCTCAGCAAACCCTGGTGGTTTTGTAAGACAACACCTCCTCCCAGGGCCCTCTCACTACTCCTCTAGGGAAGATCGGACACCTGTGAGCTCAGGGACCTGTGGCTGCCTCCATTATAGTGGCAATTGCCACCTTTTGTATCTTTGTCTGCACCCCTGATGGATGGAGAGCTCTTTATGCCAGCGACTTTGTGTCCCTAACACCCAACATGGAACCTGGGACACAGAAGGGCTCAGTGTGTGTTTGAAGTGGATGAGCAAGCGTATGAAGAAATAGCAGTTATTTATTGCTACCTTCTCAAGTCTTGGGTTGAATACATTAATTAAATGACCAATTCAAGTGAATTGAGAAGCAAAAATTACTTCTTTGTCACTGCCAGGATGAGAAATGTGATTTTCAACCAAGGCTCCTCAGAACTGTTTAAATCTCTTGCTGCCATAAATATGGGTATGGATTCCATGAATAAGAGAAACTGGAGCCCACCATGAGAGGGAGAGCTCTTTGACTCCTTTTTCTCCAAAGAGGGCTCAGAAGGTTTTCTCAGTGTTGCCAATATCAGAAGAGGAGAAGAATGCCCCATTTCACCAAGCATCTGCAACCCTAGACTAAGGACTTTCATGCTCTTGTCTAAGAATTACCCTCTGGGCCCGGCACGGTGACTCACGCCTGTACTCCCAACACTTTGGAAGGCCGAGGTGGGTGGATCACCTGAAGTCAGGAGTTTGAGACCAGCCTGACTAACATGGAGAAACCCCGTCTCTGCTGAAAATACAAAATTAGCCAGGTGTAGTGGCACATGCCTGTAATCCCAGCTACTCGGAAGGCTGAGGCAAGAGAATCGCTTGAACCTGGGAGGCAGAGGTTGTGGTGAGCTAAGATCGCACCATTGTGCTCCAGCCTGGGCAATAAGAATGAAACTGTCAAAAAAAAAATTATCCTCTGTAATTTAATTTTCTCCTGGTATCTCCATGGTATAATTCAAAGAATTTGTGTTGTGGGGGACAGAAGGGCTGTATTGGAATCTTGGTTCTTACATTTGCTAGTTTTGTGACTTGGGGGCCCCTCTGAGCCTTGGTTCCTCCTTTGCAAGACAATCACTTTACATCATGGTGAGCCAAATCCAATAGGATGACATCTGTACCATGTCGCTGAGTGCCTCATATGCACCCAATAAATGTGAGCTCTCTTTCTTCCCCACCACAGAAACTCACTCTGAACATGCTTCCAATTGTTACCATTGATGATTCATGTTTGAGTCTGGGAAGGTGTTTCTTGAAATCTGATAGCAATGACAATGACAACTGAGTTCATCATATGGAGTGATGACTGTGAACCAGGCACTGTCCTAAATGCCTTATATATCTGGCTTTTTATGATAGCTCCATGGGGAAGCAATACTGTTATCCAGTATGGTCAGCTAAAGAGACTGAGGCACAGAGAGGTTATAAATCCTGCCTCAGTTTACACAGCTGATAAGTGGGGAGCCAGGGACTCTGGCTCCAGAGTCTCATGGTACTAACAAAGCTTGTCTATCACCCACACTTCAGCTGGATATAGAGTCTAGGGAACAGTAGTTAACTCGTAGTGCCATGCCAAGCCACTACAATTTCAACCTGAAGTATCAAGAAACTTGGTCTGCCAGGAAGTCTGTGGAGGTCACATTATTGACAAGTATATGATTTCCCATACCTTTTGGGATATTGAAAATACCTCTAGGCACCCCTCTCTCATTTCCTTTAGTACTTCCCAGACTTTTTGAGTCCACAGGTCTGAGGTGAAAAATCCTAATGTAACCTAAACTTCTGAAAAGGAACTCACAGAGATCAAGCGAGTTTTTTGCTCTCTTGCTCCATATAGAGATTCTAGTATACAAGGAGAATGGCAGTTATAATCAAAATACTAATCACCACATTTAAAGCCTTAAGCATAGCAAACAATATACTTTTATCAAAAACAGCCCATTAAAATTTACTAATAACTTTTCATATAATGGCTTATTTGATGGCAATAGTAATAATAATACTAACCGTGAACCTACTGAATACGAAATATATTAATAAGCCATTTAAAATGTTATTTACTCTTCACAACAGTGAGAAAAATGTGTATTATTTTCTCTGGTTTACAGATGAGGAAGCAGGTTCATATGTTATCATATTTAATCTTTGTCATAATGCTTTGAGGTTAGTTCTCTTAACCATCCACATAACTTGAGGAAACTGAAGCTCACAGAGGCTAAGAAATTTGTCCAAGCTCACATGGCAAATCAGAGGCAGAGCCCCAGCTCTGCCCAGAACTCGAAACCAGATCTTTTTGACTCAACAGTCTGGGTTTTGAATTGCTGTGCTGCAGTTCTCAAAATAACCCATAATGTAGGCAGATATCATCCCAATTTTGCAATGGGGAAACTGAGGTAGTGAGAGGAGAACTGGCTTACCTAATATTCTCCTAGCTCTACTGTATACTCTGGAGATCAAAATGTTTAGTAGTTGCATATAAGGGCTTTGGAGCTGGCTTGCAGTTTGCACGGTGATAGGACCAGGTGAGCTCTCAGTAAATGGCAGCTCTTGTCATTTTCAGCGTGGGAGTTTGGCAGCCCACAACCTGGGCACAGACCTGATACCTGCGGCCTTGACTATGTATTCTGTTTTTGTGCAGACTTGTGCTTGGACCACAGGACTTTTCTATCATCCCCATGCAATGCCTACCGATGACACACTATCCCAGCAAAGGCCACCTGAGTCTCTGCAGTGGAAAGCTCCCTTCATGGGAGGCCCATCTGAATGAACGTGGCCTGCAGGAAGCCCTTGGAGCAGAGGCCCAGCCCCTGACTCACACTGAGCTGTCCTCCATCCGGTTGAGGCCGGCTCATGAGCCGCCCACCTCTCCTGCACCCCCTGCCTTCTTGGCACCGACCTCCGGCTACAGCCTTTGGGCTCCAGGCTGCAGAATTAGTCACTCACAGAGTCTTCCTTTGGCATCTGCCAGGATCCAGGAAGAGGGGTTTATAGTCTGTCTGTCTTGCTTAGCCTTTTCCCTGCCTCCTTTATCAGTTGAACTGGTAAAGACGAAGCTGAATTTCTCTCCCATTTCCTCCAAGGACCAGTATCCAGCAAGAATCATCTCTGCAGTTGGGAGGCGAGGGAGAAGTTGAACACCAGGTCTGGCTCTTTGCCCCCAGAGGAAGAGTTAGTCACTTGGTTATTGCCGGCTGAAATTGATTGGAGATGTCACAGGGAGGAAATGCTTTCCTGTGAGTTAGAGGAGCATGCTCTTCACAAAATTGCCTTTTACTGAACAGAGAAAATGGCAAACTGATTTCCTCTTCAGAGAGTTCTGACTTTAATCCCCTAGCTGCTGCCGTTAGCAATTTCTTTCTAACCAGTGCATAGAAGTCAAAGGAGGCATGTCACAAAAATGTGGAGTAGGGAGGAGAAAAATTAGATGTGTACACAATTATCTCATTTTATCCCCGCAACAATCTAATTGTCATTTTCCTGATTTTTTTAAAGGTAAAACTTGAGGTGGTGAATGCCTGTCCAAGGTCATAGAGTTGGTAACTGGCAGAACCAACATATGGACCCAAGTCCGTGCAATGCCAAAGCCACTGTAGGGGAAATGGCTCTTCTGTCTCTTTCTCTCCCTCTGTCTCCCCTTTTCCTCTAGGTTCCATGTGTTACCTTCCCCACTCCCACTCTCCAAGGGGTCAGAGGATTAAATGACACCACACACTGCCTTGCATACAGTACTTGCTCAATAAATACACATTAAATTTGAATTGCTATGCCATGCCTTTTATGAGCATTTGCATTTTCAGAAAGGAGTCTTGGAAAAGATAATACTTAATACCAAGGACTAAATGGTTGAATTTCCAGCACAGGAGATCTCTAGTGGGACATTTCTTTCCTCCCTCCCTCCTTCCCCTCCCTCTTCCTTCCTCCCTCCCTTCCTTCATTTCTTCTTCTCACGTTCACTCCTTCAGAACAAACACTGACACTATCCTAACTACTTTTAAATATTTACTTATTTAATCCTCATTACCACTGTGTGATGTAGTACCATTATTGTTAGCAATAACCCGTTTTTCAAATAAGTAAATGGGCATAGAGTAGCTAGTTATCTGCCCAGAAACACCCAACTTACAATAGGCAGAGTGGGAGTTTGAAGGTGGGCAGTTGGCCTCTTTAACCATTGCCAGCATCGCTATCCAGCCAGGGATAGCTTCCTGGAGGCATTTCCATCTCTCACATGAGCTTGACATTGCAATTTACAAGGTATGTTCAAACAGCGTCTCCCATTCTATTTGATTCTCACCACCATTTGTGAAGTCTGGACTATTATTCCTATTTACAATAGAGAAAGCCCAAACTTGGAGAATTTAAGTGACTTGCATAAGGCCACACAACTGGCATGTTAGCAGAGCTTGGGAGTCAAACTAATTTATGGTCCCCTAATTTCTATGAATGAGGCTGGTGTTGGAGAATTAGAGCTGGCCAGGACAACACTTTGAGCAGGGAGAAAATGCTCATTGTGATCATTTTTTTTCTTGAAAGTTGGATAGTGAAAAATGTGTGTGTATATGTGTGTTTGTGTGTGTGTGTGGTAGTCATGAAAGTATTTCTCAGAATTTGAGGTTTTAATAAAATGTGAAAAAACATTTTTACCAGCACCCTCTTTTCCCTTCTGGTTTTTAGGTACTGTATAATTTAAGGAAATGCAATCCATATGTTTGATTATTCATACTTCCATCATCAAAAAATATTGTTGATTCTTTGAGGGGCTTTTGATGTTCTAGAAACCATTTTTTTTTTTTTTTTTAGGGCAAGGGAGAAGAGATAATTTTTTTTAAAAAAAAGGATCCTTCCTTTTCCTCCTATTTTGTATCCCTTGAAAAAACATTTTATGGCATTTCAGTGGGAAATGAACAAGTAGTCAGTAGAATATTCCATTTTTTTCTTTACGTTTTTAATATAGTAATGAGTACAGACATGCAGTTCTCAGCCTCAGGGCTCTCTGATGTGGTGGGGAGGGGAGTTACTATTCATGGAATTCCTACCTTGTAGAGTCACTTTACCTACATCTTCTTATGTGGTGTTTCTAACACACAGGAAAGAAGTGTCATTGGCTCCACTGTATAGAAGAGAAATGTGAGGCTCAAAGACTGGGGAGTTGTACCGCTGGGACACAAATCCAACTTCACCTGGTCCCAAAGCTGTGACGCTCATACCTTTCAGCTCCTTCCAGAGAATACAAGGGTGTTTGCTATCCAGTGAAGATATTACCTGATTCTATTCACATCACGACCCCTACATCCCTAGCCAGCACTTATACCACTCCCTTGCAGGAGCTCTTGCTCACCTTTACAGGAAGTGGGAGCTAAGGGTTAGTTCATGTAGCCTAAAAGCCACCTCCTCAAAGAGGCTTTCTCAACCTTCTGTCTAAAAAAGCCCTTCACCTATGCTCCATCACTTAAATCTACTGTAATTAGCAATATAGCACTTTTTACAAGATGATATTTCTTATCTATTTTTTTCTGTTTATTATCCATCTCTACTCCTTTTTTCTTCACCCTAGAAGTAGTAGAAATCCCTGCCATATAGAAGCCACCTAAGAAGTATTTGTCGAAGAAAAGCCTGTCTTATCCATCATTGTATTCTTAGGCCCTGAAACAGACTAGGTATTTAATAATAATACTACCCAATATTGGTGAGCACTCACAATGTACCAAGCATCCTTTGAAGGATTTTACGTATAGTATCTCATATTAACTACCTCTGAGACAGTTATAATTATTATTCCCATTTTACAAATGAGGAAACTGAGGCACAGAAAAGCTAAGATCCCACAGCAAGCAAGAAGTAGAGTTGAGTTTCAAATTCAGGCACTCTTGACCCCAGGGCTGGGCTCTGAATTACAATTCTAAGTGTTCGATGAATCAGTGTGTGATTGGGAGAACTACAGCTAAGTAGAATATGGAGTGCTGAAGGCATGGAAGAAGCAAGGTGCTAAGTGTCGAGGAGAGAATTCATCATAGCTGAAAGAATTCAACTTTTTGGAGAAGTTGAAAGTTAAACTTAGTCTTAGGATGGGTAGGGTGTCATGTGCATTTCGGAATTCAGAGTTAGAACAGTGGGTAGGATAGACAAAGGACAGGTTATGCACAGAAAAGAGAGGGAGGGAGGAAGGAGTGGGAAATAAGGCTGGAAAGGGCGGAGGAGGGCAGAAAGTGGAGGACTTTGAATGTCAGGCCAACGGTCGTGGTCTTGATGGTGTGCAAGCAGTGTGTCAGTTCAGATGGCCTCTCAATCTTCTCATTTCATCTTCACAGTAATCTCACAAGGTCCAGATTACTCTTCCCATTTTATAGATGACACTGTGAATGTTCAGAGAGTTGAATTTTCCCAAGTATCAACTATTAGTCATTAGATGTAGGACTTTGATTCCCCTATGCCCAGGCCATTTCCATCACCAGGTAAACACTTCCACAACTCCAGGGAGAAAGGAATGATGCCACTGTACCCATCTCAACTTCCCAGGTGAAAGGAACGGAATTCCCTGGTCGCTTCTCCTTCTCAACCTAGAAGGCTGTTTCCAGGGGAGAGAGTTTCTGATGTGGGGGGAGGAGCCAGAGGACGGGGTAGTGCTGAGTGGGCTGGGGCGTTGGTGGAGAGAGAGCCTTGTGGAGGAGGGGAGGACTGGAAGAGAGAAAGCAAATTGTTTCGGGATGGAATTTTCCAGACAGGGCCTCAGTCAGAGAACAAATGTGCCTTCTGAATTTTCGCTATAATTGTTATTGACCTTTAGTGAAATGATCAAAATTACTGTGCTGTACCCCTCCACCCCTACCCCTTTTTCACAAAATTGTTTTCCCTGACTTTTCAAAAATGAAGTTTGGCAAGCCTAGCCCTGACAGCCAGCCGACTGTGGGAAAACAATGCACCTCCTTATGGCCCCAAATGGAGCGTTTGCAATTAATCCATTGATCTCAGTAGAAAACCCTATTGTATCAGGGCCCGCCAGGAGAAAGCTGTATCCTGCCCCTCTCCCGCCCTGCACAGAACGTTCATTGAAGTCAGCCCCCAAATTGATGGCAGGATATGGCCCTAAAAGCCTCCAAATTAAAGGGGCCGAGAAAATAGTGTTGGCTGGGTGGCGGAAGCTGGGGTGGGGACTGGGGAGGTAGGAGAGAATGGGGGAGAGGGAGGGGTTTCCCTTAGAATCTGTGCAGGACCAGAGGGGCAGGCATGTCTTTGTCCAGAAGTTTGCAAACCATGGGGTGTTTCTGGTCATCCTTTACTCTGCTTTCCTTAGTTTGTTCTGTAGTTTCAGACCCTTAGCTATCTAGTTTGCTGATTGTTTGGCCTTTCTTGCTGCTGCCACTGATAAAATGGACAATAATACTCACTGGGATCTATAGAGCATTGTCTGGATACCACCCCCTCTCTGTATCACCTCATTTACTTCTCCAACAGCTTTGTGGTGAGGTGATGGAGATTATGAGGACCAGCTCCTGTTAAGTGGGTCCTGCCTGCCAGGTCCTGTGTTACGTATTCTTTTTCATTTAACCCTTCAAATCCTGGAAGTAAACTGAGCTGGGTTATGGTATGGTTTGGCCAGTTGAACAGGAACTCAGTCCACCAACATTCAAAGGTGATTAAGTATCATTGGAAATAAGAGACATATTTGAAGAGTTCTGAGACAGAACAATGTATGTGGCTGGAAGAAAGTTAGATAAACTGCCTGGGGGGAAGGAATGAGCCGCACGTGGCTAAACTGTCTTCCATGGAGGGCGGATTGAGATGATCATAGGACTTGTTTCTGCTGAGCTGAGTGGAGTGTATACTGGGATGCTGCCATCCTGGGGCACCAGGTGTGCTTGTGAGGGTGTGCCCTGCACAACTCCAGCTCCTGGACCTGCCGTGCCTGTCCTCTCAGCTCTTCCCTCATCCAGTACATTCTCTTCTTAATGAATGTTAAACAATCTTCAAAGAATCATAAGTCCTTCAGTAATACCTATGGTGTCAGCCCTGGTGGTAGGTATTATTCTCATTTTATAGGTGAGAAAACTGAGGTTCCATGCGGTAGAATGACATGCTTGAGGGTACACAACTACTAATTACTTGATTCCAGACCAACAAAAATGTAAGCTCTAGGAAAACTGGGGTCCTTATAGTCTCACTCAGATATACATACACCATCTCTAGCTAGCTTGGCATCTGGTATGTAGTTGGTACTTAAAAAATTTGTTACATAAATACATAAACTGCTTTTTGCTCTTTTTTAGGCTATGTGGGGCTCTGGCTCCTCTCTGTCTGCCTGGCTGCTATACTGCTATTTGTCTGATCCCATGTTGTTCAACAATCCTTCTTCAAGGATCTTCTGATAAGATAGGCTCAAGCAACTCGTTAGCCAGACTGGTGTCCCCAGCTCCTGTCTGCACACTGGCTCCTCCTTTCCCCATTCCTCTCTGCCCCTGCCTTCTGTGTGGTAAATGAAGAAGAGAGTGGTGAACACACTGAATTGTTGAAGATTTTGTAGTCTGAACTGTGAAACCTCTGTCTCTGAGTGCAGCTGTGCATCCCAAGGGCTCCGCTTAAGGAGGCTTCAGATCAGTAGGCAGCTGCTTCAAAGTGCTCACACGGAAGCTTCCATCTCCTCTTAGAAAAGGCTGCAGGGGTAGGGATGGGGTGGCCACATCCATCAACCAGTGCCAGCCTGAGCCCCAAAGAGACCAGCCTGGGCACTATACCACGGGGACAGAGTATCTTTTGAATCTCCGCAATAGCCGTGAGGGGTAGATGTTGTCCCCACGGCATTGCTGAAGACACTGAGGCTTAGACGTGGTGAGTCCTTTGCTGTTACATGCGGGAGCCAGGACTCAAAAGCAAGGCTTTCTGTCCAATTTCACTTTCTTCTCATTGCCTCATTTTCTAAGCTCAGCTGAGGCTTAGGGTAAGTGAAGATCAAATCTGAGCTTCCGTCCTATTTTCCCCTCAGGCTCGCCCTCACAGAGGCACTCTGAGGATAGAAGCAGAATCAGAACAGAGCTTGTGTGTTTTGTTATGTCTCACCTCTCTTTCCCAAGATTTCAAAGGCATGGGCCCATTTATCTAGACACTCAAGTTCTCAACAGGGGCGTTAGCAGCTGGGGAGTGGAATGCTGTTTGGAAAGGATGAAACAACACTGGCAGTGTTTATATTCAATTCCGGAGACCTGGTTAGAAAAATATTTTTAAAAAACGGAAGGAAAAGTAACCGTGCACTCCTAAAATGTGGGCTCATCGCGAGGGACTTTTGCCCTTGGATTCTATTCCCAGGAGTGGACGTGTCCAGCCTCAGACTGCCGTTAGGAGATGAAAGGGAATCTTTCAACATTTCCTCCTATTGTTTGTGCTTTCTCCCTGCTTTGTCACCACCGTATTCTTATTGGAATTTTGTTAACGTGCAGTTTCTCCCCTGGAAACAATTAGAAGAGAAGAGCTGTCAAAGCCAAGCAGGAAAGACCTGTGGCTCACTCCTAAGTGAGTAATTATCATGTGTCTTGGAATGGTTGGCTGCTTCCAGTTGAAGATGTTTGAGCTTAAAAAGGAAGGCAGATAAGCATCTAGTGAAGTGAAAGATGAGGGAATCCACCTGGCTGTGGGAGGTGGCTTAGACCCCACAGCAAGGCATGGGGAAGGCTGAATATGACTCGGGCACTGGAACACCTGAGCTCAAATCCCGATTGCACTCCGTACGAGCTGTATGACCTTGAGCAAAATACTTACCGTCTCTGAACTTCACCAAGTTCATCACATAGACAGGAATTCTATGTGTTGTGTGTTCTTGTGAAAATGAAATATGAGAGAATATGAAAGTGACTGGTGACTGGTACACAGTAGCTTTCAAATATGTCTTTTTCTTTTTTCTTTTTTCTTTTTTTTTTAGCTGGAGTCTTGCTTTGTCGCCCAGGCTGGAATGCAGTGGTTTGATCTCGGCTCACTGCAACTTCCGCGATATGGTTTGGCTGTGTCCCCATTCAAATCTCAACTTGAATTGTGTCTCTCAAAATTCCCACATGTTGTGGGAGGGACCCAAGGGGAGGTAACTGAATCATGGGATCCAGTCTTTCCATGCTATTCTCATGATAGTGACTAAGTCTCATGGATCTGATGGGTTTATCAGGGGTTTCTGATTTTGCATCTTTCTCCTTTTCTCTTTCTGCCACCATGTAAGAAGTGCCTTTGACCTCCTGCCAAGATTCTGAGGCCTCCCCAGCCATGTGGAACTGTAAGTCCAATTAAACCTCTTTTTCTTCCCAGTCTCTGGTATGTCTTTATAAGCAGTGTGGAAACTGACTAATTCACTCTGTCTCCGAGGTTCAAGTGATTCTTCTGCCTTAGCTTCTTGATTAGCTGGAATTACAGGTGTCTGCCACCACACCCAGCTCATTTTTGTATTTTTAGTAGAGGCTGGGTTTCACTGTGTTAGCCAGGCTGGTCTCAAACTCCTGACCTCAAGTGATCCGCCCGCCTTGGCCTCCCAAAGTGCTGGATTACAAGCATGATCCACCATGCCTGGCCCAACCATGAAGCTTTTGAGATGGCCAAGTAAAAGAAGCAGGAACAGTATGAACAGGAAGCCTCAAGCACTGGCAACTTAATTTCTCCAACAAGGAACTGCATGTATGTTTGTATGTATTTGTGTTTTGGAGCAATAATTTAGAGTAGAGAATAAAAGAATATTCATTGAGGCTGTCTGTTCATGTGGGTTTTCAACACTGCTGTGACTATTAATCAGAGTGTGTGTAACTAAGCCTACCATTTATAAAGCACCGTTCTATCCTGGGTACTGTAGGAATATTATCTTGTTTAATTCTTACAACCACCTTATGTAGTAGGAATTGTCATACAAATTTCCACGTAAGGAATTAAGGCTCAGAGAAGTGGTCAGTAGTAGAGTTAGGATTTTGCTTTTGCTTTTCTGACTCCAAAGCTGCTCCTACTACCACTGAATTCCAAAAGCTCTTGCGATCTCTAACACTCATATTAGTATTTAGTATGCACAATCTTGTGTTCACTCACACATTCAGTCAAGGAGCTATCACGTGCTAGAAACTATTCTAAAATGGGGGTATCCTAACTTGTAGAAGACAGTCTTTACCAATTACCTAAAATTTTTGAAATTCAAATTTTTGATACTTTGAGAGGATCACATTAATAAATGTATGAAAAGCACTTTAGAGTGTACTTGGTATATACAAGGTGCTCAGATAAGTCTTAGAACACTCAAACCAGGTAGTTTGAGGGGAATAGTTGTTGAAAGAGTTACACGCATAGAGAAAGAAATGAAGGATCATGCTAGATCTGACGGCTAGCAACAGAAGGGCACTGTTGTCTTCCCTGGGCCTGAACGGGTGAGGGGAAAGCATGGTCGTGGAACCAGGAGAAAGTTGCCACATAGATAGGGTTGTAGCCTTTCAAGAGCTGTGGCCTTTGGTAAAGAAATACAGCTAACCCACTGCAACCTGACAGAAAAGGAGCCAGGAGAGGAAATACCCTAACCTCACTTTCCTTTCAGTTCTGATCTCCTGCTGATGGCACCCATTGGCCAAAACCAACTGGAGACTGGGGACAAGGGAGCCCCTGATGTCCTCTGCCTGGTCAGCCTCCAGGGGCACAGAGCTGTATAGAAAAGTGCAGACAGTGGATCTGGATGGGCAGAATAAATATCCAGCTGCATATTCCATAAATACCAAATTCAAATTCCCACTCTGAAATTGACTGCAGTCAAATAAGAAAGATCAGACTCTTACCTAATGTTCACAACACAGGACAGGGTGTGTGAGTCTATCACAGCAGGCTTGAGTTGGACTAGATGCCACCTCATGTTTGTCACAGCCTGCAGTGTTTCCCCAATGTCTCACAAAGCCCACTCTTCAAAGCAGGCCTTAAAAACTCTCTACATTGGGGTTCAGCTCACATGTCCTCCTCCCACCTGATGTAGTGGCCAAATTGGATCACTCACAGTTCATGGTGTCTTCCTATGCACAGTCACACCTCTGTGCTTTGATGGAAGTGCTTCTTCCAGCCCAGCAGGCCCTGCTCTCCTGCCTTCTCCCAGCCCTTTTCAGCTCTCAGGGCACATACCACCTGCTCAATGAATCCTCTTCTGTTCACTCCCACTCAGATTTTTAGCATGATTTTCCTGTGCTTCTGCAGCATAGGGCTTGCTTATCTGGGTAAGGCATACTTCATTCAACAAACATTTCATTCAGCAAACATTTACCGAATCTCTATAGAGTTCCTGGTACTGTTCAAAAAGGGACCACAAAGGGAATGAAGCCTGGTTCTTTCTCTTAAGAAGTTCTTATTCTTCCTGGAATTAGCATTCTCCTTCTACTTAATAATCTCTCTACTAGACTATGGGTGTGCTGAGGACAGGGAATCTGCTTAATTATCTTTGTGCTCTCAGTGCTTAGCAACCACGTGGCACAGAAGTCTTTTAGGAAATATGAAGCTATAGAAGAAAGAAAGAGAGAGGAAGAAAGGAAAGAAGAAATTAGTTGATTTATTCCACAGTTGTTTGGCGTCTAAAATATGCCAGGTCCTAATGAACAATGAATAAAACACAGGCTACACACACCTGTTTGTGTGTAGCCTGTTTTATTCATTGTTCATTAGGACCTGGCATACACATATGTGTGTGTATGTGTTGGGGGAGGTGCACATGAAGACTCAGAACTTGGTGATGAGTGTCTGCAGAGCTCTGAGAACAAATCAGAAGATGCCCCCCTTGACCAGCTTTCTGAACTGAAGCTTTCCGAATCCACAGGAAAGAAGAGAGGGACCTATGTAGATGCCCAACTAAGCTTTTGAGTGGTGGTTAAAGAGACTCTTCAAACAATTTCAGAAAGCAGGTGATTTTTGCAATTGCAGGCTTATAGACATATGGTATTTGGATGATATAATTTCTTTAATTGAAAGTGTTATCTTAACCAGGGAGTTTTGCAAAACCCCAAAACAAAGACATCTGTTGCTGTTTTTGTTCTTTTCCCCAGCAAACAATCTGGTGGTGAAAAATAGGAATGACTAAATGGAACACCAGGGAAAATCATGGATTTGAAAAACAAACCCCTATGTCTTTAAGAGGGGGGTAATTAATCATGGCACAAAACAGGCGCTTCTGAACAGAGTCTTCTATGAAATCTTGGGTCATTATAACTCTACTTATTTTCATATCAATAATTATTAATATGGAACCAAGGGGAGAATTTGTGGCAAGTTTAGTACACTTCTCCGTTGTCCATGAACCTTAGCTATTAGCTCTGTATGTTGGTGGTTTGGCTAAATCTTTACACCAGATCCTTTGATCCATTTGCCTCCTGGACATCTCCCGATGGCCCAAAAGTGCCTCAAACTCAGCTGCTCAAAATTAATCTCATCAATCCACCAGAACCTGCTTCATCTCCTGAATTCTCCATTTTGGGGAATGTCCCGCCAAGTCAGAAACCTCTCAGGACCTTCTCTCTCCTGCAAACCTCGCAGAAGCTGAAATCAAGATCAGTTGTCTCTTCTTTGGAAAGATTCTGCATTCTGCTGCCTCTTTTTCACCCCTACTACTTCTGTGTCGACTCTCAGGTTACTGCAATGATTCTGCCTCTCTCCAGGCTTCAATCCAACCTTGACCATGACCTATAGGGAAATGGCAGGAAGCAGAATTCACCTCACATAGTTCAAATGAAGAAACATTAATGAAGGAACTGCTTAGAGGGGTGGGGCAGGGTTAGTGAAATAAGCAAGGGATGTTGAGGCACCTAGAGACTAGCAACGGTTGGAAGCTATTATCACCTCTATAACCAAAGGGACAAGGGGAAGAAACAGATATTGAAGCCCAGTGAGAAGTGAAACTGTGGAGGAAGGGCTGCTCAGTGGTGCATAGCTAGAGAGTCCATGTGGCAACAGGGACAGAGCAGGGAGAAATCACACAATGCACCCTCTACCTGCCTTCCCCCTGTTGGTACTTCCCATTGGATGGACCCAGAGCCTAGCTCAAGGGAGCCCAGAAGAAGCAGTTTGCAACAACAGGGCAGAAAAGTGCTGAGGATGTATCTGGGGCATGGAAAAGGAGGAAAGAGAATCACAAGTCTCTCCCCTCTTATGTATTCTTTTTTTTTTCCATTTATTTTATTGCATTTTAGGTTTTGGGGTACATGTGAAGAACATGCAAGATTGTTGCATCGGTACACACATGGCAGTGTGATTTGCTGCTTTCCTCCCCATCACCTACATCTGGCATCTCTCCCCTTGCTATCTCTCCCCAGCTCCCCACCCCCCACCGTCCCTCCCCTATTTCCCCTCAACTGACCCCAGTGTGTAGTGCTCGCCTCCCGCTGTCCATGTGTTCTCATTGTTCAACACCCGCCTGTGAGTGAGAACATGCGGTGTTTGATCTTCTGCTCTTCTGTCAGTTTGCTGAGAATGATGGTTTCCAGGTTCATCCATGTCCCTACAAAGGACCCAAACTCATCGTTTTTGATGGCTGCATAATATTCCATGGTGTATATGTGCCACATTTTCCCTGTCCAGTCTATCATCGATGGGCATTTGGGTTGGTTCCAGGTCTTTGCTATTGTAAACAGTGCCACAATGAACATTCGTGTGGACGTGTTCTTATAGTAGAACGATTTGTGATCCTTTGGATATATACCCAGTAATGGGATTGCTGGGTCAAATGGAATTTCTATTTCTAGGTCCTTGAGGAATCACCACACTGTCTTCCACAATGGTTGAACTAATTTACACTCCCACCAACAGTGCAAAAGTGTTCCTATTTCTCCACATCCTCTCCAGCATCTGTTGTCTCCAGATTTTTTAATGATCGCCATTCTAACTGGCATGAGATGGTATCTCAATGTAGTTTTGATTTGCATTTCTCTGATGACCAGTGATATTCTACGCTCTATACCCAAGTACTACTTCTAAAACCCCTACTATGTCTCTCCGCTGACTGAATCACTTTAGAAATTCCTCATTTCACTCAAGATAAAATCACAGCTCTGTAAGCTGGCATTGTCTCCCCACTGCCACTGGCCTCTCTAGTCCTGCCTCTCACCGCTCCTGGTGCTTACCTGACCCCCAGTTCTACTGCACTACTTCCAGGCCCCTGAATATACCATGCTGTTCTAAATCTTCATGGTTTAGTGAATGTTCCTTTCTTTTCCTGAAGTAGCCTCTCTCTCCTGACCGAAACCTTTCCAATACCACCTGCCCGCTAAGCTGCAAGTCTTCCTTTCAAGATTAGTTCACATGTCACCTCTGGGAAGCCTCCGCTAGCCATTCCACTCCTCGACCTGAATTAATCACCCCTACCTCTAAACAATCTTCCTTATACACATTTATATTTTGACTATTGTCACACTTCATGATTTTCTCTTGATCATGTCTGTATCCCCCAGCCAGACTGGTAGATCCCTGAAGATGAAGGTTATTTATTATTCATCTTAGCATACTAGCTAATTGTCATAGTTCCTGGAACATTAAATCTGTTCAGTAAACATTTAAGAAATAAAGGAAAAAAGAAGGAGGGAGAGAGGGAGGAAGGGAGGGATGGAGGAAAGGAGAAAGGAAGGAAGAAGAAAGGAAGGGAGATGAGGAAGGAGGGAAGGGAGAATGAAGGAATGGAAGGAAGAAGGGAAGGAGGAAGTGAGGGATTGAGGGAGGAAGGAGGGAAGGGGGAAAGAAGGGGGGAAAGAGAGAAGGAAGGAAGAGAGAGGGAGGCAGGGAAGGAAAGAAAGAAATTATTCCAATTGTTCAAAGCATTTCCAAATACTTTTGCACCTCTGACCTTCACAAGCAGCCTAAGCGTTGTGGTGGGTATGATTACCTGGGATAAGGACACTGAGTCTCACAAAGGGATGAATGGAAGCTCAGGGAGAAGGCAGTGGGAAAAGATTGGGATTGAGAATCAGACTATTTGGTTGGAGCCCTGGGTCTCTAATTTTCTGGGTGTGAGTTCTTTGCTGAACTAGGAACTTTTCTGAGCCTTTGCTTCATATCTGTAAAACCTCCCAGAGTGGGGTGAGGCAATGTGTGAAGATGGTTCACATACTGTACAAGGCTAGACAAATAAAAGGGATTTAGGGCCACTTTTCGGCACCCACTCTGCCATTTTTAGTAGTTCTGATTGACTTATTGACATCTGCCTAGCTCTACTACCTTATATGCCCAAGCCAACAAAAGGCTGAGTAGGCTCTTCCCACAGCGGGAAAGTTGCTTCTTGAATTTTTAGAGGTAGGTCCAGAAAATACCTGGAGACAACTGAGCCCAGTCTTTGATCTCCTGCTACTGTCACCCACTACAGACTTCCTGACAAGAGGACACAGGCTTCACACACCAGCAGCAGCTCAGTCCAATCCAGCTAGTCCCTTCCATCTTTGGAACACTCTGGATGCCAGAAACTTCTTCCTTTGTACAGAAATCTTTCTCCCTATAATTTTTTCATATTGGCTTTGTTTCCTTGGCTTTGGGACCAGAAAGGCCATGCTCATTCCCATGTAACAGCTCTTTTAAATGAAGGCAGCTCTGTTGTCCTTCTGAATTGCTTCTCTTCCAGGCCATGCTTCTCTTGTCCCTCAGCTGTTCTTTATTAGAGAGACTTTGAGGCCTTTTTCTACTCTAAGAGCCTCATCAGAACTTTTCTCTCTGCTGCTATTTCTCCCTGGAATCTATGACAAGCCACTCGACTGCCTCATGGCCACATTGACACCATAGCAATCCATCATACATCTCAAACAGTAATCATAAATAACAGAGGTCCATATATCCAGATGAGAAAAATCAAGGCTCTGTGAGATGGGGGTTGCTTGCCCTAATTCATATCGATGGTATATAGAATCACAGGGACTAACCCAGAGCTGCCTGACTTCTGGAGCCCCATGTGTTCTACTGCCAGTGACACCTGCACTTGCTCCATTTAAGCCATGGACATAGAGAACTGAGAGGTGCACTGGTTGCTTTCCTCAATTCAAACCAGTCTCCTCAATGAAAATACAGGATCAGATGAGTTTGTAATCATGGTGCCTTTCACATAAGAAGCACTTGAAAAATGATATTCTTTTTTCTTTTTTTGAGATGAAGTTTCGCTCTTATTGCCCAGGCTGGAGTGCAATGGCGCGATCTCAGCTCACCACAACCTCTGCCACCCAGGTTCAAGCAATTCTCCTGCCTCAGCTTCCCAAGTAGCTGGGATTACAGGCACCCACCACAGCACCCAGCTAATTTTGTATTTTTAGTAGAGACAGGGTTTCTCTACGTTGGTCAGGTTGATCTCGAACTCCTGATCTTATGTGATCCACCCACCTCAGCCTCCCAAAGTGCTGGGATTACAAGTGTGAGCCACTGCGCCCAGCCAACATTCTTAGCATCATGATTATTTTGTGCTTTATGAAACTTGACAATTGCTTTTCCCAATCGTTCTGAGATTTTCAGATAGTGAGGTTTTGGGAATTATATAGACTGGTGCTCCTCCCAGTGTGGTCTGCATACTGGTGTCAGTTTACAAACCATCATGGGTCCTTGCTGAGATAAGTACCAAAGTTGAGAATGAAGGTTGAGACATTTTATAGCAATTTGACATCACTATGGCATCCAAGCATGTAATTTTGTGTTTTACAAAAGCATCAGTTGGCCACAGATTGAAAATAAAAACCTGGTTTTTTACCATAGGCATTTTGAGAAGCACTGATGCAGACCATTCTCTAATGATTGACTGGTTCTGTTTCATTTGCATAAGAATTTGGACCTCACTTGGATAATAGGATCCGTTCAGCTAGGTTTGGAAAACAATAGTCACATTGACTGTGTGCTGCGTGCTCTACCAGGGGCTGTGAGGGGACAGTAGGAATGAGCAAGGGATTGGATCTTCCCACGGCACTCGGCACAACAGTGTGCCCAGAGTAGATGCTTAGGAAATGTCAAAATTGGATTGGTTTGACTTGAACGCGCACTTGCAATTCTGAAGCCTACCTAATGGTGGTTGTCTCCAGGAATCTTTAGGCCTGGTCAAGAATGTCTGAACACATGGCCTACGGTTATGGGTTGTAAGCATATAAGAGTAAGACCCTTGTGCACATCTCCAAGTGCTCTAACAACAGGAAAGATGGACTGAGATCTTTGGGAATTTGTCTGCATTATTTGGCTGTGTTTTTGCTTGGCTTTTTTGTTTTTTTAATTTTTTCATCCATGTAGTCTTATTCTGCCAGCTGGACTGCGTACTTTTTGAGGAAAGGCCATATCATAGACCATGAGTCTTCACATTCAAAAACATACTTTTTCAAATTCAATTTTTCTGAAATCAATAAGGATCTTACAAGTGATATGTTCATATGATGTTATATCCCCCAAGCCTAAAAGTGATCAAATCAGCAGTACTTTTTATGCTTAAAGGCATCTTAGAATTTAACAAATACCGCAAGTCTGTGATACTCAAATTGCTTTCAGCATTCTATTGGACTCATTTGACATGTTCCATAAATACCCCCTGGTTGAAGTGCCACCTTTAGTTTTTAGAAACATAAGTTGAAGTTACTGGGGGGCAGAAGTATTAAGTGGAAATGAAAGCTTTTTGTCTACAGTTGGAACAAATATTTGTTTATTAATTTATCCCTAACAGTAATATTTCCCAGTTAGTAGCTGTATCCTACCTTACAGATGAGAAAACAGGCTCAGAGGTGGAGGCTGTTGTTTGACCAGGGTCAACAACTGGTTAGTTGCTGAACCAACAGTCCATGGTCTTTCTACCTAACAAACTGGTAATCTGTGCTCATTGCAAAGCCCAGTTTAAAAGTTACTCTTTCAGGAAGTCTTCTTTGATTCTTCTATCCAGATAGTGGTGACCTTTGTCTTTTCTATGCCTCCCTCACCCTCTACCTGTGTCAAGCTAATGGCCTTAATACTTTATGCCTTAAATTATGGTATTTTATGTATGTCTTTGTTCCCATCACTACATTCCAGTTCCTTGGGAGGTAACTAAGGAACCAGCTTCTACTGGGAGATGTTGACAACTTGCCCCAGATCTTAAGATATTTCCCTGCGAAACCTAATTTAGGCTTTGACTATGTGTTTTTGGGTTCATTTGTGATAGTAAGGGAGTGGTTCTGGTCCAACCAAGGTCCTATCAGTCTATATGTTCTGGAGCAACTTACTTTTAAATTAATCCTACCTTAATGTGATTGTTTCTTATGTAAAGAAGTAATGTGGGCTGGACACAGTGGCTCACACCTGTAATTCCAGCACACTGGGAGGCCGATGCGGGTGGATCACGAGGTCAAGAGATCAAGGCCATCCTGGCCAACATGATGTAACCCCGTCTCTACTAAAAAACACAAAAAATAGCCGGGCATGGTGGCATGCGCCTGTAGTCCCAGCTACTCGGGAGGCTGAGGCAGGAGAACTGCTTGAACCCAAGAGGTGGAGATTGCAGTGAGCTGAGATTGCGCTACTGCACTCCAGCATGGTGCCTGGCAAAAAAAAAAAAAAAAAAAAAAAAAAAAGAAGTCATGTGGGCCTCACACAAGTAATCAGGATTTGGGGTTGTAATTATAATGGGATACAATTTTTTCTGAGCACAATGGAATATTATTGCTAACAGTAATAACAGCCAACACTTCTATAGCATCGTATAACATAAAAAATATTTTCTTGTCTATTATGTTGTTTCATTCTCATAACAACTCTATAAGGTAGGTAACCTCATGCTCATTAGCTATAAAAGGATACTGAGGCTGAGTCACCCATGGCTCCCACTTATGGCCAGAAAATGGCAGAGTCAAAGCTAGCATGCAATCATCCATCTTCATATCCATGCTGCATTTAACAATATAATAAATGTTATCATGGCCACTTTTGTTATTTTCCTAGCACTGTTCTATCTGATGTAAACTCATTATAGCTATGAACTCCTTGGTGGCCAAGCATTTGATAAAATCTGTTGTGGAGCTACAGCTTTCCAGGTGACATCTCAGGTAGGTTATTAGGATTAATAGGCAGGCAGCAGACACTATCAGTCATGTTTGCCCTGCAGGTAAACTGAACCACATAGATGAAGGGAATTACCCAAGAATGATGATGTCTGTTTCTCTGACTGTTAGGCAGATATCTTATTTCCTCATGGAGCAAGTGAATGTAGCCTGGGATAGGAGATAAGTCAAATGTTATGATCCTGGTCTTAATACCTGCTAAAGGTACAGCACAGCACAGACCCTGAACATGCTCCATGGGAATGCTATCTCTGAGCCATGGATAGGATCCTGGCCACTGACCTTGCTGGTGACCACAAGCCCAAATTAGATGTGTTATATTTGTCCAACACATAAAACGTACTTTTGTGGTGTGGACTATCTCTGGGGTCCTGGCTATTCTCAACTCCTGACTACTTCCTCACCTGGGTTCCCAGGTCTTTATCACTTGCTAGGGAAATTGTTCTCTACAAAGGGTTCCCTATGGCACAAAGTTCCCATTAGTGGGACTAAATCAACTGGGTGTGGATCTGTTTTGCCAGCACAATTCCCTTGAGAGCCCAGGGGAGCTTATGTCTTTTTTTGTGTGTGACAGTTCAAGTTAGCTGTGTAATAGGAAGCACTCAATTTCATTCTTCAAAGCCACTAAATGGCTGCTTTCTTTGTGAAGCTTCTGTTAGCTCCTTTAGATAGAGTTCAGCATTCTGTGCGACTCCTTTTCTTTGTACTTAACTTCTATTGTTTTACTCATCTTATGGCATTGAGGAACTTGGGTACCCATCAGTGTTTCCCACTAAATTTTGAGCTCCTAAGGCCAAGAGCTATGGAGTCCCCAGGGCCTACCAAGGAGGTTGTACAGAGCAGGAGTTAGGAGGGATGGAAGGATGGATAAACAAATAATGGCATGATTTAGGATTGGAAGACTTGGGTTTGAGCCCCACTTGGCCAACTCACCAGCTGTGTGTGTGACTCAGGCACATCAGAACTTACCTGGGTCAAACTTTGCTTTCAGGTAAAATGAAGAGAAGAATTCTTTTCTATCATGGTCAAATATGGTCCTATGTGTGGAAATGCTGTGAAACAGTAAAGTTACATAACACAAAGCACAGTTTTATATTTCCAGGACATAAATGAGCAGGTGCTATAAATTAATAACTGACACAGTTCTAGATGATTCAATGGAGAAGGAGGCAAGGCTCAAAATGGCAGCCCAGGGTGTGTCCATGTCCTGCCTCTTGATTTTGATGAAAATGTGAGAGCAAGAAGAATGGTCATCACTGATTATCTTAGAATAAAGTATTTAGTCTCTTTGTCTGTCTTGTGCTTGATGCCACTTGACAATGTCCACAGCAGTGTTTCCTTCAGCTCCTGTCTCCTGTGATGGGAAACTCATGCCCAGGCCAAGGTCACCATGCAGTCATACACCCACGTTTGGTATAACACCCTGCTGCCACCACCTTGAAATGCTTTACCACTAGGAGTCCCACAGTTATTTTGCACTGGTTCCTGCAAATTGTATACAGCCAGTGCTCAACTTACGACCAAGATTGGGACCGGCAGACTGGTCGTAACACGATTTGGTCGTAAGTTGAGTAGGCTATATGTACAGTTGAAATGGTGCACGCGGAGATGGTAGTGCTGCCAGAAGCTGGTCCGCACTGTCGTACACCCAGCTGGGCAACGTTTGTGCTGCCAGATGCGGAGCAGTCGTGGCTAGCGATTGTGGTCGTAAAGTCGAATGGTCGTAAGTTGCATAGGTCGTAAGTCGATCAATACCTGTACTGGGTCCTGCTTGCGTTCTTCAGAGACTACTCTGCTTTTCTACTAACTGAGCAGACAACTCCCACCCTGTTGCCCATTCTGAAGGATGCTGCTTTTGAGGTCTAAACTGAGAGAAGGATCCCTCTTTCTGTGAATGAGCCTAAGATATTTAAACACGGCTGTTGTTCTCCTCTCCTCCCAACCCCTATCTCCTCTCTTTTCTCTATTAGTTTGTGATGTCATCATTATTATACATTATTACATATATAATTACATATATTATTATATGTTATCATGTATTATTACATTCCATTTGAATGTAAAATGGGGCCCATTTTGCAGATGTACTATATTCTATTCGTCTGCCTGTGTTTTCTTGTATTTGACATTACACAATTTTAACAATTGTGGTCTTTCGATATGTCCAAAATTTGTCAACAGTTCTTCATTATTATTTGTTCAAGTTTGTATTTCTCCTGTCTGTAGTCATCAAGATGATATTAAGAACCACTGCATTCCTGGGATAAACCCTATTTACAAGAGGTCATGATGGATTATTCTTTCTTAGTATACTACGGAATTCAAATAACTATCATTTTATTTAGAATTTTCACAAATGTATTAATACGTGAAGCTGAATTATAAATACTTTTTTGGTATTCTCTGTCAGATTTTAGTATAAGGACTTATGATAGCTTTATCAAAGAAATGAGATAACTTTTCATATTTCTCTATGTTGTTCAACACTTTAGGCAGCATAGTGATCTCTTCCCTTAAAGTATTAAAGAATTCACCATATAAGGCCTGAAGGTTGTAAGGCTGAAGGAAAGGGTAATCCTGAAGATAATTTTCTTAAATTGTGCTATGGTTATTGATATTTGAGTTTGTATGTGTGTGTGTGTGTGTGTGTGTGTGTGTGTATTTCTTGTTGAAACAATTAATTTATGATTTTTCCACAAATTATCCAAATTAATAAAAAATTTTCAGAAGCATAAGCACATAGCTATGTATAACATACTTTGGATATTTGTATCTTCTATGTGTATTATATTCCTTCTGCATTTTTAAATTGTTTCCCTTTTCTTGAATAGATTTGTCACAGGTTACCCCAGAGAAACAGTCTTTAGGTTTATTAATATATGTGAAGTCACCATATATTCTATTTTTCAAAATAATTAATTCTAGTCTTTACAGTTTCTTTTCTACATCCCATCAGTCTTTCTTTGGTGTGGACAGTTTATTTAAAAAAGCTTTTCAGTTAAAATATTATTTATTCCATTTTCTTATTTAAAATGAATAAATTAAGGATAAATCAAATATAGAATCTTCATTTTTTTCTATTTTTCAAAATTATTTGCAGTGTTTTAATTTTAATGAGTTCATTACTGACGTCCTCACTTGGGATTGTAAATTTCATTATTATAAAGTGATTATTGTTATCTTTTTCCTTTTGAAATCTGCTTTGTCTAATATTTAACTCATTCTCCTTTCTCTTTAAAATTATCTAACTAATAAGGTTGCACCCTCATTATTTTAAACTTTCTGTGACATTTCATGTGCCTGTCTCTTACATGGACAAACCACTGGTTCTGTTTTAAAACCTAGCCCAGGACTTTCTATCCTTTACAAGCTCATTTCTGTTTATCTATCTGTGTTTTACAGCTCCCTTGAAATCCTGGTTAATGGTCGATTTACAAGAGGTTTATTTCTTTAAAAATTTTAACTTTTGTGGAACCTTATTTTATTACCTAAAACTCCCCATACACTTTTTCCTCCATTGCTAAGTCGCTGTTTCCCCAAGGAAAGCAACAAGTTGAGGCAGGAGCAATTCAATGATATGCCTCTGTAAGGATAGTACTTTTCAAACTTATTTATCTAGGAAACCTAGGAAAAATAGTATTCATATATTGATGAAATAGCAAAAGGAACTTATAAACATAATGCACATTTGGATTAAAAGAGGAATCAAAAGTTTGTCTGATTCAGTTGTTGCAAGAAATGATCACATCAATTCATGTGTTTAATGCACAACAAACACTAATATCAGAAATGCATAGTGCTCTTATAAAAAGTATATGTAACATAGACTGACAATCATCCAAAAGGTAATATAAATAAGTTGGTTAGAGCTGCCGATGTGTCATTTTATAGCAGAATGTTCCAGGTTTGTAAATCAAGAATCTCTCATAGGACCACCAGGCATTCTAATTTAAGGTGTGCCATTTCTCGTCTTTTTTTTTTTTTTAAACAAAAACCACAGCAGTATGCATCCTATGCTGTAATAATAAGGAATACACACATGCACATACTTCTTATGTACAGTTGACCTTTGAACAACACGGAGGTAAAGAACATTGACTGCCCTGCACAGTCAAATATTCATGTATAACTTTTAATTCCCCAAAACATAACTGTAGTGTATAATACGTACAACATAAAAAATATGGTCATAAACAGTCAACACATATTTTTATGTTATATGTATTATATTATATATTCATACAATAAAGTAAAAGAAAAGAATTTCCTTAAGAAAATTATAAGGAAAATATATTTACTATTAATTAAGTGGAAGTGGATCATCGTAAAGAGCTATCCTTGTCACCTTCACATTGAGCAGCCTGAGGAGGAGGAGGAGAAGGAACGGCTGGTCTTGGTCCTATTGTCTCAGGAGTGGCAGAGGCAGAAGAAATCAGTGTACAAGTGGACCCATGCAGTTCAAATCCATGTTGTTCAAGGGTTAACTATATATGTGTTAAATTACATTTTAGAAAAGTATCTCAAAATTATTTTTTACTTTTTTTAATTATTCAGGACAAAGGCTACCTCAAGGATTACTAGCATTTCACAAAATATGATTGGGAAAATTTGCCTTGGGAGCAACTGGGTTGTAATAGTTCTGAGAAAGATAAAACCATAATGTGCTGATAACTTACAGATGGCATTATTCATCTTTCAGTCATTTTTTTATACAACAAACACTTAGGAGGCATGAACTCTGGATCGGACATTGTCACCTACAGTTAGAGTTGGGAGTGAAGTGACTGAGTTTGGGAGAGGTGAAAAACAACAGATCTTCAAGCCTTAGAGATATCATGTCAAGGATGGTCTGACCTACCTGTCTCTCTAAGCCTCCTTCCTGTTGGCAAGTGCCATGGAGACCACTATCCCAAAAGCCCAGGATCTCTGGGTTTTCACTCTACAGCTGCATGGCTTGGAGAAAGTCACTTACCACACTGGTTCTGAGTAACTTCATTATAAAAGAGGAATGAAAATAACCTGGGTTCAAATCTTGATTTGGTCACCTGCCAGCTTTGTCTTAGCCTTCAGTTTCCTTGTCTGTGACATTGAGCTAAACTGCACTGGATGAATGGATGAGCAAAGGTATATGAAAGTGCCCCGCCAAAATCCTGGCACATAGTTGGCACTCATTAGCTGCATGTATTTCTCCCATGTTTTAGATGACTGGGACTTCAGAGAACTTGCTGCAATTTTCAGGAAATGCATGAATTAAGGGTATCTCTGTTTTCACTTGCTTCTGATTTTGTCCCTTCTCGCTCCACTCTGGGTGTCTTTGTTTCTTATCTTCATTGTAGGCCCAAGCCCTGACCAGGCAAGGCAGAGAGTGAAGCCACAGAGAAGTCAGCAAGGCGGTTGGGCCCCCCGGAGGAAGGGGGTGGGCAGGTTTCATTCTATTTGTACAGGTGCATTGTAATGCTGCCTGTGGTGTGAACATTTTCCACTTCATTACTCCTGGCCCTGGCCCAGGCCCTGTCTGCTCCCCTGGCCCCTACCTTGGTTTAATTTCAGCAGTTCCTGGCCTTTGGAAGGCAGCAGTCACAGAAAGGAAAACAAATGAGGTCGCCATAAACATTTCTGCACATTGCCCAGCCCAGATGGGTATGATTGTGGAGCAGGAAAGGGGCCATTTGGCTGGGGCTGCTGGTACCCCCATCAAAGTAACTCAGTTCCCAAGGGCTTCTGTCTGCTGAGCCCTACCTTTCTAATTGGAGTTGGCTTTGGTTTAGCGTGTTAAGAGTGGGCCAAAACAGATATCCACGGGTCCCAGGGTGGTGCAGTTCTATGAGTTGGTTGATTTGAATAAATAATAGCTACCATTTACTGAGCACTTACTATATGCCAGATGCTGTTCTAAACACTTTAAATAAATTTTAAATTGTGATCTATCTATTATTATTCTTATTTTACAGATGAGGGAACTGAGGCACATAGTCTGGTTCATGAGCAGCAGAGCCAAATGTTGTCTTCAGCAGTCTGACCTCGGCATCTGCATGTTAAAGTACTATGCTAGCATTGCCTCCTGACATGACACTTGCATGTGCTCATATTTAGATGACAAGACACCCTGAAGTATCAATTAGACACCTATAGAATTATATAACCTGGACTTGTTGAATCCCAGGATTGGATTGGTCCCTAAGATAATAAAGCCCAATGACCATTATATGCTGGGAGATCCCACAGACATTATCCAGCTTTTGCTTATGTAACTCCATTGATGGGAAGCTCACTGCTATATGAGGCATCTATTTCATCACATGACAATTTAACCTTAATGGTAGTGCTGGTGACTTAGTGTGCAAATGGAGTATTTTCCCTAATCATGTTGGTTATCTGTAAAAGAGATCACTCAAGTGACTGGTTAGCAGAGTACCTAGTACACTGTGGGCACAAAATAAATGTTCATTCCTTTCCTTCTCTTCTTTGTCATTCACAAATTTAAAAGAAAATAAATTGTTTCCTCACTCTACTATTGGGAAAGTACGTTTCCAAAATAATATCAGGCTCATGCCTCGTTTGAAAGGAGAAACGTTCAATAGGGCTAGATGATCCAATTCTCGCTTTCTTTCTTTTTATTCCTTCTTCTCCTTCCTTTCCCAAATGGTTTGTGAAGATGCATTTGCTAGACATTTGCTAGTCATGGGCTGCAGACAAGGACAAAACACAGTCCCTCCCTGTGGGGAGTTCATGTCTACCTGGGAACCTGCCACATAAATAACCTGCAATTAGGTGTGTAACAATGCTGAGGGAACCCAGCAGGAGGAGTGGCTAACTCACTGTGTCCACTACGTAGGTTCTCCATGATCCACTGGGTGATATTTTTGACACCTCCTGGTAAACTTAGGCTATGTAATTAAAAGAAATGTTTGCATTTGAAAACAGTTTAAAATTATCCCAGATGTATGCTTTTATGAATTAGGGGCCATGTCATTTTAGTAGAAGACATTCTAGGGATTGAAATTGATCCCATTCTTCTTATCGACTCCCAGGCATTGACCCTATGCCAGGGCCCCTCTGCCTTACTAATTTCTCCCTCTCTTGTAGAACATACCCATCAATGCATAAACATGCTATGAACCCAGCCACATGTTAAAAAGAAACTCTCCATTGATCCCCATCCCCTCCTCGTTTCTCTGTTCCTGTTTCCAGACAAACTCCCCGAAGAGTTGAACCTGCTTGCAGTCTCTGCTTTCTCTCCTCCTATTCTCTTGAACCTATTCGATCAGGCTTTTATCTTCACTTCACCCAAACAGATCTTGTCAAGGTCACTAAGGATTATTCTTTACCAAATCTGGAACCCACTTGCCACCCTAACCAAGGACTGATTGGACCTTCTGGGGCACTCTTTTCTTAAAACACTTCCTTTGTCTTCCAGGATGGGAGTCTCTGGGTTTTCTTCCTGCTTTGACAAGCCCCTCCTTCACAGCTTTCTTGTCAGGTCCTCCTCCTCTTACTAACTCCGTGCCCTGGAGTGCTCCAAGAACTGGTCCTCTTCTCTATCTTCTCTACCTCCATTTAATCCCTTGGGGAGTTTGACTAAGGCCTATGGCTTTAAATAACATGTGTTCTGAAGAATGGCAAAAGAATCTCTCCAGCTTGCCTTTTTCTACCTTCCCTGCCCTCTCCATGGGATCTCCAATATGCACCTTAAATGTAATTTATTTAAAAGAAACACCCTGGCCGGGCACAATGGCTCATGCCTGTAATCTCAGCACTTTGGGAGGCTGAGGCAGGAGGATCACCTGAGATCAGGAGTTCAAGAACAGCCTGGCCAACATAGTAAAACCCTGTCTCTACTAAAAATACAAAAAAAAAAAAAAAGAAAAAACTAGCTGGACATGGTGGTGGGCACCTGTAATCCCAGCTATTTGGGAGGCTGAGGCAGGAGAATCATTTGAACCCAGGAGGCAGAGGTTGCAATGGCCCAGATCATGCCACTGCACTCCAGCCTGGGTGACAGAGTGAGACTCCATCTCAACAAAAAGAAAAGAAACATCCTGATTCTCATTAACCATTAACCTGCTCCTCGCCCATATTTTTTCATCTCTGAATATAGCAACTTTATTCTTCCAGTTACTTAGCCCTGGAGTCATAAGGGACTTTTCCTGCCCACACCCCACCTTCAAACCATTGGCAGATCCTGCAGCCTTCTGCTGAAAAATAGATCCCAAATCTGACACTTCTCATCACCTCAGGCTACATGTCTCCTCAGGGAGCCATGCTCCTTTCTGGCCTGGTTGGTTGTAGTAGCCTCTTAACAACTGGTCTCCCTGTTTCCATCCTTGCTGCCCTTCACACTGTTGTTCATGTGGGAGTGGAAGGGATCTTTTAACATGCTAAATCACATTGTGGGCACTGCTTTGCCCAAAGCCCTCCAATGCCTCCCATCTCACCTGGGGCAAAACCCAACATTAATTCCACTTCCTACAAGGTCCCCATGAATTGGACCGCTCACTTCTCCTTGGCTTCCTCTCCTGCCAACCTCCCTATTCCTCTGCTGCTCTACAATGTGCCAACATGTTCCCAGCTCAGGGCCTCACGCCTTGCTCTTCCTCTTACCTGGACACTTTTCCACCATGATGTCCACAGGCCAGCTCTTCACTTCTGCCCTGCCTCCTCAGAAAGTACTTCCCAGGCAATCTACATAAACGATCAATACTATCCAGCGACACTATCATCTCTACTCTGCTGATTTTTTTCTCCACTGTGCTTATCACTTCTTAATGTAGTCTGCATGTATGTGTTTGTTAGCAGTCTGCTTTTTTTCCCCTAGAGCTTGAGGTCTCTGATGCAAATTTGTTTTATCCACTGCCTTTGACCCTAGTGTCTAGAACAATGCTGGCACCTAGCAGCTACTCAAGAAATATTTATTGAAAGAATAAGTTGGAAAATGTGTGTTCAAATCCCAGCTCTGCCTCTAACTCCCACTGTGACCTGGACAAATCCCTTCACCTTTGTGCCTCGGTATCTTCAATCTGAAGTGAAAAAAACCATTCTTGTCCTTCCAAATTCAGCAGATGGTTAAGAAAGTCCAGTGAGGTATAGATCATGAAAGCATGTTATAATGAAGATATAATGTATGCAACCAGTAAAAGATCATGTCCAAAACTGGTAAATTTATCTTGGGTACAAGAAGGATGTTATAAAAAATACATGGGCCCTTGATCATCTTTCAGGACTCTCTTTGGAGTAGCTTGGTTTGAAGAAGAAGGGAAATAAATTTTTATAGTATAACAGGTCCCACTGGGTGCCAGGCAGTGGATTCCTGGTATGATCCAACTTAATATTTAATACAGTTCTGTCTGATAGGCTATCTGAGTTTCCTGAGGGGAATAGCCTTGTGTTTTCAGCTTTGTAATCTCAGCATCTGGCTCAGAGTAGATATCAATGTGAGTTTACTAAATTGGACTTAATTGCATTTTTTGCTGAGGAAAAGACTCAGGGACAGTGAGCAACTTCCCTGCGGTTGCACAGGTAGTAGGTGGTGTTACTGTTCTGTGCCAGAGCCAGATTCAGCACTCCATGCTGCAAAAGCTCTGTGGAAAACAGCCGGACATTCATTTTGGCTTAAAGTCTCTTAAAGCCTATCACGGGCAATTGACAACAGTCTTTGCCCATACATCTTCCTCAGAGCAGGCAGTAGGCTGTGTGCAGCCGGCACAATAGCTTCTCTTTAATGCCCTTTGAAAGAATCCTGGAAGTCTTCAGTTTTAGGGGAGGGAAGAGTCCAGGAGAAAGCCTCCTTCCAAACAGGCTTGGCTTTGCAGCACCTCCCAAGTTTTGATGTGCAGTTTCAGGGTTTCAGAATGGCCTCTGTGGTTGCTATGGAAATAGAGCAACAAATATTTGCAGGCTGGTAACACCTTCCCCCCAGAAGCCTAGTCAAGAATGTTTGGGACAAGGCCCCTGCCCACCAGGCTGCTGTTGTGGCAGCTGAATGCCGCCTTTGTGATCAGCCTCCTGGCCTGCCACCAGGCTCCAAAGAAATGACTCGGCCCAGATCTTTCTAAATAGTGTTTGTGTTTTAGTTGTCCACAAAGGGGGCGGGGGCAGCTCGACAGAACTTTAAGAAAATCATCCAGCCTATGGCTGACTGTCAAGACAAAAATAATGCTAAGTCTTACTTTGCAAATATCATTCAGAGAGCCATGCCAGGTTGTTTTGGGAATGATGCAAGTTGCCACTCACTGAGCACGAGCATGTGTGGGAAGCTCTGTTCTCATAGGGTCCTCACAGCAGCATGACCAGATAAGTCTGGCCATCTTACAGATGAGAAAATGGATGTTCATGGGAGACACATAAGTTTCTTCAATTTATTTAACTAGTAAACGGTGGTGCGGTGCTGAGGTTGAAGTGTCTGATTGTTATAATTACTACTGGCATTATTGTAAAGCTCCCTAGATTTCAATCAGTGACTGGCAAACTTTCAGAGCCTCTCACCTTGCACACTCTTACAAGAAAAAGAGATACAGTGAAATGGAGAAATTTGGCCTTAGCTGAAAGATAATTTTATTTGTTTGTGGGAACTTGATATGCTTGCTTATCATTGCAGACCAGGCATTGTGCGATTTTGCCGGAATGGGAAGGTCCATGGTTTCCCATCTGGCTCCAGTTCTGTTTGGGAGAAAGGAGGCAGTGAATGAAATTTGACATAACAGCAGGTGTTACTTTGAGGGTTAGAAAGGTACCATTGTCTCCTCTGCAATAAACTGCCAGGTTTTCACCTGCTGTCAAATTGCAAATTCATTTACCATTAAAATGTTGGGTCATGACTTCATTAATTTAGTAAGTCTTTATTAAATGCCTACTGAGGGTCAAGCACTGAGCTGATCATTGGGGATAGAGAAATGAATAATATTTGTTTAACAAGTATTTATTAAGTGTCTGCTCTCTGCTAGGTACTACATAGGCCCTGGGGATACTGCTCATTCCATCTCCTCAAGGGATTTACTTGTGGATAAACCAAGTAAACGGGCACTTGCCACAGAAAGGATGACTTCTTTACTTGTAAGTATAGAGCGCTAAGGGGCACCCAGCAAGGACACTTAAATTAGTCTTAACCTGCTTTGTCCAGCTTGGCAGCCACCCATGGGTAGAGAACACATGAAATGTTGTCAGGATAAAACACACACTGAATTTCAAAGTCTTAGTATGAAAAATAGAATGTATTTATCTCAGTAATTTAAATTGGTTATATATTGAAATGATAAGATTTAGAATGTTTTGGGTTAAATAACATATATTATCGAAATTAATTTTTCATGTGTCTCATGCTGCTGTGTAAGCCATCCAGCAACTCTGTAAGGTAGATATTGTTCTTATTGACATTTAAGTGATACACAATGGGCTTAGAGTGGTAAATGACTTATCCAAGGTCACATGACTTAGGAAGGGTAATTCAGACATCCAAAATCAAAAGATGACCTTCCTTCAGGGAAAGCCCACTGATAATTTGGTTTAGGAATTGGGCCTTTAATGAGAAGTTAGTTGTCTTCTCTCAATGTGTATTAATATTCTCTGTAGAGAACCCAGAAGTATGTCAGAAACATAAAACATATCCAGTCATACATCAGTTTTAGAGAGCAGGGCAGATAAATTCTGAAAGCAAAGCATTCATGTCTATGGTAGAGACAGGCTCGTTGTTCCCAAATAGCTGTTCTCTCCTCCCTCCTTAACAATACAACCCCTGATTTATTTTTTAATTTTTTTAAATTTTATTTTAAAGACAGGGTCTCACTCTGTTTCCCAGGCTGGAATGCAGTGGCATGATCATGGCTCACTGTAGCCTCAAACTCCTGGCCTCAAGTACTCCTCCTGCCTTGGCCTCCCAAAGTGTTGTGATTGCAGGCATGAGCCACTATATCCATCCAGAACCCCTGATTTTCAGCTGGGCATGTGGATGCTGAAAATGAAATCTTGCAACGTTGGGGCTCCATTATAGCTAGGTATTTCCAGGTAACTAAGTGCTGGTTCATGAGATGTAAGCAGAAGTAGGGTTTGCAACTTCTGAGAAGTGTTCTTAAATGCAAGGGCTACCCCCTTGTCCTGCTCTTCATCTTTCTTGCTGAATGGAGCAGCCATCTTGCACCAGTTAGGATGTTGAGAATGGCAGAGCAACAAGTTAGAAGGAATCTGGGCCTCTGCCACTAGAGAGGGCTATTTCAGTTTATGATTATTTCCCTCTTGACTTCTGTTATTATGTGAGAGAATAAAACATCATGATTATATATTATATATGTCATCAAGATTAATTTTTCATATGTCTCATGATGCTATGTAAGCCACTCAGCAACCCTGTGAGTTTGATATTATTCTCATTGTCATTTAAGTGATGCTATTCTTACTGACATTTAAGTGATTGTGAGTTTTCTGTCATATACAGCTGACCATAATTCTCAATACCATGTATGAAAATTTTCTCCAACTACAGACATGCCTAATATAATGGAGCTTCATTTTATTGTGGTTTGAAGATACTGTTTTTCTTTTTTCTTTTTTTAAAACAAATTGAAGGTTTGTGGCAACCCTGCATCAAGTAGTCTCTTGGTGACATTTGTTCAACAGCAGGTGCTCACTTCAGGCATGCCTCTATGTCATGTTTTGGTAATTCTCTCAATATTTCAAATGTTTTCAGTATTACTATATCTGTTATGGTGATCTGTTATCAGCGATCTTTGATGTTACTATTGTCATTGTTTTAAGGTGTCACAGCTGCTCCCATATAAGCTGGTAAACATAATTCACCAACTGGCTATTCCCCATATTTCTCCCTCTCCTCGGGTCTCCCTATTCCCTAACACACAACAGTGTTGAAATTAAGTCAATTAATAACTCTACAATGGCCTCTAAATGTTCAAGTGAAGGGAAGAATCATATCTCTCAATTTAAATCAAAAGCTAGAAATAATAAAGCTTAATGAGGAAGGCATCTTGAAAGCTGAGATTGGCTGAAATCTAGGTCTCTTGCACCAAACAGTTTCCCAAGATATGAATGTGAAAGAAAAGTTCCTGGGGAAAACTGAAAGCACTATTTCAGTGAACATACAAATAACAAGAAAGTTAAAACAGCTTTAGTGCTGAGATGGAGAAAGTTTTAGTGGTCTAGGTAGAAGATCAAACCAGCCACAACAGTCCCTTAAGATAAAGCCTAATCCAGAGCAAGGCCCTAACTCTCTTTCATTCTAAGGAGGCTGAGAGTGAGGAAGCTGCAGAAGAAAAGTCTGAAGCTGGCAGAGGTTGGTTCATGAGGTTTAAGGAAAGAAGTCTCAATCTCATAAAAGTGGAAGATGAAGCAGCAAGTGCTGATGTAGAAGCTGCAGCAAGTCATCCAGAAGATCTAGCTAAGATCACTGATGAAGGTGACTACACTAAACAATAGATTTTTCTAACTGAAACAGCTTTCTATTGGAAGAAGATGCCATCTAGGACTTTCATAGCAAAAGAGAAGTCAACGCCTGGCTTCAAATCTTCAAAGGATAGATTGACTTTTGTTAATAATGCAGCTGGTGACTTTAAGTTGAAGCCAATGCTCATTTACCAATCCCAAAACCCTGGGGCCCTTAAGAATTAGGCTAAATCTACTCTGCCTGTGCTCTACAAATGAAACATTGAAGCTGGATGATAGCACATTTGTTTACTGCATGGTTTACTAAATATTTTAAGCCAATGTTGAGACCTACTGCTCAGAAAAAGATTCCTTTCAAAGTGTTACTGCTCACTGGCAATGCACCTGGTCACCCAAGATCTCTAATGGAGATGTACAAGAAGATAGATGTTTTCATACCTACTAACACAACATCCATTCTGCAGGCCATGGATCAAGGAGTAATTTCAACTTTCAAGTCTTATTATTTAAGAAATACATTTCATAAGGCTATAGCCATCATAGATAGTGATTCCTCTGATGGATCTTGGCAACATACATTTGAAACATCCTGGAAAGGATTCGCCATTCTAGGTGCTATTAAGAACGATTGTGATTCATGGTAGGTCAAAATATCAGCATTAGTATGAGTTTGGTAGAAGTAGAACCTAACCCTGATGGATGACTTTGAGAGATCCAAGCTTCAGTGGAGGAAATCACTGCAATGTGGCAAAAATAGAAAGAGAACTAGAATTAGAAGTGGAGTCTGAAGATGGGACTGAATTGCTGCAATCTCATAATGAAACTTGAATGAAGAAGTTGCTTTTTATGGATGACCAAAGAAAGTATTTTCTTGAGATAGAAACTACTCCTGGTAAAGATGCTGTTACTATTGTTGAAATGATAACAAAGGATTTAGAATATTACCTAAATTTAGTTCATAAAGCAGCAGAAAGACCTGAGAGGATTAGCTCCAATTTTGGAAAGAGTTCTACTGCAGATAAAATTCTATCGAATAGCATCGCA
Source organism: Sapajus apella (assembly GCF_009761245.1). Lineage (NCBI taxonomy): Eukaryota > Metazoa > Chordata > Mammalia > Primates > Cebidae > Sapajus > Sapajus apella. The sequence continues at coordinate 27,053,575 of NW_022436976.1, read as the reverse complement.
TGTTACAGAGAAATCTGTCACGAAAGATGGAATGAAAGGAAACATCAGTCGATGCAGTAAACTTTACTGTTGCTTTATTTTAAGAAATTGCTGCAGCCACCCCAATCTTCAACAACCACCGCTATGATTAGTCAGTAGCCATCAACATCTAGGCAACATTCTCCACCAGCAAGATTACAACACACTGAAGGCTCAGATGATGGTTGCCATTTTTTAGCAATAAAGTTGCTTTTAATTAAAGTATAGACAGTGTTTTTAAAGACATAATGCTATTGCGTGCCTAACAGACTATAGCATAGTATAAACATAACTTTCATATGCATTGAGAAGCTAAAAAATTTGTGTGACTTATTGTGATGTTTGCTTTATGGCTGTGCTCGACAACTGAACCCACGATATGTCTGAGGTATGCCTGTATGTCAGAAATGAGATGGTTATAATAGAAAGATTCCTGGAGTCAGAAAAGCCAGAGGCTAAATTCTTTTTGGAATGTTTGATCTTCAAAAGTTTTCATGGATCCATATTTTAAATAAGCAAATTTTATTTTTGGGAAATACATGCAAATAATTTAAAAAACCCAATTTAACACAAACTATTAGCTGATTAAAAATATTAGTCCCCTTCAATCCTTTAGTCTCTACTTCTCTAAGCCCCTCCTTTGCCACCTCCCCAAAAGCAGTTTCTCGTGTGTCCCTAAAGCAGTCTCAGCACAAACACATAAACAAATATACATATAAATATATATATATATATATATATATTTTTTTTTTTTTTTTTTTTCTTGAGACTGAGTCTTGCTCTGTCACCCAGGCTGGAGTACAGTGGCATGATCTTGGCTCACTGTAACCTCCACCTCCCATGTTCCAACAACTCCCTTGTCTCAGCCTCCTGAGTAGCTGGGATTACAGGTGCCACCACCACGCCCGGCTAATTTTTGTATTTTTAGTAGAAATACAAAAACCAACAGAGTTTCGCCATGTTGGTCAGGCTGGTCTTGAACTCCTGACCTTGTGATCCACTCACCTCGGCCTCCCAAAGTGCTGGGATTACAGGCTGAGCCACCACACCTGGCCACAGACATGTGTTTTATTATGTTTTTATTTTCCCTAGTGAGAGCACATGATGCAAACAGGCACTCCATCCATTTTTTTTGTTTTTTCACTTAATGGTATATTTTTGAGATGATTCCATGTAGGTCTACTCCAATTTTTTTTTCCTCATAGAGTTTGTCACGTTATTTAGCCTTGCTGTGCCTCTGTTACCTCGTCTATAAAATGAGACTGACAACACTTAAATGCTATGTACATATGTGTATGGTAACTAGCGTGGACTAGCACACGGCTGTGCTCCATAACTCCCGCTCTTTTGCTCTTGCTATCTGCCTCACGGCCCAGTCTATGTCAGACACTACCTACAACACTGGTCACCTGTCTTTAGGAAGATCACAGTAGAACTGAGTGGACGAGTCTCATAGGAAAATACAATACCCAACAAGATGAGTACCCCAAAGAGGTGCAAAGAGCATGCGAAGCACAAACCAAAGTCATGGAGCAACCTGGAGTCGGGCAGACTGGCGTTTGAGAGGTATGTAAACGTGGACAAGTTAGCTCTCCTTTCTGAGTCTCAGTTTCCACATCTATAAAATGGGGGTAACAAATATTCACTTACCTGTAAGATTGTTGGAAGTATCACATTAAATGAAGCATATAAAGCACTGATCATACTTTGCACAGTATACACAACATTTTGCACAGTATTTGCACAACAGAAATTATCAATAAACATAACTGGTATTGTCCTAGTGTTTGGGCTGAGGAGATCTGGGAAGGCTTCCTGAATGAGGTGGCTTTTAAGCTCAGATCTGAAGTATGGATAAGACATGGGAAGGGCATTCCAGATGAAAGTGAGTTAGTATATTAGCAAGGACAAGGAGAAGGGAAAGTAAAGGGCAACTCTGAAGAATAGCAACACACAGACCCATATAAAGTGAAGGATTCAAGGGTGTATAGAGGAGAAAATGGGAAAAGTAGGTTGAGGCTTCAGCAAGATGACCTTGAGTGCTGAGCTGGGGGTTTAGATTTTATTTCCCAGGTCCTAAGGAGCCAGTCAAGGATTTCTGAACATAAGCGCATGACACTCATAATGTCTGGTTATAGCAAATCACTTAACTTCTTTGAAAGGGAGGTTGGTAGAGTGGAGGCTGGGAGTCCAGGCAGGACAAAAGATGACTGGGGCCAATGCTGAGGTTGGGACACTGGTGATGGAGAAGGGGCGCCTCTGAGTCAGAGCCCGCCAATCACAGTGACAGGACAGGTCTTGCTCTTTAGACAGTCTTGTGGGAGATGGGTGTGGATCTGGTGTGACGCCCTTGTCCCCGCCCCATCTTCACCCTATGAGGGAGTTCCCAGGTGGTGTGCTTAGCTGGACTGAGGGAACCCTGGGCACACCCATGTCGCAGGGCATCCCTGCTCTCTCCTCAGGTCTGAAGTTCACCTCAGCCCATGACTCAGTGTAAAGGCGATGGATTGGTTGTGACCCCCAGGGAAAGCTGAGTCACCTCCAGGAGAGCAATGTCACCCCACCCGAGCCACATTGGCCTGTGTTGTGAAATCTAGCAGAAAGGTCATCACTGCAGGTTCCAAGATGCCTGGCTCGGCCACTGACTGCCAGGCCACTCACTGAACTCTGTATTCAGTTTTTCCTCCATCTATAGGATGGTGTATCTTTCTGGGCTCTGGGAGGATAAAATTAGATAATAAATCCTTCTATCAGCTTACTCAACAGATGTTGACTGGGCACCAGTTCTATGCCAGTATGCTGGGGACAGAGGAATGAATAAGACATATGCTTAGAGGATATCCCCTTCAAGTAGGTGAAGTTCTAATGGGGAAACAGTTAAATAAATAGAAATACTAGCACAGAGCGAAACTTTCCAACATGTAGTTTCACTAAGCCACTGAAGTCATCTCACGTGGGGTGCTAACCAATTTCATTCATTTGATACACGAGGAAACTGAGGGCCAACCTGGCAAAGTGATTTGCCCTTCCTCGTGTTCCATAACTCCTCAAACATAATTCCATCACAGCCCTGAGCGCTCTTTCTCTAGGGTAGAGGTTCGACTATTTATTTCCTCCACCAAAGCTTAAATTCCCTGCAGGCAGGTCTAGCTTCTTTTAATGTTTTGACCACCAGCATCTAGCCCAAGCTGGGCACATGGTTATGGAAGGCATGGTGGGGAGAATGGAGCTAGAAGTTGTGGAGCATCAAGCACATGCTGGGCTTGGCTGGGCACTTCACATTTGCTGTTGGTTAATCTACTACAGAAACTTGGCATGGTGGGTATTATTATCTTTGTTTTATAGAAAATGTGCCAGAGGCTGAGATGAGTGATGGGATTTGCCCAAGGTCACACTGAGCGTAATCTGAGACGCTCCAAACTCAAAATGGCCCAGAAGCTGGGGTGTGTGCTGTGGGTGGGGGATGAAGTGAGTGGGAGCTCAGCAGTCCAAATGCAGAGCCAGAGCAAGGTCCCTGTAAAGCGTTCAGCTGGTCCCCTGGAGCATCTTTACCCAAAGAGCCTGATCCTGTGCTCAGGCTTTTATTAGCATCTGTGTTCTTTCCGCTGCAGCGCCCAGCTGCCCCAGCGGCCTCTTGGTGAACACTTGCTGAATAAATGCTTCACTAGGAGAACAAAGACATGAAGAAATAATCCCAAATGTCGCGCACTTTCTATGTGCCAAGGCACGAGGCTAAGCCGTTTATTTATGCTTTCTCTTTTCATTCCCTCAATATCACGATGAAGTAAGAACCATGAAGGCCCCAGTTTTATAGGAAAAAAATGGAGGTTTAAAAATGTGGAGGCTTCATAAAGTCACAAAGCTGGAAGGTGACTTTGAAGCCTGAACTGAAAACCACTACTTGAAAATGAATGCATGTGTGTATGAATTGCAGCTCCTAAATTCTTCTGAAGCCTCAGTCAAGGCCACAGTGGCATTAATTCTCCAGAGAGGGTGTTTTCCAGGCACTTATGGATCAGATCTGACTCTTTCCAAAAGGCCTTCTGACTGCCAGCTCTCCCAGAGGGGTCAGAGACCATTTCGCAGCTTCCCACTGGGTCTGCCTATCTTTGAGAGCTTTGAAGTCCTACATTTAGAGGACATGGATCAGCCCCAAACCTGAGGGCTCCCCCAAGGTAACTGCTGAGGGAATTCCTCAGGAATCCCTCCTAATGCAACCAAGAGAGGCCTTTAGAAATCAGGCCAAGTAGAGGAAAGAACAATGGACAGGAAACTGGGACATGAGAGAGTCGTGAGTCAGCAGCGTGGTGAGAGCTGCCAAGATTGCTGATGTGAACAAGCTCTGGTTGTATCACGAGGAGCATAATGTGTTGAATAACTAAGGTGATATTGCACTTCCTCTGTGGTAGAGCTGGAGATGGAATGTGGGGTGAAGGTCTGGTTCCACATTTTCACGTAGTCATAGTCAAACCGGAACTTATTCGATAGAGCAGAACAGGAACACTGCAGGGAACGGCACTGTCATCTTTGCCAAACTCGTATTTCTTTTCCTGGATAAGAAAAGAAGCAAAGTGTTGGGAGGATAGGCTTTGGGTATTTCAGAGATTTCCCTGTGAACAAGGCGGTAGACTTCTTCTGTCTGATCCTAAGGGGAAAACAGAACTCAAGTGAGGAAATAATAGGAAGAAAGAATCAGGCGCAAATGAATCAACAATGACTTTTTTGTCAAGAAGATGGCCAAAGAAGGAAATATTTTTGAAGAAAGAAGAAAAAAAAGCAAAACACTCAATGAACCTCCTCCCTCCCCTCTATGTGACCCTAAGCAAGTAACCTAATCTTCCTGAGGCTCAGTTCCTTATCTGAAAGTAGCAGGTGGTGTTATGTGAGACTCTCACAATGTGCAGACTATGAATGCAGTGTGATGACTACGCACACAGCCCTGGGACTCTGCCTGCTGCGATTTACATCTTAGCTTAGGGTGACCTTGGAAACTTAGTGTTACTTTGCAGTGCCTCAGCTTCTTCATCTGTAAAATGGGGATAATATATGTAAAGCACTCAAAATGGCACTGAAGTACACAGTGGGTACTCAGCTTTCTTGTTAGCCAGCATCATCATCATCGCCACTCTTCATATATGAAAGGGACTGTCACAGTATCTAGAATATAACAGGTGTTCAGAGAGTGATTTCCTTTTTCTGTTCTCCTTTAGGGGACTCTTTTAGGGTGTCTCTGGGATACCAGCTTCTTCTCATCTCCAGACGTCTGGAAAATGTTTCTAAATAAAACACCTTTTTGCATATATTCTAAGGCAACTATCTGCCTCTATCTAAATACTCTTTTAGTGAAGAAAGGAGCAGAGGAAGGAGAATGTCAATCCCCTACTTGTAGAAGTTTCTCATTCTGAACAGTGTACTTCACAGATTCCAAAGTGTTTCTCCCTCCATTACGTCATTACCCCTTACCAGAGTGAGCACAGATGGGAGAACCGAGGCTCTGAAAGGTTCGGTGACTTACCCGGAGCTATTAACACCTGAGTGAGTGAGCCAGGAATTGAACCCAAGGCTTTCAGACTCTGGACACCTGCCATTACAGGAGGCATTGTCCAGCCTCTTCCCCTCACCCCACACATCCTCTCACCCTGGGGTTCTGCTCAGGGAAGTAGAAGAAAGGCACCCAGTCAGGGTCCAACCTTGAAGCCAAATCCTTGCAGTAATAGAGAAGACTAAAAGCTACAGAGAGGAGCCAGGAACTGTGGATGTCCCTGCCGTGAGTCCCAGACCTTAGAGCTGGAGACCTCACCTGGACCAGTCTTCTGTTTTCAGTAGCTGCAGTGGGTGAGATCCTGAACTAATGTCAAGAGCCGAGAGTCCCTACCAGCATTGCATGATAGGATTTTCTGTGTTAATTCTGTATCTGTGCTGTATAATACAGGAGCCACTAGCCACATGTGGCTACTGAGCACTTAAAGCACGCTCAGTCACGGGACTGAGCTATTAGTGTCCCTGTTTTCTAGCTGAGGAAACTGACGCTTGGTCAGGGGAGCTGGTTGAGGTTGCAGTTAGCCAGGCATGTTGCTGGAACTTGAAGCCATCCTGTTTGGCCCCCTAGCCATGCCCTTCATCACCACAGAAGCTTCTTGTTCCACTCCCCAAGGAGGGTCTTTGCACCCTTCTGAACCCAGACAGGTGATTGGGTCATGTCTGCCTGTGCAGAGGGGTCTCCCTTCCTGCTTGGCTCCACCTGGCTCCAACTCTAGAAGGCACCTGTGTTGTTTTACTGATAACAGTGTTTGCCCTTCCAAAGCCAGAGCCATAAAAGGCAGCTTTCAAAGTCACTGCCGCAGAAATGTCAACACGAGGGGGAGGCCAGTCATGGTTTCTGAGGTGCAATGTCACCTCCAGGCTGCCTCAGAGGCTGCAGAAAGACCTCTGGGTCCTGGCATCAGGACTTGCTTCTACCAGACTTGCTGTGTTACCGTGGACATATTTCTTACTTTCTCTAGGCCTTGTTTTTATCATCGGCGTAAGGAGAGGGTTGGATTTAAAGATCTTAAAGGGCTCTTCTATCTCTAAAATATTTAGTGTCCTCTGCGAGGGATCCTGGGGGCAACATCCAAAGCTGTTTAATGACTGTGAAATACCTTATGTAGCAGCTTTCAAAGCAAAAATCACCCCCAAACTTTAACCTGGATTTTTTTCAAAACCTCCAACAATGTCACCATTGAAGCAGCAAAGGTATTCATTAATATCTTGTAAAAAGTGATTTTGCGATTTTCTTAATGTATGAAAAAATGTCCCCCACCCTTGATACTGGGCCCAGAGCCCCAGAGCATAAAACCACAGTCAGACCACTAGGATTCTACAGAGCTCAGGTGTTTGGACAAATTGCCTGTACTTGAGAACACAGGGCAATTTTCTCAACTTTTAAAATGTTTTCTCCCTTCCCCCCACTTTCCTGGGGTTTTCACCCCTGCCTGTAACTCAAACCACAAATAAAGCTCTAAGCCTCTGGCTGTGAGGAACAGCACAGCAGCTGCCAAGAACAGCATGGTTCACGTGGGCCCTTTTTCTGCCGCTCTGGAAACCGGCTCTCCAGAGGACAGCAACAACATGAGTTTTTTTCTTTCTTTGCTAATCACAAAAATATTGCCTTTCAGTTGGGCTGGGGAAGGGCAGATTGGTATTGATTGGTGGTGGGCAGGGGGAGATTGGCAGCTTTAGGGGCAGCAGAAGCCAGCTATGGTGGCCACAAAGGATGATGGCTCTGATACTCCCATTTGAGGTTTTTACCCTGGAACATGGCACGTATTGGTGTTCAATACCTGTTTGTGGTTGAATTAATACACTTTTACAAACATTTTTTCTTAACACGGGGATAAGCATTCCTGTTTTTTCTTCGGGAACTGAGAAAACTGAGGCTCTGAGAGATTAGCCAACTCAGTCAGGGTCATACAGGATCAGTTACCTGGTAGGGCTGCTGTTGACCCCAAGCTGGCCCCAGATTGGGCTCTTCCACTCACACTTTTTCTGAGTCTGCCTCTCAGCCATACAAGCCAAAGAAACACTGTGTTCCCAACCCACGAATGAAGCTGAGGAATGATGGACAAGGCTTGTGGAACTAGACTTTTCTTCTCCAAGTGCTCTCTCCCACAACTTCCAAAATTATCCCCATGGGGATGATGCTTACAACAGAAATGCCAGCTCCACCCTCTTTCCAGCTGCTGCTGGACATCACCGCCTGGATTTATGCTCAGTTCTAGACACAATGCATGGCCTAGAGTGGGTGCTCACTGTTGAATAAATAGTCAATGATGTCCTACAGATCCTATCTGTATCTAAGTTCACCTTATCCACTGCTGGGTGCCCAGTGCCTAGACAAGGCTTGGGAGACCATTGTTCAATGAATAAATGGAAGAATGCATAGTCCCTCCCTCCACTCCAACACAGTTTATTTTTTGGGTTGCCAGTTCTGCTGAGATCCCCATCCCTCTACAGCCTCTCAAGCCAAAAGCCCAGAACTTCCCTAGGACACCACTTCTCTCTCATGACTCTCATCAAACTGGTCACCACATTCTTTCAATTCACCCTCTGACCTGTCTTTCATGCCAATCTCCTCCTCTCCAAATCTGAACACATGAACTTCTTTACTTTATTGTGTAAGATTGTATTGGTTACAAGGAGCAAAAACCCAACTTGAACTTGCATAAGCCAAAAAGAAGAATTTAAATCAGAAGAATATAGGGACAATCAAAGAACTGATGGAGAAACCAAACTACCAAGCCCCCCGGGAAGGGCAGAGTTGACTGGAACAGGGTGCTCTGATTCTGACAGCTCTCTTTCTCTTACACCTCCGTTTTCTGAGTTCATTGATGTACTGCCCTCATTCTCTCAGCAGTTTCCTCAACATCACAGGGATGTGGATGCTACACACTCCCATCTATATAGTTTTAGGGCCAGAGTAGAAAAAAAAAACCTCTTTCCCATGTGCGCCAATGGCATAATTGCTAGGGGAGTCCAATTTACCTAGTGTGGCATATGGGCCTGCCCTAGACTAGCCACTGGGGCTGGCAGCAGAGAGCACTTCTGTGGGAGTTAGAAGAGGGCGCTATCTTCTGAGTGTCTGCAGCTCCACAGATGCAAGCTTGCCATGCAGAGCACAAGCTGTATTCCAGTCCCCACTTATTATCCCTGCTGCCAGATAGGCTTGTACAGGGCATAACCTGCACAAGTGTACATGGTGGACCTGGCTGACAGTGGATTTGGGACTAGGCACTTCCAGTTTGAATCAGATGTCTACATCTGGCCAATTACTGCTGTTAGGAAGGCAGGGTCATGTAAGTGATTCTCAATGGTCAGAGTCGGGGGAGGCTTGGGGAAAGAACATTTCTCTAAGAAAGGAAGGTAGCACATTCGTAGACCTCAGTGGAATCATATGAGCTGGAATGTGTTTACAACTCCTAAACCTGCCTCTCCTTTTGGTCCCTTCATTGATACAAAGAACCAACTGTCCAGTTACTTTCTCCAAAAATCCAGGAGGTATCCTGAATTCTTTCCTCTCTCTCATATTCATCTCCTGAATATGTCTCAAATATATTCTGATCGTCTCTCTGTTTCTTCTGCCATCTCCTAATTTAAGCAACTACTAATTCTTGCTTGGCCCATTACAAAAATGGCCTCCTAACAAAAATGACTCCAAATTCATCCCATCCCTATGCACACCACTTTGTTATACGACTTTGCTGTTCTTGGCATCAAGAAATGCTGTCCATTGCGTCACCCTTTGAATCTGTGCTTCGCCAATCAGATGCTAAGAAATATGACATAAGCCAAGGCTCAAAAAGAGCCTGTGCATCAGGGCTTGCTCTTTCTTGCGTTTCTTGGTAACCTGGCAACCATCTACCATGAGAAGAAGCCTAAGGTAATAAGAGACATGTGCCCCAGTCACCTCCATTGCCCCGCCCAGTACCCACCAAACGTGAGCAGGTAGCTGACTGCAGAGCTGCCCACTGACTCCTAGACTTGTGAACAATAATAAGACAGTGTTTATTTTAGGCCTCTAGGTTATAGTGTGGTTGATTTTGCAGACATAGCTAAGTGACTCACCAGTCTTCCTTTCTTCAGCTTTTTCCTTCTCCATTGCTTCCAAGACACCCCATGATCTTCCTAAAACGCAGGTCAGATTATATTACTTCCTCTTTCCCTCACATCTGATTGGTCAGCGTCTACCAAACAGTGAGCAAATTCACTTACTGTATTAATTCAAACTCTCCAGGATCTGGGGCTCAATTCTCCTTTGACATGTCCCTATCTTCACCGTACACCCTCTGTTCCCCAGACACACAAATTGATTTGATGTTCCCCTAACCTGGAGCTTACTGCCATGCCTGGATGAGGCGGTACATGCCGAGACCTGTCCCTGGAGCACCATTCTCTCTTTAATTTACAAGACTCAGCTCAAATGTCCTATCCTCGGTGCATGTACATTGTACCTTTTATTTTAGTTTCATTGATTTCTTATGTCTTCTTTTGTGAGTTGGCAACTTCTTGAAGGCAGGAAGTTTAGACATTTATTCTTTGTAGCTTTTCCTCAGAGTACCCAGTATCATGCCTAAAACATGAAGAGTGCTTAACTGGGAAGTTTCTAGCAGCTTCCCAGAGTTGGGCAAGGTGGGCACGCTCTATTGAGGCAGGAGACAAAATGGTTAAAAGTAAAGGCTCTAAGACCAACCATGTGGGTTTGAACCCAAGACATTTTCCTTACCACCAGTGTGATCTAAGAAAGTTACTTAATAGTACCTCAGCTTGCTCATTTATAAATTGGGAACAATAATCAAACCTCCAGTACAAGGTGATTATGAAGAATGAGTGAACATGTGTAGAGCTCCTGGGAAAGTACATTCCTTTAGCTGCTGATGTTGGAGACGATGATCTCTCTCTCTCTGGACTCAGCCCCCACCATTCCCTGGGAATGGTCTCTCACCCTCTCAGAAGCTGCATGGACAGCAGGTCATCCTTTGCCACAAGGAGTCTTCTTCATGTGTCAGCAGGAGGTAGAACAGTATGGAGAAGACTCAGACTTTCAGCGGGAGATGTGGGCCCTGCTCTGCCAGCTGAGTGGCCTTTACCAAGCTTCTTCCTGTCTCTGAGATTTGCTTCTTCATTCATAAAATGGGGGTGACTTTGCTGAATTGTGAAGAAGTCATGAAATGAGGAATGCTGAAGGGCATGAGCTTCGGAACACTGTGTTCTTGGCCAAGGCCTCTTCTTGCTGGAAGTTTTCTGAGGCTCCCATTCCTGGACTGAGCTAGGTACCTGCAATTTTCTGTACTTCCTCAAGCTAAGTGAGCATCTACTATGTGCTAGGAGGAGGGCAGTGAACAATACAAGGCTTTTCTCATTGCTTATGTCTTATGAGAGGACAGAACACAAGTAATTACAGCTAGTGCTCGACTTATGACCACAATTGGGACCGGGAGACCAGTCGTAACATGATTTGGTCGTAAGTTGAGTAGGCTATACGTACAGTTGAAATGGTGCACGCGGAGATGACAGTGCTGCCGGAAGCTGGTCCGCACTGTCATATGCCCAGCTGGGCAACGTTTGCGCTGCCAGACACGGAGCAGTTGTGGCTAGCGATTGTGGTCGTAAAGTCGAATGGTCGTAAGTTGCATAAGTCGTAAGTTGATCAATACTTATAAATAATAATGTAACTTTGGTTGGTAAGTACCAGAAGATTTGGGGGAGGCAGTTTCCTAAGTGTGGCCCCTCAACCTTAGCACACTGTGTCATTATTGCCCATTTTTATGTTGAGCTCCCCCTCTGCCACAAGCTTCTGGAGATGAGGGACCCCAATTGATTCAGCTATGTGGCCCAGATAGCCAGCACGGTACCTGGTTACTGTAGGAGCTTGAAGTTCATTGCTCTCCCCATGATTCAATCGAATGATCGATATCACATTTGTGATTTTCTAATCACAACTTTTCCATCAATAAATGGTCTGTCAGGCCTGCCTTGCACTGCTAACGAGTGAAGACTGTGAGGTAGTGCTGTCATCAGAGAGCTCGCTGCCTAGCGGAGGAAGGACCACCACCACCTCAATGACTAAGCACTGTGGCAGAGGAGGAATCCAGGGGCCATACTCATTGTGATTCCTGAATCTTTCTGAGCTCTTGGAGCTGTCAGGCCTCACAGGAGAACAGGCTTTGGCTTTCCTAGACACCGAGGAAAATGGGGTGGCAGGAGTTTCCCAAATCTAGGCTGTTGATCCAACGGCAATGGCCTTGAGATTAGATGTGTTCCCTGTGAGCCTCCATACTGTTCCCCACTCCTGCTCCTGGGTCAATCGGCCTTCCTGGGACTCTGTCATTTCTCCACTGAATATAGGCACTGTGCCACAGGGCCCAACTCCTTAGCCATGGTGCCAGGTCCTTCTGTCCATGCCCAATCCAAACAACCCAAGCTTCTTCCCATCACTCACCCATTGCCAGTTGGCTCTGCCACTGACCCTGGCAGCCCTCAATCTCTCCCACCAGAACGGGGCTCATGCCCACTGATGGGCCTTCACCACTTGCTTGCTTCCATTGACCCATTCAAGTTACTTAATGCTTATTATCTGTTGAGTGCTATTTAAGGTGCTAAGGATACAGACATGAATGAATGTGGTAAAGGCCCCTGCCCTTATGAAGGTTACATTCTAGTGAGGAGAGGCAAGGAGTTAATAAATAAAAACTCAGAAACACATGGTGTGTCTGATGGTGCTAAGTGTTAAGAAGCCAGAGCAGGGAAGGGGGACAGAGCATGCCTGTGGGGTGGAGCTGTAATTTCAAATACAGTGCTATGGATGGTCCCCCTGAGAAGATCACATTAGAGCAGAGGCACAGAGGAGGCAGGATAGCTAGTCACAGAGACAGCTGGGAGTACGGTGTCCAAGGCAGAGGGAAGAGCAGATGGCCTTTGAAGATCAAATTTTCTCCCTCTTCCCCTTCTTCCTTCCTTTTTTTTCTTCCTTTTTGTCTGCATGTATTTATTTCAAAAAATATTTCTAGGACTATGCTAAGTGCCATGCATTGCATTGTCCTGCAGGTAAAAGGGCCCCCTTCTTTCAAGATGTACACACTCTACTGATAGAGGTGGGCAAGATACACCAACAGTTACAGTGGGGATGTAAGAGGATTGAAGCAGAGAAGGCGCCACCATTCATGCTGGGAAGCCCTTGGACACTCTGGTGGTGCCCTGGGCCTCTTCTCAGAATAACATTTTAAAATGCATAAAATTAAATACATACAATAGCAAAGAAAGCAATGATTTTTCAAAAGTTAACCAAAAAAATTTGTAATAATGTATGTGGTTTCATATTTGTACACTGAGTAACCAGATCTATAGGTCTATTAACTATTTTAAAAATATTGATAATCATAGGTAAAATTTTTAGATAATCTGTAACAACTGTAAAGTGATATGAAAATAACTATGATTTCTATTAGTGAAAAGTTACAGGAAACATTGATGTCACTGTGATTGAAGCCTACATTCATAATTGAAGGAAATGTTAGATTAATTTTAGGTACAGGTTAGTAAGCATTTATTTCCCCATACAGATTCACAAAGCTCCTGAATTCTAGCCCTAAGAACCTCGATGCTAGAGATTCATGTACAGTGGGCTCTGAGAGCACAGAGGAGGGATCAGGAAAACCTTTCTAGAGGGTGTGACTCCTTAGCTGGGTTCTGAAGAAGGCGTAGGAGTTAGCCAGAAAGACAGGGGTGGAGGAAATTCCAGGTAAAAGGAAGAGCAACAGACAGCATTAAACTGTATGCCTCATTTGGGGGAACTGATAGTTAGTGTGGCAATAACTCAGAGTTTGTGTAGGTTTTGTTGGGAAATTAGGCAGGAGAGGAAGACAATGGGGTCAGATAATGGGAGTTCTGAGTCCTACACTACAGAATTGGTCCCAGAGGTCGTGGGGTGTCCTTGAAGGATTTAAGCAGAAAAGGAACACAGCACGATCGGATTTGTATGTCAGAAAGATTATTTTGGCAGCTATGAGGTGGATGGACTGGAAGGCAGGAGAAACTAGAGGCAAGGAGATCGGTTAGAAAACTGTTCTAATTAGTCTAGGCTGGAAGAACCATCTGTCCCAGACAATGACCATAGGGGTAGAGAAGAGGAGATGGACAATAGAGACCTACAAGACGGTAGAATCTGCATGGAACTTGGTACTTGATGGGGATGAGAGCTGGGGAGAAGAAATGATTAAAGCAAAAATGCGACTAATTAACAGGGAAGCTGTGTTCAGGGCAGTAGCAGTCACAAACTGCAAACCTGAACTGCTTGTTCACACCTCTGTGCCTTTGTGAAGCTGAAGCTCCGTCTCTCTTTCTGGGATTCCCTCCCCTCCCCTGTTTCTTCCTCTTTTCTAACTCCTAGGTCACCTCGCCAACTTCTCTCTTGCTGGGAAGCTTTATAGAAGTGGCAGGTTATCTTGAAGCTGCAGCCTAAACATAAGCCCTTTTCTGACTCCATCTGGACACCTGAGATTCCCTCCTTGAGCAGAGGTCCCTTGGCCCCCTCTGAATCCTTGATATCAGGCCTATTCTCCTAGGGAACCAAAGCAGAATCAGCCTGGCAGCTGGCAAGTCATGAGACCTGCCTGTCCGTCTGTGAGCTAACAACAGTCGCACTGGAAGTCAACAAGGGAAACGGAAACAGAGAGATCCAGCCTCCACGGGGGCTCACGCCCTGGGACCTGTGCCAGTGTGAACAAGGTTTTCCGGGTGAGGATTTCCCCTTGTAGAATACGAATAGCAGCTGAAGGCGAGCAGAAAGAGAACTCCTTGTGCTTTCCAAAGGGCTTTCCTTCTAACATTGTCTTATTTATTAAAGCTTTGTAACCAGCCTTCGGTGTCGTGTGTGTGTGTGTGTGTGTGTGTGTGTGTGTGTGTGTGTGTGTTTATGAGAGAGAGAGAGAGAGAGAGAGAGAGAGAGAGAAAGAGAATCAGAATAGAAGTGGCTTGGGAATGAACACATGCCTCTTAGAACCCTTGAGATCTATAAAGGCAGGGGTGGCTTAAAAGAAAAGATTTGGGATTAAAAAGGCTTGATGGGGCCAGAAGAATTGTCACTCTTTCCCACCAGGTGTACCTGCTCTTTTTCTCTCCATTCTCTAGCCCAGCCTCCATGTCTTGCTAGAGGCAGTCCCTGCTACAGAATGAGAGGGACAATGGCTTCCAGTGGTAGCTGCTGGCATGACTTGGCCCATGCTCGGTCTCCAACCTCCTCTCCTGACATCCTTCCTTGCCAGTACTCCACACTCAAGCCACCTATGAGTGGCCCTGTTACTCATTTGGCCATTTGCACTATTAAACGTGCTGCTTTTTGGCCAGGGGCAGTGGCTCATACCAGTAATCCCAGCACTTTGGGAGGCTGAGGTGGGTGCATCACCTGAGGTCAGGAGTAAGAGACCAACCTGGCCTACATGGCAAAAACCTGTTTCTACTAAAACTACAAAACTTAGCTGGGCGTGGTGGCAGGTGCCTGTAATCCCAGCTATGCGGGAGGCTGAGGCAGGAGAATCACTTGAACTGAGGAGGTAAAGGTTGCAGTGAGCCAAGATCATGCCACTACACTCCAGCTCACGGGACAGAGTGAGACACAGTCTCAAAAAGAACAGCAGCGGCAACAACACAACAAAAAAGTGCTGCTTCTCTTTCCTCGTGGGCAGGGAACAGAGAGAAGAAACACATGCTCCCGCAGTGGTGCCTGCTAGTTAGGTAATATGCTGTTAGGAGAGTTGAAGGCACAGTAAAATGACTCTAGAAACAGAGCGTGTAGGCAAGACCTTGAGACAATACAGAAGGTGGCCAGAAGTGACACCTTTTTAATAAGCGACCCAACCAACCAAGTGTGCTTGTCTGGCCCAGGCCAGGAGGCTAACCAGCTCTGTGCAAGCCCCTTGCTATGCCCCTTAGGTGCTGGCCCAGTGCCTGGCACATAAACCAGAGGCAGCCAGAATATCTGTGTGGATAACTTTGTGGAAGGACTGAGCGGGGAGACATGAAGCCACAGAGAGGAGCCAATCCTTCTCTCCTTGGTGAGTCCCCTCTTCGGAATATAAACAGGCTGTCGCTTGGATCAAAAGCACAGCTGTAGGGAAGAAGAGGAAGAGAGAAGGAGTATGAGGAAGAAGAAAAGAAGGAGGAAGTGGAGGAGGAGGAAGGAAAAAGGGATGGGAAGGGAAGAGGGAAATCAAAGGGGTAGGTGGAGGAGGCAGTGAGGTGGAGAACGTTTGGTAAGAATTTACCCACCTCAAATAACAATCTTGCAATCTCCTGCAGCTGCTAGAGAAGTCCAGTCTGCCCACAGGGCAGAGGAGGAAGGTACTTCCTCTGAGAAGGCTGAAGGCCTTGTAATCTCTATACCCACATCTGGGGAAGCTTGGATGGGGAGAGGCTGCCTGGGTCCAGCTTCCCACCCAGCCCTGCAAGCTTGGGGTGGGACCCTAGGAAGCCTGGCTTACCTGGGTCAAGTCCAGCTGCACTGGGTCTGGATGATGTGTCTCAGGAGCCAGCGGGCTTGGGTGAAAAGGGACAGTCTTTTCTAGAAGACACAGACTGGGACTCAGGAAAAGGCGTTCTGATATCTTCTACAAGACTCCTGAAGCATAGCGGGATGGGCACAGGGCTGGGGGAGAAGGAATAAGTACTTAATTAGAAAAAGTGCATAGTTGGAGAGAGTTTTTATTAGTCTTAGAGGTGGGAGAACTCTGAGCTAGAATAAAGAAAAACATCTTTTGCTGAGTGCTGACTTTGTGCTAGACACTGTGAAGTGCTAAAGATAAGGAAAGTACCCTTCATGGCTGCAGGTATTGCATGCCCACCAAGTGCCAAGGGCTTAACCCTATTTAATATCCACCACCAGCCCCAAGAGGCAGGCCTAAGTACTCTCATTTCATCATTGAGGAGCCCGAGACGTTCAGTCCTTGATTGGATGGGCCTCACCATTCAAGCCCTCCTCGGTTTACAGCAGCAGAGAGGCTCTGAAAGGTAAGTGGCTTGTTACAGTTGAGAGCATCCGGCCTGTGGTAAGAGCTGGAAGCAGAACTGGCTCCTGGTCCAGGCCTGTGGCCTCTTCATTCCCCTAAGTCACCCTCTGCAGTTATCAGGCCTTCACTTTCAGGACATCCAGGACAATGAGGTTTCACAGCTCCTTCATGGGAGAAATACCCCTTGCAGGATTTCCAGTTGATTGCCAGTTGCCAGGGCCATCCTCTCCACTGATGGCAGCTTCTTGTTTTTTTTCCCAGTACCTGGTCACACTTGGCCCTCTCTAAGAGGTTTTCAGCGCCCCGGGCTACAGTTTTGTTCAGTTGTGCTCTCAGGGTGGTAATGATAGCACACCCACATGCTGATAGAGCCCACGGGCTGATAGAGACGATAAAAAAGGAACAGCTGGGAGGGAGGGGGGATGGGAGGGCCAGCAGGAGCCTGGGCCAGCGGGTGGGGCTGGTGGCTGGTGTTTCCCTGTAGGGCGAGGGCAGGCTCAAGGGACTGGCTTCCTTGTAAACAGTGTGTAGCCAGCTCTAAAAATACCCCTGCCCTAGACAGGGCACATTGAGCTCCTCTGGTCTCTCCCAGAGTCTTCCCAGGGGCCTCACCTTTCTCCTAAAAGGTCAAGGGGATGGGAAGAAAGTTGACTTGTGGAGGGTTGGATTTCCTTAGCAAGGAAAGTATAACCATATTTCCTTCCTCTGCAAAACAGAAAGGAGGATGCGCTATGGGTTTCAGCAACAACAACAAAAGGAAAAAAGAAAAAAACTTCCCTAGACCCCTGTTCTCCCTTCTGTAATCTGAGGCCTGGGCTGAGCTCAGGTCCAAGGGGTGGTCCTGATTCACAGCCTAGGACCAGGGAGCCGTCAGAAGAGCCTGCACTGTGATCTCCCGCTGTTCTCATTAGGCATGCGATCTATGACAAAACTGCTTGAAGCCTCAGCTTCCACAATTATAAAAGGGGATAATAATAGTGTTTAATTCACTTGGGTATGGAGAGGCTTAAATGAGATGCTATCTATAGAGCTCTCAGCACAGTGCCTGACACATGACGAACATTCAAGAAATGCTTATCATATAGTATACGGGAAGATAAAACGATTTCTGAATTCTAACGGAAGACTTGGTTTAATAAGAAATTTGGTAGGTAGGCAAAAGAAGTGTGGATAAGAAAAGGCTAAAAGTGTGTAAATCACAGAAAGCTCCAATCTGTTATTTGACAGATAGGGTCACTGACACTGAGGCCCATGGAGCAGAAAGGAGTTGGCCCAAACTAGACAATGTTGGCCACTGCTGATAGGTTCACTATAAAATACCAGTGTGATGAGAGCATGGGAAGTCCTGTGGGACTCTAAGCCTGCTTCACTAGAAGTTAGGAGAATGAGGCCTTCCATTCATGCAGAACTTTAAAGTTTGGAAAACCCTTTCCAGAAAAAGCCAGATCTTAGCAGATCACTGCCAGAGGGCTGAGTGCCGTGATGAGGAACTCTTGAGGGAGGACGTATGAGGACACAGCCAAGCAGAACGCATCCTCAGGACTGACGGCTGCCTGTGAGGCCATGTAGACTTGCCTTGACCCCAAAGACCTTGGAGGAGAGGCACAGTAGGAAGAGCTTAGTACCAGCCGGGCATGGTGGCCCATGCCTGTAATCCCAGCACTTTAGGAGGCTGAAGCGGATAGATCACGAGGTCAAGAGATCAAGGCCATCCTGGCCAACATCATGAAAACCCATCTCTACTAAAAATACAAAAATTAGCTGGGTGAGGTGGTGCACACCTGTAGTCCCAGCTACTTGGGAGGCTGAGGCAGGAGAATCACTTGAACCCGGAAGGCAGAGGTTACAGTGATCCAAGATCACACCACTGCACTCCAGCCTGGCGACAGAGCGAGACTGCATCTCAGGCACCACCTGAAAAAGAATCTTCTAACTTTGTACTATTTGTTTTGCTAGACACTAGTCAAATGTGGCTACTGAGCACTGGAAATGTGGTTGTCTGGATTTCAGAGACTTCATTAAAAAAGAAGGTACAATATCAAATTAATATTATTTTGATTTCTGGTTGAAATGATAATTTTAGGTCTATTGGGTTAATTAATATACATGATTAAAATTAATTTTGTTTATTTTTTCTTTTATTCTGTGGGTCCTAGAAAATTTAGAATCACACATGTGGCTTTCAGTATCTTTCTCCTGGGCAGTGCTATTCTAACGCTACATTTGTGCAACAATGGAATACGCTCTCTCACTAGGTAAGGAGCCTCTCACCACTGGACGTGTTTAGAAAAGCATTGTTAGTGAAACTCTTATAAGTAGATGGATAAACTCTACAATCCCTCCAACTCTGATTCAACGACAATTCCCAGACACTGCTCTGAGGTGCACCTGTTCTTTGGCATATGAATAGGTTTACAGAGGAAAAAAAGGTTGATGATGAATTTAATATGAGAATTTTTTGATTAAATGAAGGAGTTAAATTCCTCCACTCCAAGATTTTTCAGAACCATCTAAGACATGAAAATGAAATTGTGGGTCGTCATGACAGGGACACTGTATGCAGCATTCCCCATATTAAGTTGGTCACAGAGCCTTTTTTTCCATAGAGTATGATCAAGAAATAATTTACTATTGTTTATTTTTATTATTATTATTATTTTTGAGACAGAGTCTCATTCTGTCACTCAGGCTGGAGTGCAGTGGTGCCATCTCGACTCACTGCAGCCTCCTCCTCCCAGGTTCAAGCGATTCTTGTGTCTCAGCCTCCCAAGTAACTGAATTATAGGCCAGCACCACCACGGCCAGCTAATTTTTGTAGTTTTAGCAGAGACAGGGTTTCACCATGTTGGCCAGGCTGGTCTCGAACTCTTGACCTCAGGTGATCCACCCGCCTTATCCTCCCAAAGTGCTGGGATTACAGATGTGAGCCCCTGCACTCAGCCAAATAATTTATTATTAAGCTAATTCCTTGAGAATTGTTGTCCTTAATCTCTCAGGAAAAAAAAAAAAGTGGATTCTGTTGCCAGACAGCACTAAATTCATAATTTGGTTATTTCCTAAGTGACCTTGGACATGTTACTTCAGCTTCATCAACCGTAAAATGAGAGGAAGAATATTCACTTCTCAGGATAGCTTTGAAGGTTATATGGAAAATGCAGTGTGGTGGCTGACACATAGCAGGTATTTCGTGAATAGTTCTAATTAACTAAAGCCCAGAGAGGGAACACAGCTTTCGCAAGCTCACACTGGAAATTAGTGACTGTGCTAGGTCTTGAATCACCATCTCTGGGCTCTTGCAGTTCACCTCACTTCTCTTTATTAAGCAACATCATATAAGAAATGCAGTCCATCAGAGAAGATAGGCCGCCTCCCCAAGTTTCGTGTGATTTCATAGGTCAAGTTGACTTCAAATGTGAGACAAATATTTCCTTTTCTCCTCCCCTTTCTCCTCAGTTCTAGCCAGAGGAAGCTGCAGCCAGGCCTGGCAGTCTCCCCTGCTCCCCTCCACTGGCTTGGTTCCTGTTCCTGCTGGTCCTGGGAGCCCCTAGCAAATGGACTGCCCTTATCAGCCGGCTCCAGGCCAGAGGAGGAATCCTCCGGTCACATGTGACCCTCTGAAGGGAGAGAGACCTCGTAAATAAACACAGCCCACTCAGAGGAAGCAGGGAGAGGGGAGGGTCAAGGGGAAAGAATCCTTGACATTTTGGTGACTGGGCCAGGATTAAAGGCCACCAGGCATAGTTCTTATTGGCCATTTCTGCGAGGAATCGCAAATCCACATGGCTTTCCTGGATAACAAGGCTGTCTTTGACTAGCCCTGGGAGCTGGGGCATTCCCAGTCTCCTGCTGGCTTGATCCAGGCCTAATCCTTTGCCCAGAACTGACCTTTCACAGTTTACAGAGCACTTTATCTCCTGGCTCAGTGGAGTCTCACAGAGCCCTCCAGAGAGAAGAGAGTTTATCATCACCCTCCATTTACAGATGAGGAAACTGAGGCTGTGACAGTAACTGACTGACTGCTGGTTACCCACCTACAAGTGACCAAGTGTAGCCTGAAAGCCACATATATTCTTGCAGCAAATCCAGAGCTGCCCGTCATACCACTACCTCCTCCTTCATGGGTCTTGCTTTGTTCCCATTACTGAGCTCCATGCCCTGAGCAAGCCATCGTTCCTGCCTAGGAAAGTCCACAATCCAATGAGGAGGGAAGGTTGAAGGGATGAATCTCAACAGAATTGTGCACAGTGAAAGAAGCCAATCAAAGAAGAGTACACACTGTATAATTCCATTTATAGAAAACTCTAGAAAATGCTAACTGATCTACAGTGACAGAAAGCAGATCCATGGTTGTTTAGGGAAGGGAGGCAGAAGGAAAGGATTCAAAGAAGCACAAGGAACCTTTTAGGGTGGTAGACATGCTTACTATTTGGTGCTGAGAGTTTCTCATGTCTGTACATATCTAATTGTACACTTTAAATACACACAGTTTATTGTATGTCAATTATAGCTCCATAAAGCTATTTAAAAAGAGGAAGATAAGTGGGGAAAAGAATGAAGGAAGTTGGCTGGCATATAATTAAATAAGTCTGTGTGCAGTCTTAAAATGGGGACACAAAGTACCATGGGCACGTAAGAGAAGAAAGTAGAGATTCATTCCCAAACAGGAGAGATCAGGAAGGAGTTCTTACAACAGGGTTTCAACAAGGCTCAAGGTATGGGTAAGTAAGAGTCAGGTTGAAGATTCAGATGGAAGACGCAGATAGAGTTTATTTGGGAAATAGAGAGTGGAGTATTACACACATGCACAACTCCCCAGTTTTTGAAGGGCTGAGGTTAAAACTAACAGCTACGATCCTCTCTTTTCTTCGGAAATTCAGACACACGCCCTACTTGGCAGGGAGCTGGTTTTGCTAACAAGATTCCTGACCTTCTCCCTCCCTCTCTGTGCAACTCATCCCTCCCGTCCCGCTGAGGCCCCTACCCTCTCGGATTTCCTCTTTGAACTGGACTGCCAAATATTTGCTGGCTGAGCCACGAACAATCCTAGCTTCCAGGGCCCTGGGTACCCATATTTCAGCCTCTTCCAAACTCCACCATAGGAAGGAGGTTTGGGGAGATCCATGCGGGCACATGATGGGAGACTAGGTGCAACATAAAAAGATCTTTCTCTTTTTCTTCCATACCTTTTGGCTTAGTAATTGACATGTGACCATTGGAGAATTTTGAATGGTTTATCAGAATATATGGTAATAGAGAAGAAGGAAATTCAAGAATTGTTACAATGTTGTACACTGATTAACTGGCTAATTTGCTCCAAAGCCAATTCTCATCACTGCTCTTACAGTTTGTAAAACATTAATTTGGGTTTGGATGATCCTATTATTCATGGCTTTACATAAAGGACTATTCCAGTGACATATGAAACCCACATATGAAATTGTGGGTTAGCTCTTGCTTTCAATTTTTTGACACATTTGTTGATTTTAAACTGCCTCTTTTCAGAAGTTTCCTTATTAATTAAATAAACCACTCAGCCACATTCCCCTCATCTAACTCAGTACCCAAGTATAAGCTCAATTCTGGAGTCGCCTTTCCAACATTGGCTTAAGGGACATTAGTCACTGGGAACAAAACATAGCCTTTGAACAGCTGTTTTGAGTATTCAGAGTCCAAGCCCTACAAGTCTGGAGAAGGTGGGGGTTGGGGGAAGGAAACCAACATTTACTTACTGAATACTTACTCTGAGCAAGGCACTGGGGACTTCACAGAGGGTATCTCTTTTAATTTTCTCAACAGCTCATTAATGTGTTCTGCCTCCTCTAGGCATGGCAAGGTTAAGAATTTGTAAGATCACACAGCTCATAAACGGTGGAGCTGGGGACTTGAACCCATACAACCTGACTCTAGAGCTTATATTCTTTAATACTTCCCTATGTATACTTTGTTAAAACTTCCAACACCAAGATATAGGTGCCATTATTATCAAATCTGTTTTCTAGATGGGAAACCAGAGGCTCAGAAGAGTAATTTTCCCAACATAAATTAAATGAAGACCCTGGATTTAAACTCTGTGATCCCAGGCAAGTCACTTCGCTCATCTATCCATCATCCATCCCTCCATTCATCAATTCAACAGATAGTGTCAACTGCTTACTCCAGGGACTGTCTTATCCCTAGAGATGAAAAGTATATAAAATCTGGCCCTTGCTTTTTAAGAACTCATAATCCAATGAAGAGGGCAAACACCTACACAACAGTAAGACAAATGACTGCAATATGACAGGTGCTGTAAGAGGTGTCTAAAACAGTCACAAGAACATAGAGGAAAAGCATCAAATTATTTGATGAAGTAAAGCAAGGAGGCCTCTGGAAAGGAGGGGACATTGGGCTAATATGCTCTCCAGGCAGAGAAAGGGGAAAGGGGATACTCCAGGGAGAGAGAGCATCAAAGGCAAAAAATAAATAAAATGATATAGTTTAACAGGTCACATATTGAGTGCCTACCACCTGTTTTAAGTGCCATCTCTCTAACTCTCATGTCAATTCTGTGAAGTAGGTATTATTCAGACAACGTTACAGAAGAGGAAACATAGGCACATAGAGAACAGGCACCTTGCCTTTGCTCACACAGCTAGTAAGAAATAGAGCTGGAATTCAGCCCTGGGCAGCCTGGCTTCAGAGCCCATACCGTCAGCCACTCCACTCCGAGTGTTTGGGGGCAACTGCTACTAGTTCCTCACAGGTGAGGCAGGCAGTACGACTGGAATCCGTCTACAGGGTCTTCCTGTATGCTGGCTTTAGGCCACTTTCTTCATGAGGCCTTAGATGATCTCCATCTAAGGACCTGGACCGTTTGGGATCCATGAGAATGGTAATACTGTGGTATATTCATGTGTGCTTCTGTGTTGAGGGGTACACCCACCTTTCTCAGGGGAATGATAGAATTCCCCTCCCCTTTTTTTTTGAGACAGTCTCACTCTGTCACCTAGGCTGGAGTGCAGTGACATGATCCCGGCTCACTACAACCTCTGCTGTCAGGTCCAAGTGATTCTTGTGCCTCAGCCGCCTGAATAGCTGAGATTACACGTGTGTGCCACCATGCTTGGCTAATTATTGTATTTTTAGCAGACTTTAGATGGAATTGCACCATGTCGGTCAAGCTGCTCTTGAACTCATGGACTTAAGCCATCTGTCTGCCTCAGCCTCCCAAAGTGTTGGGATTACAGGGGTAAGTCACCATGCCTGGCCTCTATTTGCTTTTGCTTTCGACACAGCTGTCTCTGCTCATTTTAGGAATATTGGGTGTCATCGGCTCAGCTGGATTCTCTTGGCTTCAATGTCCGTATCTGAATTCTTGTTCATTTTCTGTTTTCCCTCCCTAGGCTGGCAAGTCCATGAGGACAGAGCCCTTGTCCATGTTCTCCACCAGGCCACCAGCGTCCAGCACAGTTCCTGGCACACAGTAGGTACTCAATAATTGTTGAATGAACTCTGGGTCTCTGATTAATAATTTATTTAGAGAGCAAATTAATTGTGCGTTAACAAATCTAGTTTGGTCAACAACATGCTTCACACTGCATTCAGTGGAGCAGGAGGGAATCACGGAAGGGTACTCAAAGACGAAAAGTGCAGGGCCTATTGGCCTAGATCCGTGGTGTACACATGAAGCTATGCTTTTCAAAGAGTGTGCCTTCCGGTATTTCCATCCGTGGTCTGAGGAGCTGTTTGAGCTTTCCAGGTGATTCTGAAGTCACCAGATCAGTACTGAGGGATCTGTTTTGGAAGTCACCAGATCAGTACCTGAGGCACGGAAAGTTTCGGTCCCTTCCTCTTCTAACTTATTTCTTTTTGTCCTCCAAACTCATTCAACTTGTGCTTGAACACGCTCAGCAATGGGAGCTCATTATTTCACAAGGCAGGCTGCCCACTGTAAGAACAACAGCAATCACAACGGCACCATGTAGGGACCATACATGGAGCAAGTCTTAGGGGCCGGGTAGTGTACGTACCTGCTGCTCACTCCAGAGGCGAGGTGGGTAGTATTTGCCTGCATTTGACAGCTAAAGAAACCGCAGCTCCGACGTTTGGTGGCGTTGGGAGTCTCAGTGGCGGCGGGGCAGGGCCTGGACCCAGGCCACGTCCCGCCCGCCGCCGGCTTCCCGCCCACGGGCCTGGGGCTGCGGCGCTGGGCGGCGCGGGGGCGGCGGCGGTGCCCGCGGGAGGAGCTGGTGGAGGGAGCCGCCCGCCACGTCAGCGCCCGCCCGCCCCGGCGCTCCGCCCGGCTCTCCCGGGCCTCCCCATAGAAGGTAAACCCGGGCCGGATCCCACGAGGGCTGGTGGGGCCGGGCGGTCGGTGGTTTCAGTTTCCGAAGAGCCCGGCCCTGCGCAAACGCAGGCAGGGAGGAGGGATCGGGAAGCCTTCCCGACAGATTGCAGATGAAATGAACGCGCCCCGCCTGAGCGTCACGCGGGAGCGCGCCGACCCAGCGCGGCGCCGCGGCCTCCCAGCCTCCCAGGCCGGGGGTCTCCGCGAGCCCCGACCCCGCAGGGCGCCCCGGGGCGGGCGAAGGCAGCAGCCTCTGTGCGGCCTTAGGGCTCAGGGCAAGGAGAGCCGGCTCCACCCTCCCAGCCCGGGCCCATCCTCTGGCCGCAGCCAGCCCCTTCCCTCCCTCTCTTGGACGTTCGCGTTCCCTAGGCCTCGCAGACCTCTTAGAATGCTTTCCTCGTGAGGAAGAGCGGACGAACGTGGCCAAGACCCACACGAACTGCAAACACGGGGCATCCTCTGTGTGGGGGGACATTTTTCCGGAACCGACAGACCTAGGTCTGAATACCCGTCCTACTGCTTCCTCGCTGGGTGACCTTTGTGTACCTTTCTCCATCTCTCTCAGCCTCATTATCCTCATCTGTCAAATGGGGATAATGATGCCTTAATTCTCTTTAAGATACGCTGTGAGGATTAGATTGGATAAATATAGATCATACACATTAAGGACTTAGTGTTCTCAATGGCAATTAACATTATTATTCATTATATTGTTATTACGAATGAGTAATAATGACCCTCAAGATTATTAATGCTACTGTGTCAAAAATATGCTCAATTTTTTTTTTTTTTTTTTTTTTTTTAGAGAAGGAAATAGTTTTATGAAGGGTAAATAAAGAGGAATAACACTGGGTCAGGAAGTATATACCCATTATCTCATTTAGTATTGAAACAGCTTCAGAGGGTGGGTGTTATCATCCCCGTTCTACAGAAGAGGAAGTCGAGGCTCCTGGAGGTTCATTGACTTCACCACCTCACACACCTTACACTTGGTGTCCTGCCCACCTCTCTCACTGACTTCCTTGACCGCATCCCTTACCTCCAGTCCCTTTATATCCGCCTGCCTCAGCAAAGACTCCTCCATTTGCAGAGAATGTGGTCTTCCCTTCCCCAGCTTTCATCAACCTGGAAGAAAATGAGTCACCTCTGGAAACTGGATAAAGCTCACCTCCTCCAGGCAGCTTTCCTGATTCTCTCCCTCCTCCCCTATAAAATTAACCCTTCCTTTCTTTCTTCTCTTGGTGCC
Source organism: Sapajus apella (assembly GCF_009761245.1). Lineage (NCBI taxonomy): Eukaryota > Metazoa > Chordata > Mammalia > Primates > Cebidae > Sapajus > Sapajus apella. The sequence goes on along the minus strand of NW_022436976.1, from coordinate 27,027,447 downwards.
CGTAGTACAAGGCTGCACACACTTACTGCAGGTTGTGTCTCCCCTGTGGGAGTGTGCCTGTCTAAGGCAGACGCCACACACTTTTCCACCCTTGGAGGGCCAGTATGGTTTTGTTACAGGCACAGGCTTGGGAACCCAACTGTTCAGTTTCAGTTCTTAGCTTTACTACCTACTGGTTGTGAGGCTTAGCCAAGTGACTTAACCCCTTTCTGCCTCACTGTCCTTATCTACAACATGGAGATTAACAATAAGATCAGCCTTGTGGGGTTGCTATAAGGATTGAATGAGCTAAGATGTGGAAAGCACTTTGAACTTCTAATTGTCAGATGTTCACTGAATGAAGGCAGAATGGTGAAGGTCTTGAATGTTACTTACTAACAGGTAGTGTGACAGAAAGCATGTTGCAGAGTTAAGAGTAGGGGTATCAGAGACCTAGGTTCTCATCCTGGTTCTGCCTTTAACTTTGTTTGGATTTGGGCCCGTTCCTCCCTCTGTCTGAATCTATTTCCCCTTCTGCAGAATGATAAGTTTGGCTCCCACTGCTAGATGACTTCAAAGGGTAATATTAAGTGGTATTAATGATCAGTTCTGTGCCTCTAGGACTTTGCTTGTGTAATGTTTCAAGTTAGGGGTCACACTTAAAAATAAACTACTGGTTTGTCCCTGTAAGCATGAAGGTCAACCACTGGCTACCATGAACTCAAAGGTAGAGGATCGTGCCAGGTGTGATAACTGCCAGCTTTTTCTGGGCAGTTCTTAGCTCCTGGCATTGGACCAAGTGCCATCATTGTCCCATTTAATATTCTCAAGAACCCTATAAAAAAGGCTCTACTATGATCCCCATTCTACAGCTGAGGAAACAGAGGCTAGAGGTTAATAAGCTTGTAACTAGTTGGGTAGGATGTAGAATCATCACTTGTCAGGCTTCAGGCCCCATGACCTACAAAAACCCTCTCTAACACATGCCTGGTCCAATACCTCTGGGGGCAAAGAACCTATTGTCTGTCAAGCCTGTTCATCATTAAGCATCCTAAATAGCCAAAAAGAGTAAGCTGCCATTTTTACATGAGCTTCATTCATGACTTTGCACTTAGGCTCCAGATAGACATGATTTGTGTTAAGGGTTAAGAAAAGGGAGAATATAAATTCCCCCAAGGTGGAGCTTCAGCAGCAGTTTACAGTCAGGTGGCCAGAAGACAGAAGCCTCTGCTCCTACTTTTTTGGGCCTCACTTCTGAGCCCCCCACTGACAGGGTCGTGCCTGGGGACAACGCTGTGGGATGCTAAGGAATTTCACTACAGCCTTGGTTGGCAGTGGGCTGAATTCAAAGCATCAGAAATTTGCATCTATAATTCCCAGTCAATTGAGATACAGTTCCTTGGAGGTGGGGTTTAGAGTGTGGTGGAGGTAGCGAATAATTAGCAAAAAGTTAGGCTAAATCAGGCCTGCAAAACTGGAGGGAGAAATTACTCCAGGTTTTATTCCGTTTGCTGTCTTTCAAAAACACACACACACACAAATATCCTGCTTGAATAGCTCCAGAGGCTCACCTTTACAAACAGGATGAAGTCCGCACTCCTTGGGGTGACATTCAAGGCCTCCCACAATCTAGTCCCCACTCACCTTTTTCGCCTCTTCTCCCATTGTATTCCCAGCTCCGCTCCCATCCAAAGAATCCCACGTGGTCCCCTGAATACTCCCAGCCTGTTCCTGCTTCCATGCCTTTGCACATGCTATTCCTCCTGTCCCACAGCACACCACCACAGATGTCACATCTAGATGAAAACACCAATCCTGTTATAAAATGTGTTGGTTTTCCTCTCCCACTCCTGGATAGTCCCTGCTAAGAGAGAACCTTTGCTGTCTCTTTGGAATTACAACTGAAAACACAGCAAAACAAATTTAAAAACACCAGCTAGAAACACTGAAGGTTAAGGCATCGAGTGGGTCCCCAAAGCATTGTTGGAAGACCAAAACCTATAAGGCTGAGTATCAGTGTGGTTTGGAAGTCTTGAGTTGCTACCAAACTAATTTAAGGATAATGTGTTCCTAAGTTTGAACAATTTGCTTTATAGATGTTATGCTAAAACCCAGCAACAGGACTAAAAAGCATTGTTAGGGAAACCTCCACAATTTTTTCAGAAAGTTACCCAGACTGGGGAAACCTTCTTGGGAGCATATTTAACATACCATGTCGTCACAGGTTTCAAAAAGCATGAAATGCGATTCAGGGCCATTTTTCGTGATACCAAAACCTTTGCGTGAAGTGAAGTCACCATATCATCTGGCCTACCTAGGAGGTTCTGGTTTATGCTCCTTATCCTGACATAATTACCAATAGTTCCACTTTGATTATCAGGTACCTTAATTTGGAAAATAAATTATATGATCACTCTAGCACTGGGTAACCAAACAAGAGCTTGTCTAAATGGTTGCTTTGCTAAGGGTTTGCTGTCTGTCGGACTCCGGTTCACGTTTCAAGACCCAGCCTCTGTCACCTCCTCTGAGACAGGATTAATCTGCACTCCCACAGCACTGGGCACTCACCTCCATTCACTCACAGATCCTCTTTGGCTTTGTCTCCACTAAGCACTGGGTCCCCTCATCCAGAACCACAGTGTGTTCTGTGCATCTCCCTGCACAAGTCCTGGGTACAGTAGACTCTTAGCAAGAGGTTGTGGAGTGAATTATTTTGGACAGAAATGTCCCCAAGAGGATTCAGTTTTGCTTTATTTTATTTTCAGTCATCAAAAGAGTAAAAATGTTTCTAGAAACTTGTTAGGCCGTAACCCTGAACATCGAAAAAGGGATATGAACTACAAATGCCTTCAAAAGGAAAGTCAGTAAATATTTAGGAAAGTGACAAGAAGCGCTCAAATATGCATCTTGTTGTTGTTAAACGTTAAAGCTTTATCAAGCTTCTTTAATAGTTTTTTTGCTTGTTTTTGTTTTGAAATGGAGTCTCACTCTGTTGGCCCGACTGGAGTGCAGTGGTACGATCTCGGCTCACTGCAACCTCTGCCTCCCGGGTTCAAGCAATTCTCCTGTTTCAGCCTCCCAAGTAGCTGGAAGTACAGGCGTGTGCTACCACACCCAGCTAATTTTTGTATTTTTACTAGAGAGGGGGTTTCACCATATTGGTCAGGCTGGTCTTGAACTCCTGACCTTACATGATCCACCTACCTCGGCCTCCCAAAGTGTTGGGATTATAGGCATGAGCCACCATGCCCAGCCTTAAATAGTTTTTTAAATTTCAAATTCTAGCAGTAACTCTACTTTTACTAAAAAGAAACTTTTACTTTCTACTCTTTTGTATCCTCCGTTAACAAGCATGTTGCTTTTTCTTTAACATGTATGTTTTTTATTAAGTTGTATTCCTTTTTAACTAGAAAATTTTTATTAGAAAAGATACAATTATTGAAACAAAAAATCAGTTTCCTAAGAGCTCTGAGAGATCATTGAGATAAATCCTTTTATTTTATATTCCAAAGAGTATGTGCTGGGCATGGGGGGTTGAAAGGGAAGGAGGAAAAACTAAGAAACTAACAGGGGCCCAAAGAATTTAAGGAATTCAGCAGAAGCCTCACGGACAGTAAGTGGCAGAGTCAATACTGGAACCCAGTTCTCTGAATCCATGTCTCTTCATCTTTGCACCACACTCCTCTAATTTCTTTGGACTGGCAAAAGGCATTTGAGCAGAAATGCTCTTGTCATTCCTGGAGTTAGAATGTGAGCTCCATGCCTCAACTGGGATGATTTGGATGAAGTTAAACTGTGCACAGCTCCAAATTCAAAGGAGTCAAGGAGAAAAATTATCTATGAATAAGGGTTTATATCTCCTTACTTGCTGAGTGAACTTAGTCAGGTTACTTAACTTCTCTGAGGCTTAGTTTTCCTGTCTTTCATATGGGGCTAACAGTATGTTTCTTGCAGGATTTAGCGAGGTTTCAATGAAATAGTGTGCATAAAATACATACCAGTTTTTAGAAGTGGGAAACATTCAATAAATTATAGGCATAATAATAATTATTATTGCTGCTCTGCTAACCAGGCTTGTATTGAAGGAGAACTTATTAATTTCAAATAGGCACTATGCAGACAGTTCTTTCTGCTCTTAATACTCAGGTGCCAATTCCATAAGCAGTTTAACTTAAGAAATCTGTTTACTGAGGAGGTGATGATTGAAATTGGGATCATAGATAGAGAAGCCTGCATGACTGGTCTCCCTGTCACCAGGCATTTTCCTGTTTCCTAGATTCCTTGATATCAATTTTTTTTTTTTTTTTTTTGGCTTGGGCTTTGCAAAACTTCCTGGTGGGTAGTTTTAGTCATCCTTCCTAGCAGTTTGCAAGAGTATGTTATGAAGCTGGAAATCATTTAAAAAATGTCCTGATGTGCCAGAAAAAGGGAAAAAGAAGAAAGACGGCTCCTCGTGTTCATTCATTTAAAATATTGGTTACTAGTTCCTGTTTCTTTAATCTTTTATGGGGATTTTCTTTTCTTTTTCTCTTGTCTTCACAGACCTCTATTTACTATTGGAAAGAAAAGCAAGCACAATATTCTGGCATCTACAAAGGAGAGCCATTAACTTAAGCATCTACCTACTCACTTGACATATATTATTAAATACTTTCTGCATTATGCCCTGTGCTAGGCAATGAACATACAGACATGCAGGTTACATAAACTGTTTATGGAACATGGACTCTTACAGACCTAGGTTGAAATCTCTTCCATTCCTATAGATGTGAGCTCAGGCAGGTTAGCTACTTATCTCTCTGAACCAGCTCCTGCTCTCAAATTCCTTATCTCAGCCATGGCATCACCATCATCTTCTTGTCCCAGTTCAGAAAGCTCAGAATGACTTTATTCTCCTCCTTAACCCTCTACCTAATATTCTGTCCATCACCCAGTGATGCACGATGTCATTCCTAAATATTCATTGAATGTATCTTCCCCTACATCTCCAATTTATTTAACAAATATTCACTGAGAGCCTGCCCTGTCCCAGGCCCTCGGCTGGCACAGGGATTGATGTCCCCAAGGAGCTCCTTGACCAGTCAGATGCATCCGTAAATACACATTTTCTCAGTAGCAAGTAGGTGTAGTGATAATAAAAGCCCACTTTTATTGCACGCTTAATCACTGCTAGACACTGTTTTAAGAGTGTTAAACACGTTAAACCACTTAATCACCCCAATAACCCTAAGAGATAGGTAATATTATTATCTTTACTTCATAGATAAGGAAACCAAGACAAAAGAGTGAATAAGCAACTTGTCCAAAGTCACACAACTCATTAGCAGTGGAGGAAGGTGCAATGGCTTGAAAAACTGGCTTAAAAGCTGTGGCTGTAACCATTACTGAGCTCAGGTTCTGTATCAAGGGCATGGGTAAGGGATTCCCGGGGAGGAGCTTCCAATCATATTAAAGGAACTTCTTTGAGCTGTTGCCTATGCCTTATAATGTGAGTAGGGTTTAGCCAGAACAATCCTCCCCATCCCCCACACCCTGCTGTGTGGGCCTCACTTTGAGCAGTGTCTTCATTGGTCCCACTCTTGTTGGTCCATTCTTTCCAGCTATGCCACTATGAGCTGTCTAATCAAATCTGATCATTTTATTACTCTTTTTTTTTGTAACTTCTTTAGATAAAATATCTTGCTCTGTTGCCCACGTTGGAGTGCAGTGGTACAATCATAGCTCACTGCAGACTCAGCCTCTTGGTTGAGTCAATCCTCCTGCCTCAGTCTCTTGAGTGGCTGGGTGGCTGGGACTACAGGCATGTTCCACCACACCCCACTAATTTTTAAAATAATTTCTTGTAAAGATGAGGATCTCCTTATGTTGCCCAGGCCGGTCTTGACCTCCTGGACTCAAATGATCCTCCCACTTCAGCCTCCCAAAGTGCTGGAATTATCGGTGTGAGCCACCCTGAGTAGCTTTAATGTTTTGGAATGTCTTTCTATCATCCACAGGATAAAGTCTAAACCCTTCAGCATGACCATGAGGCCTCCAAAACGTGTCTCACCTAACTCCCAGCCTTGCCTTACCCTCCCTGCCTTCAGCCACACTCACCTACTGGTAGGCCCACTTCCACCTCCATCTGTGTCAGATTCCATCCCTCAGCTCCTATGAGGCCTTCTACACACATCTTTCTAGGATGCCTTCCTGGATCCCACAGGCAAAGATAACCACTCTCAATACTACACCCATCACACCCCAAATAATGTGTATTTTAGCTCTTCTCCTTTTGAGTTGGAACAGTTGATTTTTGAATCTGTCTACTTTATTTTATAGTGAGCCCCTTGAAGGGTATTTCCCTGATCCTAACAGGGCTTGGCACTAGTGAACCCTTAGAATGAATGAATGAATGAATGGTTAAATGAATGAATAATAAGAACCAGGACCAGACTTTCAGCCTTTTTATCTGTTGTAGCTCACAGCATAATGCTGAAGATATTCAGTATCCAGTTAAATATTGATTTTCCTTTTGGACATCTATGAGATACAATCATGTCCCAACAGAACTAGAAAAGGGTAAATACTTTTCTAAAGATCTGGGACTGTTGTCCAGGCCCTGTCACCAACTAACACGTGACCTGGGGCAAGACATTAACATTCCATTTCCTCAGCTATAATACTGCCGTAGAAGTCTAAAAGGGCATGAGTGCTGAACAGCTCTGTAAACTGTAAAGCACTGGGCAGTCCAGAGATATCACTGGCTTCATTCCTTCAGCTAATCTCCAAGGATCAATCTAAATGGTATACTCAGTGCTACTGCAGGCCATGGGGCAAGACTTTCCCACCCTCTCTCCTCTTGGCCTGAGTCCAGGAAGATTTCCATCTGTACCTTGTCTGCAAGCCAGACTCTGAACCTACGATTTGGAAAAACAGGCAGGTTATATTTGTCCAGGTGTATCCTGTCTACATTCTGAGCTGTGAGGCCAAGTTTGTTCTTTGAATAAAGTGAGTACACACATGTGTGTGTATGTATATGTGTGCTTTCATTAGCAGCACAAGATTCAGCACAATAGAGGCAGCTGTGGAGTAGTGGCGAGAGCTCTGAACTTGGCATCATTTGGGTCTTAATTTCACCATTGTCATTCCTGCACATGCTGAGTGACTTTGGTTATATTTTCTTAACCTCTTACAGCCTCTCTTCCTCATCTCTAAAATGTGGCAATGCATTTGCCACAGATTCATTGTAAAGATTATATAAGGAAGGTAAGGTAGCTAGCACAGTGCCTGGTGCATAGCACATACTACAACTATATTTGGTTGTTGATTTCTATTTCTGTTAATAATAATTATAACTAACATTTTGTATGTACTTTATATGCATCAGGCTTTATATCAGGCTAAGCATTTTACATGTGTTATATGTGTATATGAGTAAGTCTTATGACAACCTTAAAAAATATATACAGTTGACCCTTGAAGAACTGCAAGGGTCCATTTACATGCAGATTTTCTCCCATTTCTGTACCTCTCAGACAGCAAAATCAACTCCTCCCTTCTTCCCCTGAGCCTACTCAACATGAAGACAAAGGATGAAGACATTTATTATGATCCACTTCTACTTAATGAATAGTAAATATATTTTATTTTCTTTATGATTTCCTTAACAACGTATTCTTTTCTCTAGCTTACCTTTTTGTAAGAATACACTATATACTGATAGTGCATATAACATGCAAAACACTTGTTAATTGACTGTTTCTATTATTGGCAAGGTTTCCAGTCAACAGTAAGCTACTAGAAGTTAAATTTTCAATTTGGATTTTCAATTGTGTTGGGGGTTGGCGCCCCTTATCCCCATGTTGTTCATCAGTCAACTGTATTGTTATTCTTTTTTATAGATTAGAAAACTGACACTTTGACGGGTTAAGCTGCTACCCCAAGGTCAGAATAGAGCTGGTAATTAGAGGAACCTGGGCTCGGATACATGTCTCTATATCCTAAATCAATGCTTTTGGAACTTCCAATGCAAATATGTCTGTTTAAGTCAACATTTTTGCCCTTATTACCAGGAAATTACACTAAAGAGACAATAAAAATAGGAGGGAAAGTAGAAGACTCAAGTAATAGAGTGTAAACTTACTTACATAAGTATCCATATAAACAGGCACACTAAGGAAAATGTCGACTGAAATGGGTTTGCTAAGAAGGAGGAGGAAGATAAGCAGATTAATTGGGTCATCACTTATAATGAACTAACAGATACTGTCTGAAAAATAGAGGGAACAAGGACGTTTTATAAAGCTATAAATTGATAACCACTAAAATAGAAATGTAACCCATCCTAAATAGCAGAAAAAGCACAAACAGAAAAACAAAATAAAACTGTTTTTATAGTAAATGACATACATGCATACACACATACATACATATGCACATACACACATAAATGCAAGCTAGCCTGACTTCTGATTCAGGCCAACATGAATAAGAGGGACTGGATTTATTTTCACACTTGAAACAACCAAAAATTCCAAAGTATATGCAATAGTGGTTGTTAAGACACTGGACATCAGGCAATAAAGGACAGCAATTCCTGAAAGAAAGGAAACAAATGAGGTGAGCACTACAAGTGCTTCAGTTTATTGCCTAGAGGGAGTGTCCAGGCTGTGACATAAGGAAGGAACCCAGAGAGAGTTCATCAGACTTCTGGAGTAAAGGAGATGAAATTGAGAGGTCAGAGAGACCATGGTAGACAGAATTCACAGGACAGAGCACTGGAGAGGATAAAGCCACAGGGAGAGAAGACTTCAAAGATGCACAGAAGATTCTGGTCAGCACACGCTTGTGAGGAAGTTATCCAAAGCTGGGGGAAGAACCCAACAAAAGGATTAGAAGGAAAAATACCCATTGCTCCTGTACTTGTGAATAAATCATGGGTCAAAGAAGAAATCAGAAGGAAATTATGAAGTATTTCAAACTGAATGAAAATCAGAATACCATACATTAAAATTTGTGGAATGCTACTAAACAGTACTTAGGGAGAACCACCTATATTAGCAAATGAATGACTTCCGCTTCTACCTTAGAAACTAGGAACAGCAGAGCAAATCAAACCCAGAGTGAGTGGAAAAAAGAAAGGGATAAACATCAGAATGACAATCAATATAATAGAAAATAGAAAGATAATGAAGAAAATCAGTGAAACTGAAAACAGTTTCTTTGAGAAAATCAAGAAACCTCTGGAATCTTGGATAAAATGGAAAAATTCCTGGAAAGACATGAGCTATCAAACCTCACTTGAGAAGAAATAGGTAACCTGAATTGTCCTAAATCTATTAAGAAAACTGAGTTTGTAGTTGAAACTCTCTTCACAAATGTAATTACAATTCCAGTTGGTTTCACTGATGAATTCTACCAAACACTTAAGGAAGAAACAGAAATTTGACACAAACATCCTGAAAACTGAAAAGGCCAGAATACTTTCCCACTCATGTTAAGATGCTATAACTACCCTTATACCAAAGCCAAATATATTAAAATGAAAAAAAAAAAAAAACTACAGACCAATATCCATAATGAACATAAATCTAAAAATTCTAAATAAAATTCTAGCAAACTGGATCCAACTATATGAAAACAATAATACATATGCCCAAATGGAGTTTATTCCAGGAATAAAAATTTGGTTTAATATTCAAAATCAGTTAATGACATTTATTTTATTATCAAGGCAAAAAAGAAAAATCATGCTTATCTCAATAGACGAGACATCCATTCTTGACAAAAATCTCTACGTAAATTAAGACATCCATTCTTGACAAAATCTCTAAGTAAATCTCTAAGTAAATTAGAAGGGAACTTCCTCAACTTGATAGAGAGCGTATAAGAAAAATGTACAGCCAACATCATACTTAATGGTGAAAGACTAAATGTATTGGGGAAAAGTGATGATATCCACTCTCATTACTTCTTTTCAACATTGTAATGGAGTTTCTGTCCAATGCAATAAGGCAAGAAACAGAGGAAATCCAGACTGGGAAAAAAAGAAAACCCTTTATTCTCAAAAACATGATTGGGCCCAGTGAACTGGCTCATGTCTGTAATCCCAGCACTTCGGGAGGCCGAGGAGGGCAGATCATTTGAGATCAGAAGTTCAAGACCAGCCTGGCCAACTTGGTGAAACCCTGTCTCTACCAAAAATACAAAAATTAGCCAGGCATGGTGGCGCACGCATGTAGTCCCAGGTGCTCGGGAGGCTGAGGCATGACAGTCCTCACTTGAACCTGGGAGGCGGAGGTTGCAGTGAGCAGGGATCATGACACTACACTCCAGCCTGGGTGACAGAGTGAGACCCTGTCTATAAAACAAACAAAACAAAAAACCCATGATTGCCTAGTGAAATATCTAATGGAATAGAGAAAAGTAGTACTAGAATTAATAAGTGAGTTCAGCAAGATTTCAGGATACAGGATTACTATTATATTAAAATTATATTTTTATATCATAGCAATGAAAATTGAACATGTAATTTGTAGAAAATAACCTTTACGATAGCAAATGTGAAGTACTCAGGGATGTCTGACAAACGATGTCAGACACTGTACACTGAAAACAACAAAACATTGCTGAGAGAAATTACTGAAGACAATAAAATGGAGAGATGCACCTTATTCATGGGTCCAAGGACTCAATATTGCTAAGAGGTAAGTTCTCCGCAAATTGATCTAGATTCATTCTAAAACTTATATAGAAATGTAAAGGACCTTGAACACCCACAATGACTTTGAAAAAGAGCAAAATTGGAGAGCTAGCAGTGCCTGATTTTAAAGTACATTATAAAATTGCAGTGATGAGAATAATGTAGCATTACTGTAAAGATAGACAAACAGATCAGTGGAACAGAATATAAAGTCAAGAAATAGATCCATAGATATATGTGCAGCTGATTTTTGACAAAGGTGCAAAGGCAATTTAGTGTTTTCAACAAATGGTTCCAGAACAATTGGATAATCCATATGAAAAAATATTGATGTTTGATCTATACCTTGGATCATATAAAAACATTAACTAAAACTGGATCATAGACCCAAGTGTGAAACCAAAATTTATAAAACTTCTAGAAGAAAACATAAGCATGGTCTATAAAAGAACAAATTGAAAAATTAGACTTCATAAAAAATTAATAACATTTTTGAAAGATACTACTAAGAGAATGAAAAGACAAGCTGCAAACTGGAAGAAAATATGTGTGAAGCATTTATCTGATAAAAACACATAGAGACTGTATAAATAACTCTCAAAATGTAATAGTAAGAAAACAAAGAGTCCAAGAGATTTGAACAGGCACTTCACCAAGGGAAATATATGGATGGCAAATAGGCATATGAAAAGATATTAGCATCATTAGAGAAAAGCAAATTCAAAGCACAATGAAATACCACCACACACCTATTAGAATCGCCGAGGTTAGAAAGACCGACCATCTCAAGTATAGGTAAGGGTGTAGAACAAACAGAGTGCTCATATACTGATGATGGGAATGTAAAATATTGCAACACCTTTGGAAAATAGTTTGGCAGTTTCTTAAAATGTTCAACGTGCACCTACCTTATGAGTCATTCCACTGCTAGGTACTACCCAAGAGGAAAACATGTATATGTTCATACAAATACTTGTATATGAATGTTTATCACAGCTATATTTGTAATCGCTAAAAATAGAAAACAACACAAATGTTTATCAAGAGGAAAATTGATCAACAAATTGTGGTATATCCATACAACAGAATACTATTTAGCAATAAAAAGAAATACATGCAGTATTATGGATGGAAAGCAAATCCCATGCTGAGTGAAAAGAAAGTCAGAAAAACAAGGGTACATAATGTGATTCCATTGATGGAAAAATCTAGAAAACGCAGCTAAAGCTACAGTGATAGAAGGCAGATCCTTGGTTGCTGAGAGTGAGGTGGGTGGAGCAGGATGGTGAGAAGTGAACCAGGAGGGGAGGGAGAGGCTGCAGAGGGAAATTTAGGGTGTGATGGGTATGTTTCCTATCTAGAGTATGGTGATGACTGCATGGATATATATGTATGTCAAGACTTATTACAAGTGTATACTTTAAAATATGTTCACTTCATCATTTGTAAATTATATTTCAATAGTTATTGCAAATATATATTTCTTTAAAATTAAAATGTATGTATAGCTGAGACTATAACATAAAATTAAATGACAAAAGCAAAAGCCAAACATAGCTCTTATATTAATAAGTATAAATGAACTTTAATTTGCCTACTAAGAGAAAAAAACTATCAGACTGGATCATAAAGCAAAACCCCAAATTGTCCAAAAAGATTAAGAAAATAAAGTGGTAAGAAAATGATGTATAATAGACAAATTCAAACATAAAGAATACTAAGATTGCCATTCATATGAGAAACTGCGGAATTCAGGCAAAAAAAAAAAAAAAAAACCTAAACCAAACAAGGAGGGGTATGCTACAATGATGAAGTGTGTAATTCACAACGAGGTTACAAGAATTTTGAAAATCTATACCCAAAATAACACATCAGAAGTATTCATAAAGCAAAAATTAAAAGAGCTGTAAAAAGACATTAACAACAAATTAATCATGATACAAAAAATGTAACCCATTTTCTCAATCCCCAATAGATCAAGTGGATGGATAAATAAATAAATACCTGCGTAAGTAAGTAAAATACATAAATAAATGTCACAAAGATCTAAATAACAAATATAAAGCCAATTTAGTTGATATATTTCAAAATATAAACTCTGAAAATAGAGACCACGTTTTATGTTGTTTTCAAATGTTCATTATATACTCATGAAAATTTATCATATATTAGCTGCCCAAACCTCAAACATTCCAAAATGCAGAAATACTCATGGTAATATTCTCTTCTTACAAAGCAACCAAATAAAAAAGTTATAATAACATTTAAAAATTAATTTAGTGATGCACATACTTCAGTTAAATAACTGCTAATTTAGATAGAGAAGTTTAAAACAACATTAATGAAAATATTATATATCAGAACCATGAGATACCATAAAGCAGTCTCAGAGGAAAATTCATACCTCAATACTTATAGGAATTAAAAAGTACAGAAACAAATAGACCAAACATGTTAAAATTTTAGAAAAAGAGGCAGTGGCTCACGCCTGTAATCCTAACACTTTGGGAGGCCAAGGCATATAGCCTGAGCTCAGGAGTTCTAGATCAGCCTGGGCAACATGGTGAAATCCCGTCTCTACTAAAATCACAATAAATTAGCCGGGTGTGGTGGCAGGCACCTGTAATCCCAGCTACTCGGGAGGCTGAGGCACAAGAATTACTTGAACCTGGGAGACAGAGATTGCAGTGAGCTGAGATCACACCACTTCACTCCAGCCTGGGCAACAGAGCAAGACTCTATCTCAAAAAAAAAAAAAAAAAAAAAAAAAAAAAGAAAGAAAGTAGAAAATGGAATAACCAAATAAACTGTTGGAAAAGAAGGAAGAGTGACAGTTAAGCTGAGATTCAAAAGATGAGGAGTGAGCAGATGGAGAATGGATGGGCTGAGGTGAAGGAAAAGAAAGTGCAAAGCCACAAAAAATGGAAAAAATGCTAATGTGGCTGTAGCTTAGAGGGCCAGGGAAATAGGGCAAAGGGAGGTGAAGGAGTGGAACAGGCAAAACCACAAGGGCCATAAGGAGCTTGAAGGCTATGCTGCCAGCATGGGGACACGTCGACGTGATCTATGCAGTGGTGCTACAGGAGTGGAGTCACATGTTAGCAGGATTGCTTTGGCTGCAGGGCAGGGAAATGGATGGGAGGCAGTGAAAGAGAGAGATGACTAGATATGAGATTATATGTAGAGTTGGAAGATGGTCCTTGGTCTGGAGACATCAGTAGGAAACCCTTGCCTAATGTTCACAGTCAAACCTGCCTTCCGGAATTGGGTTCAGCTCCAGAAGTGGCACTTCCAGAAAGTCTGCAGCAAACTTGAGACTCTTTAGCTGAGCACCAGAACACCAAAGTATGTAAGAGTTTGAGACCAAGTGAAGGGGTGACTCAGACAACCCAGGCTATCTGGCTTGTAAACACAGAAACCAGAAACCATCATGGTTTCCCTCACTCTGAGTGAAGAGGCTGCCATGTCTCAGAGTCCATGCTGTTCCCAGGGAAGCATCCAGGTTCCAAGGAAAGGCCAACAAGTAGACGCTGAAGGTTTCTGGGCTTTCCCGAGGAGTTAATAAGATTGATTTCTTTTGAAGGAGTGCAGACTCTTTTCTGCTGCCCCTTCTTTTTATAAAGGCATCAATCGTTTGAGTCACTTGGGAATAAAACTGTTTTTGTGGAGAAGATTTCTGTGGGCGCCCGAGTAGGAGTTGGGATGGCTGCTGTCAGGGGATGGGAGAACATATGGTGGTCTGTTGTGAATGTGATGTTTTTTGTGTTGTTGTTAAACTTCCTCTTGTTAGCATTGGGCCAGTTATGTAAGAGCTTGAGGGTCCATATGGTTTGTTGCATAAGACGGCAAGGAGGAACATGGTTTGCCGTTGCCTTGCAGCTGCTCCAATTGTGAATTTAAAAAATGTGGCCACAGTGTTATATTTGGGCAATGGAGTCAAGTAGTCCTGGACTTGAATATCAGTTCCACCACTGGTTAGCTATGTGACCCTGGGCAAGTTATCTAACCTCTTTGAGACTTAAACTCTCAAAGATTCAATTTCCTTCTGTGCAAAACGGAGAAAATAGTACATACTTCATATAGCTGTTAAGAGGATACAGAATTAATAATGGTAGTTACAATTTATTCAGTATCCAAAATTTGCAATACTGTGTGCTTTACAAATATTGCTTTGTTTAAACCTCACAGAAACCCTTGGAAGTAGCTATTATTTTTTTCATGTTACAAAGAGAAAGCTGAGGAGTGGTTCAGTTTTCTCTTTGAAACATGGAACGGCTTCCCTCATCTAGTAAGAAGACATAGAGCTAAGATTCACACATATGTTCCTGCCAAGAAGAGCCATTGACATTGGGCCTCACTGTCTCCAGTGCTGGTGGCGCACTAGCCACATAACAGGTGCCAAGTAAATGTGATTCTAGACTGTAAGCTCCGTGAGGCAAGGCGTTTAGACAATTTTGTTCACGACTTCATTCTCAGGTCTGAAAATAGTTCCTGGTGCAGAGTAGGCATTCAATAACAATTTTTGGACTAAATAAATGGATTCTGTATTTATGACATAGTTGTCAGTTCTGGAGGTGGAACTGCTTGGTTTTGAATCTCAACTCTGCCATTTACTAGCTGTGAAAATAGCTAATTCAGTGAGTTGGTTCATTTTCCAGCAGTCTTCCCATCCGTATACTGTGATTTCTGGTAACTTCCTCTCGATAACTGTCCCTTTCCCAGTTTTCTTCTGGATACATAGATCAATCCTCTATCCCAGGCTCATTCATCTATACCCTGACCTGATTTAAAATGGAACAAAACCCCAAACAGAAAACTGCACCAACAAACTTACCTGTGCTTTCTGGAACTCCTATAAGAACTTATCCTTACTAATACAAATATATGATAAGATTAATATGTTACCTGTATCAGAGGGCTTTGCATCTCAGAAAGTACATTCTTGAAACATGGTGATTTAACCCATGGCATAATTGCTTACTGGCAGAATTACAGTCAGCCTATAGGAAGTCATTACTAAGAAGGGTTCTTAGGTGTTATTCTGGCTCAGTGGAAAAGGTCATGTTCAATTGGTGATGCCTGCAGAAGTGTGGAGAGAGGTGCTTGGGGCCTAAATGCCATTCTGGACTAAGCTGATCTTCCTGTATTTTAGAGCTGACGAAACTGACTGAGGCTCTATCAAGGAAAAATGACTTGCTCAAAATAAATAATTAGGTTTCAGAAGCAGCATTAGACTCCTGCTTTTTTCTGATTCACAGTCCAGTGCTCTTGCCCTAATCTTCCAACCTACTGGTTTGAACCAAAGCTTATGCAAAAAAACAAAAAAAGAGGGGTAAGGAGAATTAACCTCTATGGAGCACCCATCCTAGAGACTGGAGACTCTCATCCTGGAGACCCATCCTGGAGACTCTCCACAAGACACTTTAAAAGCATTTTCTTTTATCCTGTGAGGTGGGCAACACTTCTTCCATTTCATAGATAAAGAAGCTGAGTCTCAGAGAAGCAATGTAATTTACCCAAGGTCCCAGAGCTAGAGAGGGAAGCCTGACCTGATCTGGATCCTTATCCCTGCATCTGTGGATGATTTGAACTCACACTCCAAGGCAAAATAGTTGTCCAACCCACAGGTTCAAAAGTTGAGCATCCCTGCTCTCCCACTTACAGAACTAGCGTGAATGAAGCCTTGGGCAAGTGACTTGACTTCTCTGGGATAGTTTTTTCATCCTTAAATAAGGACAATCAGCATACATTCTTTATAGAATGTAATGAGGATTAAGTAAATTCAATCACATAAAATGATGAATACAAGGCTTGTCCCATAGTTAAGTACTCTTTTAATATTAGTTCAAAGCAAACAAGCGCAACACACACAGCCTCCCTCCAGTACCCTGAGAGGGTATAGGTGCTGGGATGGCCCACACAGGACCCAGGGAAGCTGCAGCCAGGCCCAGCCTCCTGGCGCCTTTGCTCCGTGTTTTGGCACAAGGCCCGGGACTGCGGAGTCCCCATTCCTCTCTCCTGTCAACTCAGCAGAACAAGCTGTTTCAAAGGAAGGTAGTTCCCCTTGAGAAAATGTTCTCGCACGCCCTGGAGGCTCATGCCCTGCACGTCGGCAGCGATCAGCCCTGACAGGGCCTAAGCCCCACCCTGCACAGCCATTCTTTCAAAGTCTGTATCCTGCCGAGTCATAAAAGGTAGTGTGTGGTCTGGACAGCTGTGGTCTTCTAGCAGAACTCCCCTTTGCTGTTGACTTTGAACCAGCTTTGTTTCTGCGTGCCTCAGTTTCAGGCCCTTTAAAATGAGGTGGAAATGAGCTGTCTGTCAACTCTTTGGTAGGAAGGTTGGGAGAGACCACTGGAGACCCTGCCTCTTCTACCTCTTTTCCCATGCCCTCTGCGAATGTCTGCAGGCTGACCTCTGTCCCCTCAATGCCAAACAAAACCTCTCTCTTCTCCCATACTCCACCCTCAGGCCAAGTCACTGTTGTAAATCTAAATGACACCCCTCAGCAGCAGCGGGAGCACCCTGTCCCTGCATGTTCTCTGCCACTGTGGCCTCTGATTCTCTTCCTCCCTCTCTGGCCACTTTCTCATTCTCCTTTAAGGGACCCTTTCCTTCCATCAGTCCTTAAATGCTGCAATTTCTCCAAGATTCAGTCCCCAACCTCCTTTCTCTTCACTCCATATACTCCCAGGGTGCTTAATATCATAAGCCTGGGCTGAAGTCACTCTGAGAGCGTATGGAGTTAGGGGAAAGGAGGTTCTTCTGCACTGTGTATTCCTCATCCTCACCACCCAATCATCCAACCCCTGATTCAGATCTCAGAGAAGTGCACTGCAGTTCATTCAATAAATGTGTAATGAACACCTTCCAGGTGCAGGTACTATTCAAGGAGTAAAGACTACAGCAAAGGACAGGACACAGTTGCGGCTCTTACAGCGCTTACACTCCTTCCTACCAGGATGTCCAAGGCCCTGGGGCTCATTGCAACTCCAGCTCCCTTCATCCTCACCCTCTCTGTGCAACTGGCCACCAAGTCTTGCCAGTTCTGCTTCCGTAGTACCACTTGAGTTGGTTCCCTCTTTTCAGGGTGTTCTCACTGCCATGACTTAGTTCAGGCAACTGCTTCCAACCTGGTCTCCCAGCCTCCAACCTCGCCCCTTCCAATCCACTGTACACTGCAGCCAGAGCTATTGTTTAAAAACACAAATCTGGTTATGCTTCTCCTTTGCTTAAACCCTCCACGAGTCCTTCTCATCACCTTAATGATGAAGTCTAAGTCTCTTAGCTAGGTAGGTGTGTATCAGTCAGGAAGGAGTTCTATTAGGGAAACCGAATCAGTAAGAGATTAGGGTTCTATCTATCATCTATCTCCTTATCTATCTACCTATCATCTGTCTTGTCTCTCTGTCTGTTTGTCTTATCTACCTACCTACCTATCTATTGAATCTATATATCATCTATCTTATCTGTCCATCTGATCTATCTCCAGAGATTTACTTAGAGGAATAGGCTTCTGTAGTTGTGGGATCTTGCTAGACATGTCTGAAATATGCATGGCAGTTTGGAAAGAGTTCAACCAGTTGGAAACTCTTGGGCAGAGCTGAAGCTGACGTTCACAAGCAGAATCCTTTCCCTCTCAGGGAAATCTCAGTCTTGCTCTTAAGGCCTATCAATGGATGGAATGAGGCCCACTCAGATGATTGAGGACGGTCTTCTTTATGATATCTAATACAGCTAATATTAAAGTCAACTGATTGTAGATATTAACTATATTCACAAAATACCTTCTCAGCAACACCTGGAGTAGTGTTTGGTTGAATACCTGGGTACTATAGGTTAGCCAAGTTGACACATAAAACCAATCATCCCAATGAGGTGCTCTTGGACCTGATTGATACCTGTCTCCCTTACCTCTTTTCTCCCCACTGCACACTGAGGCTCAGTCACCCCTGCAGCGTACCAGCTGGCCTTCTGACACCTGTCCTTGCACAGGCCTAGAACCTTCCCCACCCCTTTCCTAGATAACTTCCATTTGTCTTTAAAACCACTCAGATGCTGCTTCTTCAGGAAGCCTTTCCTGACTTCCCACCACTCAATCCTCCCACTCTGAGTTAAGCACATTGGCTCTGAGTTTGTAAAGCCCCTACTAATCACGTGAGATGGAAAATGCCTCAGGCCTGCCAGGTCTGCCTCAATAGTATGTGAACAGCTCTAGTACAAAAACTTTCTATCACATCACTCTGGTAAGCCCCACATGATGCAAATCCCGATCAGCAGCAATGATCTGATTTACTTGTGTACAAATCTCCCCTCCCTGTTAGAAAGAAAGCTCCCTGGAGGTAAGAACCATATCTATCTCTTTCAGGGCAGTATCTCTCAGACCTAACCGTGCTTTGTTTCCCCCACAGGGCTGTCATATCATATGAGACAGCAAACATAAATGAACTTGGTGATTTGGAAGCTCTGTACCAATGTTAGGGGACATTGTTGTTGATATTGCAATTGTTGCAAGCAGAGCACTTTTGCTCCACCAGTTAACTGCATTGTTTAGCTGGAGAGAAACAGAAAGGAATTTTGACATAGGACAGACCTGAGTTTCAGTTCCATTTCAGCCATTTCATGGTGAGTTGTGTGACCTTAAACATGAATTATTACATCTTTCTGGTGCTTGGTTTTCTGATCTGTGAAAATGGGGAAAGCAGTTGCACCCATCTAATAAGGCCATAAGGCAACAGCCAGGTTTAAACAAGGTAATCCGTGTCAAGTGCTTGGCATAGGGTTAAGCCCATAGGAAGAGCTCAGCTAATATTAGCTACTAATAGTCATTCTGTCAATCATTGGTGGCTGTTCGTAAATGGAGCCATTCATGGTTCAATTTCTCAAGTCTCGCTTTTCTGCCAGGAAACTTCCTAAGTCTTTATGCACCAACACCTGTGATTATGCAAAACCACAATCAGCATTCATATTCCGAACATAAACAGAGAATTCGCCCTTCAATACTCTCCCTCCCCAATTTTCAAAAAATAGTTTCTGGAACATAGAAAGATGAACTCTTCATTTCTATAGAAAACAAGTGTTCCTGGTTTTATAATCATGTAACCCTGAAACAGTTATGTTTCTTCATGTAATGCATTTTAGAGGCTCCATAAAGGAGTCGTTGTCAAGAGAAAACACAGCTGGTGCCCAATTAGTGAGGTGAACGAGACTAATCGACCAGCAGAACTCTTAATTAAGCTGGACCACAAACTGCAGGAGAGAGATGGTGGGTGGGGAACAGCAGTGGCCCACACATTCATGCAAAGGAATGAATGGGAAGGGCAGAAGATTTTCATAAGAAGGTAAAAAGTTGGCCACTTTGGCTACACATCAATTTCAGCTTTTAAAAGCTGGCTTTGCAGAGGCTGACACCTGGTTTTGACTCACTCTGAACTTCTTTCTTTTCCCTTTCCCTGAGAAGCCTCCAGCTCTTTCACTTCTATTTGGGCATCAGCTTCTATCTTATTTGTCATCACTGAAGATGCTGTGCTGGGAAGATTCTGAAAGTGGACTGGAGAGCATCAACTTCAGGAATACCTCCCAGCACTGCCTGTCTGCATTTCTTTTCTGCAGCAGTGCTCTCTTTAGGCAACTCCTGTCTCCCTCAGTAATACCCCACTCACACCCCACTCTGGCTCATTTTTGCACATTGCTGCTGTCTTCTTTGTCCTCTCTTCCTACTGTGCCCTGTAGTATCCCTGTATTGTGCCAAATATACTCCACTTAAAACCTCACCTCTCTGCTTGCCTTTGTCTCTGGATCTGAAGTGGAACCCGTATACCTTGCTGTCTCCATGGAGATGGTTTGCTTTTCCATATTCCACGCACATCAAAGCCAAGAAGCAGGACTGAGCTTCTTTCACGTCCCCTAGTGCCACCTACACCTTAATCCTCTACCTTCCTGTGACACACATACACTTGCTGCCACACATTTGGTAGTCACATCTGGAAAGAGATGCTGGATCTGCCATGCACTGAAGAGATGTTGTGTGTGTCTGTTTGAGAGGTGGTATGAAGTGGAACAGAGGTTCTCAAAGTGCAGCCTGGGGACCAGCTGCTCAATGATCACCTGGGAACTTCTTAGAAATGGAAATTCTTGGGCTCCACTCCAGAACCATTGAATCAGAAACTCTAGGGGAGAGGCCAAATATCCTGCTTTAACAAATCCTCCACCCTACCCCACCCCACCCCAGGCAATTCTAGTGGTTACCCGTGTTGGAAAACCACTAGTGCAGCATTTAAGGGTATGGGTTCTAAAGCCGGTTTACTTGAGTTCACATCCCACTTGTGACATATGCTAGTGATGCAACCTTGGCCAAGTTACACAATTCCTCTGTGCCTCTTTTTCCTCCTCCTTAAGATGGGAGTAAAAATGGATGTCCCTATAGGGCGTCATGAGATGACTGAAGTAGCTACGCATCTAAAGAGTTTAAGACAGTGTCTAGCATATAATAAGCTCTCATGAACTGTTAGCTCTTATTATTATCATCATTACATGGAAATCAAAAAAGACCCTGGTCCTTGGGTGTTTGTGTCTCTGGGTCTGGTTGCTGTCATCTCTGACATGTAAGTGGCTCCTCCACACGCAGTGCTTCTCCAGATTTCCACGGAAGAGGCATGTGGACCTCCACACACACTTTTTTGAAATCTTTTATTTTATTACTATGTTTGACTACTAAAAAACATTCTTTACAAACCTCATATCCTGGTAAAATTTACACCCCAAGCAGCTGAACTATACTTCACCAGGAACTTGTTACATCCTTCCAGACTCCCTTTTTCCCAAGACTAGAAGCGTGACTCCATCTTTCCCACCTTTGACCTCCTCAGCACGAGGGACCTTTGCTTTATTCCACGTCAGCCACCTACACTCAGAGCCACACCCAGCTCTTATCTTGGCTGGCTACTGCTCCACCTTTGAAATCTCAAACAGCAGGTCCCACTCTGACCCCTCCCTCTTGTCTTTTCAGAGCTCTCCTCAGACTGGCTCATTGACCTCCTGAATTCCAGACTCTGAACCCCTCCCTCGTTTCCTTCCCAGTCGTTCAAACCTTATTGGTTTCTCAGATTTGCAACTCGCCATACCTCTTCCCCCTGCCACGTTGATGGATGCATGGAGCATGAGCAAGAAATAGACCTTTCTGTATGTAGCCACCTAGAATTTTTTTTTAATTTCTGCATCATGACCTGGCTCATTTTGACTGGGGCACCTTTTTCCTAGGTGCATGTGAAGAACAAAGAGGTCATGTACACAGAGCACTAAGCCCAGTGCCCGGACAATAATAACTGCTCAAGAAACATTAGCTATTAATCTTATCTGCCAAAATCACAGGGGCCACACACTGCCCTGTAATGTGTCTGCAAATTCCATCAGATCCCTTCTCCTCTATGCAATAGCGATTTCTATTATTCATTATCCCACCAAACCTTCAACCTTTGTAGAGAAAATAGAGGTAATCAGGTGGAAACTTTCTCAATAATTCTCATCCAAATTGATCTGCAGGTTTCCTTTCTGATCAATTTCCTTTTTATTTTAGAAGCATTTGGGTATCTCCTGACTGTGTGAACTGGAGGACAGAAGGAGGGGTGACTTCTAAGACCAGGAAAGGTTGAATATCATTCATTCATTCACTGATATATCCCTAGTAAGAAGGGGTCTAGGGCCTAGAGAAAGGTGGTTTGAAGATTGAGAGCTAAAGAGACAGCTATGCCAGATCTATTTTTCTTTCCCAAATATACCCCCTCTTTCCCTGTGCTGTCTTTCGTTTACCATTCTCCCTTCCCACCAGGTACATGACTAGCCAAAGCTGGGAGAAGGGGAGGACTGGACTGAAGCTCATGAATTAGGCCATGCTGTCACTGTCCTGGGTTTCAGGAGGAAAGGAAGAGAAGCCCAGTGAAGATCATGGAGGAAAGCCTCAGGAAGGAGGTGAGGCAGGGACTACCCTTCTGGAACCTCCATCAACTCTCCTGGCTACGTGAGCAGTTGACGTGCAACAAAAGGCCTGCATGCTTCCCCCTCTCCAGACAGGTTTCTCTGGAACCCCAACAGACAGACAGACAGTGATCTTTCTCCTCTCCAGACAACATCCTCAGCTGCCGCCGCTGACTCAGCCTCCCCGCCCTCCCCGTGGGTGGAGTAGGTAGGCAGCCTGTCCCTGGGGTTGAAGTTGCAGGTGACATAAGGGTATAGTTGCAAACGTCTGCAGATAGGAGACCTCTGATTTCTCCCCAAACCCTGGGACATTCACAGCCCTCTCTCCTTTACCTGTCAGTCAGCCCCACCTTCCAGTTCCAAACCCAGACAACCATCAGTTCCTTCTGTAGTAGACTGGAACACAGTGTCCCTGGAGGCACAGAAGGCCCTAGCTGAAATGGCCTTCGGGACTAGCTAGCATTCCCTTTGAGGAGAAACAGACTGCCCACCCATTCCAGGAAGGCCCAGGAGTCCTGGCTACAACATCTGAAAAGAGAGCAACTGACATCCCAGGTGACTTTCTTGTTCAGCACAGCAGACACAGCACCTTGGGTCTATAAGAAAATGTTTTCATATAGAATAGTAAGATCTTTGCCTTTATGTCAATTTAGTTGTAAAGTATAATTTTACACACACACACTTTTCTGGAAAAGGGAGTCCACACAGGCAAAACTGCCTAGGGCCCATGAAAATCATATCACAGCCCTGCTTATATGGGGATCAGCCTTCTCTTCTATAAAATAAGATCACAATACTTTCCACACCATTCCACCTCCAGTTTCATCAGTATTCTGCCTAAACATCACTGACCTTAACATTTCCAGATTTGAAATGTTTAGAAGCCCCCCACGTATCCAATATGTAACAGCTAGATTCCTTAGTGCTGCATTTGAGGCCTTTCACTGTTTTCCACTTTGAGCTTCTACCATTGTCCCCTTGTACACAACTCTCCGGCTAGGAACATCATACCTTGTGCTGCTTGTTCCGGGAACAGGCTGAACCTTGAGTTCCAGCATGCCTTTGCACACTCAGGCCCCTTTTGCTTTGAAAGCATTCCCTTCCCCTTCTCTGCCTGATGGTGTCCTGTGACAGCACAGCTAGTGAAGTTGCAGCATCCAGTGAAAAAGAAAACGTGGAGCTCCTTGCCGAAAACTTGTTGAGAATTTCAAGATGGTAGAGGAGAACATTCAACCATGTATGGGGCTCTTCTGTGCTCATGGCCCTGTGGACCTGCCCATGAAGCCATCTCTGCCTACTCCTTTCCTGAGAACATCTCAAATGACACCTGATTTTTGAAGCAGTTTTTACTCTTCAAGACCAGCAATAGGAAGTCACAAAACGAAGCACTTCTTATGTTCCAGGCATCATGCCAAGCACTTTATGGCCAAGGTTTTATTTAATCCTCACAACCACTCCACGAGGTAGGTAGTATTATGGTCCCCATTTTGCTGATGGGTAAACTGAGGCTCAACAAACAGGTGGCAGAGTTGGCATTTAAACTGAGGGCTGCCTGAGCTTAGAGCTGCTGCTCTTACCTATCAGGCTGCACCAACCCTATCCACCCTCATGGCCTTTCAGTCTTGCTTCTGCTCTCCAATTTATAGAGACTCTAGGCCCTGGTCCCGTTCCTTCAGTCTCTGGGCATCCACCCTCTCAGCATGTCTGGTCTCCAAATACCACAAATACCCTTAACCTGGCACAGAGGACCCTGCCCACCACTCGGCTGGAACCCTCCCACATGATCATCACTAATTAATTACTTAAAATTTCCAGAAAGAGTCATGTCTTGTCATGCTCCCGTGACTGTGCACATGATATTCTCATACCAGAAATCTGTTCCAAAACACTTGGAAAGCTCCTCCTAACAAGCCGAGGCTCATTTGGCATCACCTCTTACAGGAAGCCTTTCATAACTTCTAGCTCTTCCAAAGGCTGAGTTCCCATAACGTCCAGGCTCACCTCTGGCCCATAACTTACTGTATTTACCCCAACTGGGCTGACAGCCCTTTGAAGGTAAAAATAGTATCCAAGTCATCTCTGGATCTCCAGCCTCCAGCCTGGGACCTCTTTGGCATCTGGAAGCACACAGTAGGTATTTTCTGAGTAAAATCTATAGATTAATGATATTCACCTGTCTGGTAGCAAGGATGCCCCTGCCACATCCTGGGGACAGCTACAGCTCGGCAGCAGCCAGAGACCCAACATCCGGTGAGAGCAGGACCACTGAGAGCTCCAGAAGGAGGCAAGATGGATGGCTTGATTACCTGATGTGCTTGAAGATTTTGAGAGCAGACTTGGATTTCTCACCAAGGAGAGAGGGATGAGTGTACCTAGAAAATGAAGCTAATAGGTTTTTTAAATGGGGCATCAGTTTCAGCGACAAGAATGTCATATAAAAGCAAAAATTTAATCATGATACAATATGGCTCAGCTGTGATTTATGTGGTCACAATGCTATAAACACTAATCTAGCAAAAGGAATGTTATAACTAGATTGGAAAGTTGGGAAAGGTAAAGTGTCTATATGAGAGAAGAGAGCTAAGTCCTTCTCTTTTGTAAGAGAAAGTCAATAAGCCATACTGCTAATGAAAAAATTAAGAAAGGGATGTGTAGACATAGTATTTAGAAACACAGACGTAAATACTGCACGAAATATTGAACCATGGCTGGCTCTGGGTGGTAAGATTTGGGAGTGGAGGGAAATGGGGCTGGGGAATGGGCTTTGTAGAACTACTGCCTTTTTGAACTATGTACGTAATGTTGGTAAGAGATGAGTTTCATTTTTAAAATACTGCTCGTGGTTTGAAGGCAGGAAAGTGCTGCAAAGCAAATGCCTCTGTCCAGTCAGCCTGAATAATCTCCCTGAAATACCACCTTGGGCAGTTCATCAGAGCCCTCTCAGGCCCAGGAACTGGACTGGGCTGGTCTACCTTGCAATGCCCTCTGTGGCCTGGCCCCACCCTCCCATGCACACGCCCTTGGCACCTCAGTGACTGGCTTCCTGCCATTTCTCCTGCGGATGCTATACCTCTTACCTCTATGCTTCTGCCTAGGCTGTGCTCCTGCCTCTGCATAACACCTTTTCCTGGCTCTGCCCTCCCAGCTCCTTCCTCCAGCTGCCTGGGACAAGTGTGCTTGCTTTACCCTAGGACAGGCCTGCCTTCCTTTAAATCATCTCTAGATTACTTATAATGCCTAGCACAATGCCTACACATCACTTCACTTGTGTGGATTTAACATAATACTTGATACACGGTAAATTCAAGTTTTGCTTTTTTGAAATTTTGCAATTATTTTTTCCTGAATATTTTTAATCTGCAGTTGGTGCAATTCATGAATGCAAGACCCACGGAAGCACTTTTCATGCCCTACCACAATACCTCTGAGATTGTTACTGTTATAATCCCCATTTTGTGGCTGAGAAAATGGAGACATCGATTAACTAACCTGTGGCTGAGGAAATGGAGACCTGGACTGACCGAGCTGGGAGAGGTCACATAGTCAGGCTGCGGGGAGACTCCAACTTGCCCCCGGGTGGTCTGGTTTGCTTAATGATCCTGGTACTTGCCTTTGGGTCTGCTCTGATGGCCCCCGCCTTTCTGCATTTCTCCCAGCTCGGCACAGGAGGGAAAGAGACGGCCCTCAAAGGGAGGAGGGAAGTCAAGGACTTCCGAGGCAGGAGGCCTCTGAGGCAAGAGTATGGGCTCCACACTGGGGACAACACAGGCTCGGGGCGTGGAACAGGATGATTTAGTTCAAGGGCTGTCCTGGTATTTGTTGGTCATGTGGCCCTGGACAAGCTACTTCACCTGTGTAATCCTCTGTGTTCTCATCTGTAAAGTGACCACAGCAGCGGTATCCACCTCACTGGGTTTTATTGGGATTAAATAAATTAGTAAATGTCAACCTATTAGTGAGAGTGGTGCCAGGCAGGGCAAGCCCCGCCAGCAGGGAGATAGGATTGTGCTTGAGACTTCCTGCAGTGATGTTGGGCAACTTCTCTTTCTCTCTGAGCCCCGCTGACCTCAGGTATGAAACAGAATTACTAAAACTAACTCCACAGATTTGTTGTGAGGATTAAATGAATACTGCATTTTGTATTCATATCTGTTTATAAAGCTAACTTGTTCTCCAAAAGCATTTAAGGTGGCTAACAATATAAGATTCGTTTTAATTTGAAAATAAATAATTTGGGACTAGAGAATGGGGCGATAAGGAAAAAGGAACACCAACTATGTACCCACAAAAACTGAAAATTAAAAAAAAAATTAAACAGATCTTTAAAAAAAAATGAGATCCTTTTTAAAAAGGCCTGGCTGCTCTGGCATGTATTAGGCACTCTAAAAGTATTTGTTGTCATCTTCCTGGCTTTAATATCTGGTCCCAGTGATTCTGGCTACTCGAGATATAGTTAATTACAGGGTAATTTAGTGTTAGAGGTGACAGAGAGGATGGAGGGTATCAAAATGTACTCTTCGTGGCAAAGGGAAAGTGGAGATGAGCTTTGAGGATTCGAGTCCCACCTCTAGCTTCAGAGAAGTTCAGATTTTATTTATATTATACCTTGGGCTTCTGGGTACAATTGCAGTTGATGGAAGGGTTCCACTCATAGAACAAAAGAAAAAATAGGGAATTCAAGTACTCAGCATATTTCTCCTCTTTTATTCTCCTATAAGAATATAGGAGACTATGCTGAGACCCAGTAAAAAAAAAACAAAACAGAGCTTAACACAATTGACAATTTATATTTTTCATAAAGTTCTTCATAGGGAGAAATCCATCAATCACAAATAAATCCTTTATCAAATCACCTTCATTCAGCAACACTTATTGAGCACTTACTATGTGCGTGCCATTGTCCTAGGAATCAAGCTATGAATGAGACACATTCCTGCACTCAAGGAGCTCACAATCTAGAATTGGATTTAGAGTGAAAGGTGCTACCACAGGGTTGCAGCCCATTGATGGGGAGGTCAGCCTAACCCAGGACAGCCTTACAGAAGAAAGCCTCACAAAAAGAGGACACTGAGTTTTCTCTCGAAAGAAGAGCAGGGTTTTGCCAGGCAGCCAGTGTAGAGAGAGGTTCACCCCATTTCCTAATCTCAGCACTCCCTGTACTTCCTGCCCTTACTTGTTAGTCCTTGTTTGTCTTCTCTGCCAGGCTGCAAGTGATGTATGGGCCTTGTCCATTTGCCCATCCTGTGTCCAATGCCTCTAGCACAGGAGAAAAAAAGCAGAACGGAGGGGAGGGGAAAGGGAGTTCCAGGCAGAAGGAAGAGCACATGCAAACATTCAGAGGTGGGAAGTAATATGGTTCTAAGAACTTTGGGTTGTTCTAGATGGTTCTGGACACAGCAGATGACTTGAGTTAGATCAGACATTGAGTGTCATTTCATTTTGTAGGTGATAAATTATGTGTCGTGATTCTGGTTTCAGAAAATATGACACTCTTTGGTGGTTGGTAGTATTATGGTAACATTAATGTCCACAGAATCTGGAATCTCGGATTTGAAATGATGAACTTCAGGGCCCTTTAGGTATATCCACTCATACAACAGATCATGAACAGTGTACCATGAACAGAAGATGTGGTTCCTGTTCTCCAGTAATCTGGCCATCCTGGTGCTGCTGTCAGCTGCCTTATGTGTGTTGCAGGATGTCTTACAGGACACAACTTCTGGCTCTTACTAGATAATAATTGTCCATAAGTATTGAGTTTGTATACAGGTATTGATTGACTTATGACCTGTGCAACTTACGACCATTCGACTTTATGACCACAATCGCTAGCCACGACTGCTCCGTGTCTGGCAGTGCAAACGTTGCCCAGCTGGGCATACAACAGTGCGGACCAACTTCCGGCAGCACTACCATTTCTGCGTGCATATAGCCTACTCAACTTATGACCAAATCGTGTTACGGCCGGTCTGTTGGAACCAATCGTGGTCGTAAGTCAAGCACTAGCTGTAATGAGTTTTACATATTGTTGTTTCATAGACTCTAAAATGTGACAGATTATAAGACATATCCTAATTTCAGAGATGCTGAAATCAATAATTTAAGATCTATGAGATATGGTGCAGTTATCTTTAGTTTCTTCAACAAACAGGTAGTAGCTACATGTACATATTAAAAACTAAGGCTAAGTGAGGCTCTATACCTTGTCCTCAATATCACAGCTCATAATTGTCAAAGCTGTATGCTCTAAAGGCCATTTATTGCCCAACCACTGACCCCCATTGCCACTTGTGAGTACTCAAGATACCTTTTTTTCTTTTCTTTCTTTTCCGCTTTTTTTTTTTTTTTTAAGAGATGGGGTCTCACTATGTTGCCCAAGCTGGTCTCAAACTCCTGGGATCAAGCTGGCCCACTGTCTCAGCCTCTCAAAGTGCTGGGATTACACGTATGAACCACCACGGCTATCCAAGATACCCTTTTATCTGTCCAGGATTTAAGTCTTTCTAAAATTTCAGTCATTTTTGCCACACAGGCAAATCTTTACCCCCTCCTTTTGCTGCTGTTTAGCCTGGAAATATATTAGCTTTGCTTCCTTTTCCTAGTATTTGTTGGGTGAGCAGATTAGTTTGCCCCATAATTTCATAAATTTCCAGATTAATCAAGTACTTCCATGTGGCCTGTCTCCTGGAGTTGGTCACTTGCATAGAGTGCTCCTATGTTCCACAGAGACCTGGATACCCCATCAAGAAATGTTGTGTGTTTGGTGCCTCCTTCTTGTTCTCCTTCTTCCTTTTCTTTTTTTTCCCCTCTGTTGTTGCATGAATACAAGATGAGGTTCTCAGGCCCCCAGCAGAGCTCTCTGCTGTCATCCATGTCACAGAACCCAGGCAAGTCAGGCTGGCCAGTAGGAGAAACGTTAGCTTGAAATCTACTAGACACATGTGTTCTGTTTGTGCTTGGGGATGGAAGGAAGATGGGTGTATACTGATCAGATAGAAACTAGCAAGATAACAAATTCAAAAAATATGTAGGCCGGGCACAGTAGCTCACACCTGTAATCCCAGCACTTTGGGAGGCCAAGGTGAGTAGATCACAAGGTCAAGACACTGAGACCATCCTGGCCAACATGGTGAAACCTTGTCTCTACTCAAAATACAAAAATTAGCTGGGTGTGGTGGCCACCACCTGTAGTCCTAGCCACTTGGGAGGCTGAGGCAGGAGAATTGCTTGAACCCAGGAGGTGGAGTTTACAGTGAGCCAAGATTGTGCCACTGCACTCCAGCTTGGTGGCAGAGCAAGACTCCACTGTAAAAAAAATGTGTAAAGGTTCTGGCTTATTCATAGATATAGTACAGTCATGCCTCACTTATAACAAGGATATGTTCTGAGAAATGCCTCACTAGGAGATTTCATTGTCGTGAGATAATAGAGTGTACTTACACAAACCTAGATGGGAGAGCCTACTGTACACCTAGGCTGTGTGGTATGGCCTATTGCTCCTAGGCCACAAACCTGTGCAGCATGTTACTGTACTAAATACTGTAGCCCGCTGTGACACAAAGGTAAGTATTTGTGTATCTAAATATAGAAAAGGTACAGTAAAAATACAGTGTTATCATCTTAAGGAACCATTGTCATATATGTGATATGTTGTTGACTGAAGCATCATTATATGGTGCATGTCTACAGTTAATTCTCACAGAAACTCTTGGAGGTAGCTGCAAGAGCTGCTACAGACCTTGATTAGAGTCATTACATATGGACCTTCATGAATCAGAGGAAGAATGAGGCCTGGAGTCATAAAGGGGCTTGACTGAAGTCACAGGGCTCATGGCAGGACCAGGATCAAAATAGGTCCCAGTGTGCGGCAGGTAAGTGGCAGGCTTGAAGGAATGACTAACCGGGTGTGTTATAAATTCCTGACCCCCTCCTGCTGCAGCCCTGATAGGACCACTTAGTTTCCACCATGGACACTCCACTGTCCTTATCCCATGGGCTTTTGCTGGGCTATTAGAATCAAGTTCTCTTCTTAGCTCCCTTCTGACTTTGTGCCTTGAACTTGCAAGTTGGTCTTTTGCCTGATGAGGATGATCTTGTTAAATCTCTATTATGCAAACCAGGACTCTGTGGGAGCCCCACTACCTACCTTTTCCTCCAGTCAGTTTCCCAGAAGGCTAGAATTTGGTCCCTGCTACCTTCTTTCCTGGCCATTCCTATCACCTGCTGTGAGACCTGATAACATGATGTTTTCCCTGCCCCTGGGGATACCCCTGTCAGCATTGCCAAAATACTTTGATTGATATTTACTACTCTCGGCCTGAACTCCCTGTTGGTACTACACCTGGGGCAACTGGAGATCACTAGTTCTGCCCGCTCTGCTCTTGGCATCCTGAGTTCTCGTCTTCCCGTCCCTCCTGGTCATACCTGATACTGACACATAAGTTGGCTTTTTAAGCTTGCTGTGTGACTTTTGCTTTTTGAAAACTGTCTTCCCTCTTCCAGTCAAGCAGTGCTTACTGGATTATTGACTTCCAAAGGCAGTGGTTCCCAAACTTAAGTGTACTTTAGAAACATCTGGAGAGCTTGATAAATAGCTCTGTACCCAGAAACTCTGGTTCAGTGAATCTGGAGACAGGGCCTTGGAATATATATTTTTAATGAGGCAGATGCTAAGTAGACCAAAGTTGGAGAGAAGGTAGGCACTGTGGTAGTTAATAAGAATAACAGGAATCTCACACATGTGCATTTTATATCAGTTTGTAAGATAATATTAGTTCATCTACCTCACCCTTGTGTTAGAACACAACAAAACAATGAAACAATACAAAATACCTCCATGAACTAGCATAGAAAATAAGGCTCTGGAGTCAGAGAATCCAGGCCTCCACTTACTAAACAAAAGACCTTGTAGAAGTCACTTAACCTTTCTAACATTGTGTTTGTCCATCTATTTTAATGGAGATCTTAATTCCTTAGAGCTTTGTTGTGAATATTGAATGAAATATTGCAAAATGGCCATTTTAGTATCCAATATATGTTTGAAGAATTAAGGAACAAATAAAGCTAATATGTGTGGACAGCTCTCTGTTTGCCAAGAAGTGGTCTGAGGGCTTTATATGAACCCAATTATTTAATCCTCATAGCAGCCTGTGAGGCAGGGGTACCAGTTCCTTCACTTAGAGGCTCACCGACATTATGTGACTTGTCCAGAGTCCCTAGACTAGGGGCAGTGCCGAAATTCAGACTCTGGCTGCTCTGACTTTAGAAATGGAACTTTGAGCTGCCATGTATCTATCATGCCACTCCAAAACAGAATTGATAGAGTCCTTAAAACAACTCGTTTGGCGCTTGATCTCCAGCCCCGGTATCACACTGTAGAAGGATCGTGGGCTTGGGAATGAGGAAAATGGCAGTCCTGGTTCCTCCACTGATGGCTGTGTGACTGGGGGCAAGCCTCTTCCCCTCTCTGCACTGAGGAGCCATCATTCTACAGCTAAATATGAGGTGGCACAGAAGGCTGTTGGAAATATCCACTGTGATGTCCTAAAGGAAGCAGCTGCAGGATTGGGAGCAGAGGTGGGATTTGGCATCTCCTAATTCCCAGCCTCTGGTAGGGAGTCGTGGGGGAGGTTTACTCAGTCTGTCCTCTCCTTCAGCTCTGGGTTCCAGGGCCTGCTTCCCAGGAGAGAGGCATGGGTAGGGACCCCTCTGCCCTGTGGTGGCAGGAAGCAACATCTGCTTCCAGGGAGATGGGACTGCCCAGGAGGTGATCCCCTCCTGGGAGATAGATAGCTGATGGCTGCCTCCTTTTTCACCTCCAGTGCCTACTGTTATGGGGGAAAATTAAAATACAAACACACCAAAACAGTAACATGGGCTGTTCATGCAGATCACTTGCTTAGCTGCTTTGGAGAGAGAAGGTTTGCTCTTTCTGCTGGCATGGAACATCAAAAACAACCAGAGGGCCAGGAAGTCAACTAGGTTAGAACAAGAGGAAACCTCAAACCAGAACCCTTCCTGGCAGTGCAGGGCAGAGGTCATTAAGAGTGTGGACTCAGGAGTCAGACTCTCTCAGGTTCCGGCCCTCACTGTGCTACCCACCAACAGTGCGACCTTGAGCAGGTCATTTGATGACTTAATGTCAGTTTCCTAATTCGTAAAGTGTGGATAATAATGATACCTGCCTTGTGAGTCTCTATGAGGAACAAACACAAGTAAAGACAAAGGTGTGCCGTGTGGTAAATATGCAGTAAACACATGTTCTTTTTCAAGCCTGAGCACTTTGAGGGACTTGGTCTCCTCCTCCTTCATCTAATCCAGTTGTTCAGACTTTACTGAGCAGTTGCCAACTGCTGGGGAGCGTTTTGAGCATCAGGCATACAGGCATACATAAGACATAATACTTGGCTCAACAGATTTAGTCTCAAATTTCTAAAATCCTTGTTGACCTTACCACCCACACACAAATAACAGTAATGATGATGATGATAACGCACACCCCGTGACATTTACTAGACAATAGTTATGTGCAGACTCAGTGCTGGACACAATGTATACATTATTGCTGACATTCATAACAAGCTTTTGGGATATGTACTAATATTCCCATTGATGAGGGAAACTGAAGCTGGAGGAGTGAAGGTTCTGCAGCTGATGGACTGGAATCCCAGGTTCTGCAGATTCTAACAAGGCCTTCTCCTCCCCAAGCTGCCTCCTTCCAGCCTCAAACCTTCACAGGCAGGCTGGCACTTCTGAATTTAATTACCACAACCACTCTGAGAGACAGAGACCTTTATTATCAGATCCATTTTCCCGACAACAGAAGTTAGAGCAGGTTAAGCAGTTTGCCAACTATAGCTCAGCTAGTGAGCTGTAAAGACTCTGTGTCTTAAGATCAAATAAAAGGCAATTCTGAGGCTGCCGCTTGGTGAGAAGCTTCTGCAGAGGCGAAAAATATGTGCAAACAAAACCAACAGCTTTCTTTATGTTCCCCAAAGTTGCTAAAAATGCCTGCGGGTTTGCACACAAGCAGACGTGCTCACAATGTTGGGTGGCTTCTGTCTTCTTGGCTCCAGCAAGAAGAGACCTGGCAGGTATTTCTCACATCTTTGTTAAACACATACATCAGACAAGGGAAGGAGTTCCAAGGTAGTCCCAGGGTGTGGATTTCTGCCAAGTTTCCTTTTATTTGTTGTTAACTTGGAAAAAAATAAAAGATGCCTTATGGATAAGCCCATAATCCCTAAAGCAACTGTGGTGAAAAATGTCTTCCCTCTACTTGGAATCAGACAGCCCTGATCCTGACTGGGGGGTCTTCTACCTGCAAGCCCTGTGATCTTGTCCAGGTTGCTTAGCCTCCCAGGACTAACCTCTGTCTGCCCATCTGTAAAATAGGCATGACAGTCCCTCCTGCAGGAAGGTAAACTCCATGAAGGCAGGCATAGTTGTCTGTTCTGTTTGTACCTGCATTTCAGTGCCTAGAACAGTGCCTGACACAGGATCAGTGAACGAGTTAAGGAACAAATGAATAAATGAGTTGCTATTTTTGCAGAGTTGTTGGAGGTCAAAATAAGATCATGAGTAGGAAATTACTTTGCAAACTGCAAATTGCTACACAAATATAAAGATTTATTATCACAGAACATGGTCTAGGTTCTATTAAATAAATTTATCCAGTCAATCAGTCAGTGAGTGCTTCCTGAGCTTCCTCTTGGGTCTGGCATTGTGATACAAAGAAAGAGGGGGCCTGGTTCCTTCCTTCAAGGGCTCGCAGTCCGGCAGGAGGATATACAAGTGAGGCAGGCACTAAAACACAATATAGGTAAGTATAGGGTGCTAAGGGGGAAACAAAAGGGACTGAGTTCCCACACTAAAAAGGAGTGGGTCAGGGAACTTTCTGGAAGAGGTGTTCTGGCCCTCACTCTGCCGAAGGGCAGAAGCTGAAAGCAGACTTCTGGAGACATCCTCCCAGGTTGACTCACCAGGCACATGGCGGGTGAGGCTGGAGATGGAAAAGTGACTGAGAGTAAGAGAGGGCCTGGAGGGCCCACGTGCTTATCAGGAGGGGCCTCGGGGTGCAAGAGAAAGCATTTAGAAGGACATGGTGGGAGAGAATGGCTGGGCTTGTGGGCAGGGTAGTTCCCCGGGCAGATGAGTGGAGGCCAGACCCTGTGAAGCCAAAGTCCCCACGTGTGGCCTGCTTTAAAAGGCACTGAGGAGGACCATGGCTTCTGGAAGAAGATGACATATACAACCCAGGCCAGCTGCGGCTGCAACAGAGCTCTTCAGTGTGTTCATTTCTCTTTTTGTTTGTTCATTCGTCTGACAAATACCATGAGAGGCTGTGGAAGGGTCTCCACTGGGCACCAACGGGAAAGCACCCATAAGAAGAGGCAGCTTCTTCCCTCACAACGTATAGAGGAGAGCAAAGCCAATGGAAAATTCATCCCCTTACCATATGTTGCCTGAGTTCTGACTATGTGCAGCTAGTGGGGCCTTAAAGAAACCTGTCAACCCCCTTGCCCCAGTACACACACACACATGAACACACACACACATACTGGCATGGCACTCACATTCCAGAGAGGGCTGGCAGGGAGATAAGGGAGGAAAACACCCAGGGTGTCAGGATGGGGGAAGAGCCAGGAGAAAATGAAAGTGAAATAGGGGATAGAGGGTTGGAGGGTGAGGGCGTGCACACTGAGGTGGGGGATCTAGTAGGCCCTGCTGGGAAGATGCCCAGAGCAAAAGCAGGAGAGGAGCTAGGGAACCTGTGCATGACCTCTGAGGGGGCAGCAGCAGCCTCCTTTCTGAAGCAGCAAGGTGACAGCGTGGGGGCGCAGAAGTGGAGGCAGTATGAAAACAGGTCTGCGGGGTGCAGAGAAAGGGGCAGTAGATCGTCCAGGACCTTATGGATCATTGTGATGACTCTGGCTTATACTGTGTTTGTGATGGGCGCCTTTGGAGGGTTTAAATGGAGGAATGACTTGGTGTGACTCCTGTTTTAACAGGATTTTTTCTGGGGACTATGTTGATAACAGAGTGCAGAGGAACAAGGATGGAAGCAGGGATATCTGTTATGAAGATGCAGGGAGAAGCCAGGTGAGGGCTATAGTGCTCAGACCAGGTGGCAGAGATGGTAAGAAGTGGGCCGACCCTGAACATCATTTGAAGGAAGAACAGGCTATATTTTCTGACATTGGAAAGAGGGTGTAAAATAGATAGAGGAGTTAAGAATGTCTCTAAGGGTTTTGTACCTGAGCAAATGGAAAGTTTGACAGGCCATTAACTGAGATGGGAGACAGCAAGAGAGGCAATTTGGAGGTGTTGGGGGAGGTAGGAGACTGGAAATTTATTCAAAAAAAATTACTTCTGAAATTTTCTGTGGTTAAAGGAAACCTATTTTAAATATAAAGATATAGATAGATTATAGGGACATTCTATAATGATAAAAAGGTCAATTTACCAAGAAGATAAACAGTCAAATATACTATGCAACTAACAAAGATCCAAAATAAATAAATCAAAAACTGATAGAACTAAAAGGATATATGGAAAAATTCAGTTACAATTAGGAAACTTCAAAATTTTATTTCTCAATAATTGATAAATAAATAGATAGAAAATCAGCAAAGATATACAAAGCCTGAATAACACTATCAACTGATTTAATCTAATGGACATTAGATTACTGTAACGGACACTACACCCATGTACAACAGAATACACATTCTTTTCAAGTGTCCACAGAGCATATACCCAGATAGATCTTATTCTGGGTCATAAAATAAACTTTAGGTGTCTGTCAAGATGGCAGAATAGGAGCAGCTCTGGTTTGCAGCTCCCAGAGAGATCAATGCAGCAGGTGGCTGATTTCTGCATTTCCAACTGAGGTACATGGCTCATCTCATTGGGAATGGTTAGTGGGTGCAGCCCACGGAGGGTGAGCTAAAGCTGGGTGGGGTGTTGCCTCACCCAGGAAACACAAGGGGTGGGGGAACTACCTCCCTTTGCCAAGGGAAGAAATGAGGGCCTGTGCCATGAAAAATGGTGCATTCTGGCTGAGATACTATGCTTTTTCCACAGTCTTTGCAACCTGCAGACCAGGAGATTCCCCTGGGTGCCTACGCCAGCAGGGCCCTGGGTTTCAAGCACAAAATTGGGCAGCCATTTGAGCAAACATTGAGCTAGCTGCAGGAGTTTTTTTTTTAAACCCTAGTGGCCACTTGAAACACCAGCGAGACAAAGTAGAACCGTCCACTATCCTGGAAAGGAGGCTGAAGCCAGGGAGCCAAGTGGCCAAGCTCAGTGGATTCCACACCCACAGAGCCCAGCAAGCTAAAATCCACTGGCTTGAAACTCTTGCTGTCAACACGGCAGTCTGAAGTCCACCTGGGATGCTTCAGCTTGGTGGGGAGAGGGGCGTCTGCCATTACTATGGCCTGAGTAGGTGGTTTTTCCCTCACAGTGTAAACAAAGCTGATGGGAAGTTCAAAATGCACCACAGCTCAGCAAAACTGCTATAGCCAGACTGACTCTCTAGAGTCCTCCTCTCTGGGCAAGGCATCTCTGAAAGAAAGGCAACAGCCCCAGTCAGAGGCTTATAGATAAAACTCCCATCTCCCTGGGACAGAGCACATGGGGGAAGGTGTGGCTGTGGGTGCAGCTTCGGCAGACTTAAATGTTCCTGCTTGCTGGCTCTGAAGAGAGTAGTGGATCTCTCAGCACAGCATTTGAACTCTGCTAAGAGACAGACTGCCTGCTCAAGTGGATCTCTGACCTTGGTGCATCCTAACTGGGAGACATCTCCCAGCAGGGGTCAACAGGCACCTCATACAGGAGAGCTCTGTCTGGCATCTAGCAGGTGCCCCTCTAGAACAAAGCTTCCAGAAGAAGAAGTAAGCAGCAATCTTTGCTGTTCTGCAGCCTCTGCTGGTGATACCCAGGCAAACAGGGTCTGGAGTGGACCTCCAGCAAACTCCAGAAAACCTGCAGCAGAGGGGCCTGACTGTTAGAAAGAAAACTAACAAACAGAAAGGAATAGCATCACCATTTTAAAAAGAAAAGAAGGACAGCCCCACAAAAACCCTGTCTGAAGGTCACCAGCATCCAAGACCAAAGGTAGATAAATCCATGAAGATGAGGAAAAACCAGCACAAAAAGCTAAAATTCCAAAAACCAGAATGCCTCTTCTCCTCCAAAGGATCACAACTCCTCACCAGCAAGAGAACAAAGCTGTATAGAGAATGATTTTGATGAATTGACAAAAGTAGACTTCAGAAGGTGGGTAATGACAAACTCTTTGGAGCTAAAAGAGCATGTTCTAATGCAATGCAAGGAAGCTAAGGATGTCGAAAAAAGATTAGAGGAATTGGTAACTAGAATAACCACTTTAGAAAAGAATACAAATTACCTGATGGAGCTGAAAAACACAGAATGAGAACTTTGTGAAGCATACACAAGTATCTCAATAAAGCAGAAGAAAGGATATCAGAGGTTCAAGATCAACTTAATGAAATAAAGCATGAAGACAAGATTAGAGAAAAAAGAATGGAAAGAAGCAAATAAAGCCTCCAAGAAATATGAAACTATGTGAAAAGACCAAACCTACATTTGATTGGTGTGCCTGAAAGTGATGGGGAGAATGGAACCAAATTTGAAAACAGTCTCTTCAGAATATTATCCAGGAGAACTTCCCCAACCTAGCAAGACAAGCCAACATTCAAATTCAGGAAATGCAGAGAACACCACAAAGATACTCTTCAAGAAAAGAAACTCCAAGACATATAATCATGAGATTCACCAAGGTTGAAATGAAGGAAAAAAAAATGTTAAAGGCAGCCAGAGAGAAAAGTTGGGTTACCCATAAAGAGAAACCCATCAGACTAACAGCAGATCTCTCTGCAGAAATCCTATTAGCCAGAGGAGAGTGGGGGCCAATACTCAACATTCTTATAGAAAAGAATTTTCAACCAAGAGTTTTATATCCAGTCAAACTAAGCTTCATAAGTGAAGGACAAATAAAATCCATTACAGACAAGCCAATGCTGAGATATTTTATCACCACCAGGCCTTTCTTACTAGAACTCCTGAAAAAAGTACTAAATATGGAAAGGAAAAATCATACCAGCCATTGCAAAAACATGCCAAATTGTAAAGACCATTGACACTATGAAGAAACTGCATCAATGAATGGGCAAAATAACCAGCTAACATCATAATGACAGGATCAAATTCACACATAACAATATTAGCCTTAAATGTAAGTGGGCTAAATGCCCCAATTAAAAGACACAGATTGGCCAATTGACAGAGACCTCAGAAATAATGCCATACATCTACAACCATCCGATCTTCAAGAAACCTAACAAAAACAAGCACAGGGGAAACAATCCTTTATTTAATAAATGATGTTGGGAAAACTGGCTAGCCATATGCAGAAAACTGAAACTGTGCCTCTTCCTTACATCTTATACAAAATTAACTCCAGATGGATTAAAGATTTAAACATAAGACTTAAACCATAAAAACCCTAGAAGAAAACCTAGGCAATACCATTCAGGACATAGGCATAGGCAAAGACTTCATGACTTCAAAACACCAAAAGCAATGGCAATGAAAGCCAAAATTGGAAAATTGGATATAGTTAAACTAAAGAGCTTCTGCACAGCAAAATAAACTATCATTAGAGTGAAAGGCAAACTACAGAATAGGAGAAAACTTTTGCAATCCATCCATCTGACAAAGGGCTGATATCCAGAATCTACAAGGAACTTAAATAGATTTACAAGAAAAAAATTTACAAGAAAAAAAACAAACAACCCCATCAAAAGTGAGCAAAGGATATGAACAGACACTTCTGAAAAGAAGAAATTTATGCAGCCAACAAACATATGAAAAAAAGCTCATCATCACTGGTGATTAGAGAAATGCAAATTAAAACCACAGTGAGATATCATCTCACGTCAGTTAGAATGGCGATCATTAAAAAGTCAGGAGACAACAGATGCCAGAGTGTATGTGGAGAAATAGGAATGCTTTTACACTGTTTATGGGAGTGTAAATTAGTTCAACCATTGTGAAAGACAGCGTGGCGGTTTCTCAAGGATCTAGAACCAGAAATACCATTTGAACCAGCAATCCCATTACTGGGTAAATACCCAAAGGATTATAAATCATTCTACTAGAAGACACATGCACATGTATGTTTATTGTGGCTCTATTCACAATAGCAAAGACTTGGAACCAACCCAAATGCCCATCGATGATAGACTGGATAAAGGAAATGTGACACATATACACCATGGAATACTATGCAGCCATAAAAAAGGAAGAGTTTATGTCCTTTTCAGGGACATGGATGAAGCTGGAAACCATCATTCTCAGCAAACTAACACAGGAACAGAAAACCAAACACTGCATGTCCTCATTCATAAGTGGGAGTTGAACAATGAGAACAACATGGACATAGGGCACATCACACATTGGGGCCTATTGAGGGGTGGGGGACTAGGAGAGGGATAGCATTAGGAGAAATACCTAATGTAGATGACAAGTTGATGGATGTAGCAAACCACCAAGGCAAGTGTGTACCTATGTAACAAATCTGCATGTTCTGCACATGTATACCAGAACTTAAAGTATAATTTTAAAAAAAGTGAAAAAATAACTTTAACAATTTTTAATAAAATAAAGCCACACAAAGTGTGTTCTCTGGTTATAACAAAATTAAACAAGAAATCAATAATAGAAAATTCTCAAATATTTAGAAAAAAAATAATTTCAACTTTTATTTTAGATTCAGGGAGTACCTGTGCAGGTTTGTTTCCTGGGTATGTTGCATGTTGATGAGGTTTGTGGCATGATTGATCCTGTCACCTAGGTACTGAGCCTAGTACCAGTAGTTAGTTTTTAACTCTTCCCCTCCTCCTCCCTCCGTCAACTAGCAGTCCCCAATATCTATTGTTTTCATCTTTATGCCCATGAGTACCCAACATTTAGCTCCCACTTATAAGTGAGAAAATATGGTGTATTACTCCATTTTCACACTGCTATAAAGATATTACCTGAGACTGGGTAACTTATGAACAAAGGAGCATTAATCGACTCACAGTTTAGCATGGCTGGGAAGGACTCAGTAAACTTGCAATCATGGTGGAAGGGAAAACAAGCACATCTTACATGGAAGAAGGAGAGAGGAGTTCAAGAGAGAGCAGGAAAAATTGCCTTATAAAACCATCAGATCTTGTGAGAACGCACTCACTATCATGAGAACAGCATGGGGGAAACTGCCTCCATGATCCAATCACCTCCCACCAAGTCTCTCTCTCAAAAAGTGGGTATGATGGAGACTATAATTCAAGATGAGATTTAGGTGGGGACACAGAGCCAAACCACATCAAGCAGTATTTGGTTTTCTTTTTCTGCATTGATTCACTTAAGATAATAACCTCTAGCTGCATCTTTGTTTCTGCAAAGGACATAATTTTATTCTTTTCATGGCTATGTAGTATTCGATGGCATATGTGTACCACATTTTCTTTATATGATCACCACTGATGGGCACCTAGGTTGATTCCATGTCTTTGCTATTGTAAATAGTTCTTTAATGCACATAGATGTACAGGCATCTTTTTGGTAGAATCATTTATTCATTTTTGGATATATACCCAGTAATAGGATTCTTGGGTCCAATGTTAGTTCTGTTTTAAGTTCTTTGAGAAATCTCTAAACTGCTTTCCACAGTGGCTGCACTAATTTACATCCCCACTAACAGTGTATAAGCATTCCCTTTTGTCCGCCATCTCACCAGCATTTGTTGTTTTTGACTTTTTCATAATTAGTCATTTTGGCTGGTGTGAGATGATGTCTCATTGTGGTTTTGATTTGCATTCCTCTGATAATTAGTGATTTTGAGAACTATTTCATATGTTTGCTGACTGCTTATATGTCTTCTTTTGAGAAATGTCTGTTCATCTCTTTTGCCCATTTTTAAATAAGGTTATTTGTTTTTTTGTTTGTTCGTTTGTTTGTTTGTTTGTTTTTTGAGACAGAGTCTCACTCTGTTGCCAGGTGCCAAGCTGGAGTGCAGTGGCACAATCTTGGCTCACTGCAACCTCTGCCTCCTAGGTTCGAGCAATTCTGCCTCAGCCTCCCGAGTAGCTGGGACTATAGGCACACACCACCATGCCCAGCTAATTTTTGTATTTTTAGTAGAGACAGGGTTTCACCATGTTGGCCAGGATGGTCTTGATCTCTTGACCTCGTGATCCACCCGCCTCGGCCTCCCAAAGTGCTGTGATTACAGGCTTGAGCCACCGCGCCCGGCCATAAGATTATTTGTTTTTTGCTTGTTTAGTTGTTTAAGTTCCTTATAGATTCTGGATATAAGACCTTTTTCAGATGTATAATCTGTGAACAATTTTTCCCAGGAAACAAACCTATAAGTTGTCTGTTTACTTTGTTGATAGTTTCTTTTTCTGTGTAGAAGCTCTTTATTTAATTAGGTTCTACTTGTCAATTTTTGTGTTTGTAGCAGTTGATTTTGAAGATGTATAGTCTTTCCAAAGGGCAATATCCAGAATGATTTTTCCTAGGCTTCTTCTAGGATCTGTATAGTTTGAGGTCTTACATTTAATCTTTAATCCATCTTGAGTTAATTTTTGTATATGATGAAAGATAGGCATCCAGTTTCATCCTTCTGCATATGATTAGTCAGCTATCCCAGCACCATTTATTGAATAGGGAGTCTTTCCCCCATTGCTTACTTTTGTCAACTTTGTTGAAGATCAGATCATTATAGGTGTACAGCTTTATTTCTGGGTTCTCGATTCTGTTCCATTGGTGTATATGTCTGTTTTTGTATCAGTATCATGCTATTTGGTTACTGTAGCCTTAAAGTATAGTTTGAAGTCGGATAATGTGATGCCTCTGGCCTTGTTCTTTTGCTTAAGATTGCTTTGGCTATTCAGGCTCTTTTTTGTTTGCATTCAAATTTTAAAATAATTTTAGAATAGTTTTCTCTAGTTCTGTGAAAAATGATGTTGGTAGTTTGATAAGAATAATGTTGGGCAGTATGGCCATTTTAACCATATTGATTCTTCAATCCATGAGCATGGAATTTTTTTCATTTGTTTGTGTCATCTATGATTTTTTTCAGCAGTGTTTTATAATTCTCCTTATAGAGATCTTTCTCTTCCTCAGTTAGATATATTCTTAGGGGTGTAGGGGTGTGTGTGTGTGTGTGTGTGTGTGTGTATTGTAAATGGGATTGCATTCTTAATTTGGCTCTCAGCTCAAACATCGTTGGTGTATAAAAATGCTACTAATTTTTTACATTGGTTTTGAATGCTGAAACTTTACTAAAGTCATTTATCCGTTTCAGGAGCCTTTTGGTGGAGCCTTTAGTGTTTCTAGATATAGAATCAAATCATCAGTGAAGAGAGATAGTTTGACTTATTCTTTTCCTAT
Source organism: Sapajus apella (assembly GCF_009761245.1). NCBI lineage: Eukaryota > Metazoa > Chordata > Mammalia > Primates > Cebidae > Sapajus > Sapajus apella. The sequence continues at coordinate 26,984,345 of NW_022436976.1, read as the reverse complement.
TTGGATGCCTTTTATTTCTTTCTCTTGCCTGATTGCTCTGGCTAGGACTTCCATGAAATTGATTTCTTTTTAGCCTATTAAGAGAAAAATGCCTAAAGACAGCCACATGGAGGTGTTGAGCAGTTAGGGGAGAGACTGGACATTTGGATGTTCACAGTGTACAGATGGTATTTAAAGCCAGGAGCCTGGATGAGAGCATAGGAGCATGAAAGTAGATACGGAAGAGAAGAGGACAAAGGACTAAGCCCTGGGGCCTCCAGCGTGTTTGGGAAGATGAGGAGGAACAACCCAAGGAGACAAAGGAGAAGCCAATGAGATAGGAGAAAAACCAAGAGACTGTTCTTCAAAGCCAAGTGCAAAAAGAGTGTCATGGAGAAGGAAGTGAACAGTTGTTTCAAATGCTGCTGCCTCATTTGTTAAGATCCAGACTGAAACTTGACCACTGGATTTATGGTGAGTTGTCACTGTTGACTTTAACTAGAGCAGTTTGGAAATAGGGTGGGAGCAAGAGCCTGACGAGGGGTATATCCAAGAGAAAAGGGGAGAAGAGAATTTGAAGATAGGGTCTATATTCAACTCTTTTGAGGAGCTTTGCTATAAAAGAACAAAGAGACAGAGTTGGAGGAGGAGGTGGGCTCAAAAGAAGAGTGTGCATGTGTGTATGTTTGTGTCTGTACAGGAGAAATAACAATACTTTTATTGTGCTAAGAACAAGTCTTAGAGGCAAATATTGATGATACCAGTGAGAAAGCAGAAAATTTCTGGAGCAATGGCCCTGGGAAGATCAGCAGGCATGAGACCTGGCACCCAGTGGGGAAGTAGGTATTTGCTGGGAGAACAGACATGCATTCATAGTAAAGACAGACCACAGCGGAGGGGCCTAAGAGATAGGGAGGATATTGTCAGTGGCCAGCACAAGGTCATAGAAACCCTCACTTCCATAGCACAATGTGCAAGATACTGCCCCTAGTCATTTATATATATTAACCCCAAATTCTCAGAACAACCTTATGAGGTAGACACTGTTACTGTGTCCATTTTACGTAGAGAGCACTGACGCAGTGTGACATCAAGAATTTTGCCTAAATTTTCACACAAGCAGTAAATAGCATAGCCTGTCCTATGACCACCACTCACATGTATTGGTATGACCAGAGAGAAGACTGGTGAGTGGGTGGGTGGAAGAGGAGCTACATGGTTTTGGAGAGCACAGGGCTGGTGTGCACTAATTGGTGCCTCCCTCTGGGACATTTGTGCATTTGCAAAGCACTTTTCAGTCACTTCTTTTTGAGTCAGGAGCTAGGATGGGCAGAGGATGGGGCTGTGCTAAGTTCTCAGCTTGGGCCTTGATGAAGTCTGGAGGGGTTCTTCCCCCACTGTCATAAATCTTCCACTGGTTTCCCTAAGGGATTGTCAAGATAGTTCCTTTCTCTTTAGAAACATCCCGGGATTCTGAGCACCTGGAAGGGCTTTGAGGGTCTTTTCCTGGGTAAAGGAAGGGAGGGGGAAAGAAATTGTGATGGCAATAGACCTGGTTCTGATGCCAACCAGCTGAGACCTTGGCCAAAACATTCTCATCTTCTAGGCCTCAGCTCTAAAATTTAAGAGAGGCTAGAATGATATCTCATTTTATAAACTCAAATATTCTGTCACCATACACTTAATGAGTGCCACTGTATACCAGGCATACTATAGGGCACTAGAGATATGGCAGTGAATGTAAAAGACACAGTCCCTGACTTTGTGGAGACTGCAGTCTATGGCAGCAGGAGGGGAGGAAACACGGATGACCATATAATTATAAACCATCATACAAACTTTGAAGGGATATTCTAGATTGCTAGGAGAGTACCCTTTCCTAAACAGTTTTGGAACTTTTGTGAGATACGATTATGACTAAGGTGTGACTCCAAAACAGAAACTGTCTTGGTTGATTGTTCATTCATTCATTTATTTACTTAAAAAAAAATTTTAATGAACACTTGCCTATTGTATACCTTTTAAAGCAATAGCTTTGTATTTTGTGTTCCCCAAGGAACGATCAGTTTCTACATCTGCAATACAAAACATAAGAACATTTCTTTTTTTTTGTTTTTTTTTTTTTTTTTTTTTTTAGACAGAGTCTTGCTCTGTTACCTAGGCTGGAGTGCAATGGCACGATCTCAGCTCACTGCAACCTCCACCTCCCAGGTTCAAGCCATTCTCCTGACTCAGCTTCCCAAGTAGCTGGGACCACAGGCACCCACCACCACACCCTAAATTTTTTGTATTTTTAGTAGAGACAGGGTTCCACCATGTTGGCTAGACTGGTCTAGAACTCCTGACCTCAGGTGATCTGCATGCCTCGGCCTCCCAAAGTGCTGGGATTACAGGCATGCACCACCGCACCTGGCCTAAAACATGAGAACATTTCTGAGTGCCAGTCTACACACTGTGCTAAGCACTGCACATGCATTACCTTCTTTGATCTGTGTAACAATCACATGAGGTAGGTTCTTCTCCCCATTTAATTGACACAAAAACTGAAGCTCAGAAATGACAAGTGCCACTGGCATTGCAATCCTGCAGAAGGCTCTCCTTTATTCTCAAAACTCGGAGCATAGGTGCCTGACAGGAACCTTAGAACCATTGGGCAGAGTGGTCTCTAAACTTTTCTGACTGCTCACATCTCTCAGTAAATATACGAAACAGGTCCTAGTCAATCACATTTATTTAGAAATATATATGTGTTCTGCCATTAATTTATATAGTAGACCGGGAGTGGTGGCTCATGCCTGTAATCCCAGCACTTTGGGAGGCAGAGGTGGGTGGATCGCTGGAGTCCAGGAGTTCAAGACCAGCCTGGGCAACATAGCAAAATCACGTCTCTACAAAAAATAAAAAAATTAGCCAGGCATAGTGGTGCATGCCTGTAGTTTCAGATACTCTGGAGGTTGAGGAGGGAGGATCACTGGAGCCCCAGGAGGTTGAGGGTGCAGTGAGCTGAGATTGTGCCACTGCATTCCAGTCTGGGTGACAAAGCTAGATCCTGTCTCAAAAAACAAAATTTACATAGCAAATACTGGCAAAGGTTAATTTCTTACCTTGGATAGAATTAAATGTACATAGATAAGATTAAAAATACAAATATAAATAAAATTACTACCTGCCCCCTGACGTGTCATGGAGCACTTGGAAATCACTCACCCAGATTGTTTTACAGAGGAGGACATTGAAGCCTAGAGAGGCCAAGCAACTTGTTCAAGTTGCTCAGTTGGGAGTAGGCCAGTGGGGAGGTTTGTCCTCCAGACAACGTACAGCAATGTTTGGAGACATTTACATATGGGAAGGTGAGAGTGCTACTGGCATCTACTAAGTAGATGCCAGAGATGCTGCTAAACATCTTATAATACATAGGACATGTGATATAGTTTGGCTGTGTCCCCACCCAAATCTCAGCTTGTATTGTATCTCCCAGAATTCCCACATGTTGTGGGAGGGACTCAGAGAGAGGTAATTGAATCATGGGAGCCAGTCTTTCCCATGCAATTCTCAGGATAGTCTCATGAGATCTGATGGGTTTATTCATGGTTTCTACTTTTGCTTCTTCCTCATCTTCTCTTTCCGCCACCATGTAAGAAGTGCCTTTTGTCTCCCACCATGATTCTCTGAGGCCACCCTAGCCATGTAAGTCCAATTAAATCTCTTTTTCCCTCCTAGTCTTGGTTGTGTCTTTATCAGCAGCATGAAAATGGTCTAATACAGTAAATTGGTACCAGTAGAGTAGGGTGCTGCTTAAAATGTACCCGAAAATGTGGAAGCAACTTTGGAACTGGGTAACAGGCAGAGGTTGAAACAGTTTGGAGGGCTCAGAAGAAGACATGAAAATGTGGGAAAGCTTGAAACCTCCTAGAGGTTTGTTGAATGGCTTTGACAAAAATACTGATAGTGATATGAACAATAAGGTTCAGACTGAAGTAGTCTCAGATGGAGATGAGGAAGTTGTTGGGAACTTCAATAAAGGTGACGCTTGCTGTTTTAGCAAACTGGCAGCATTTTGCCCCTGCCCTAGGGATTTGTAAAACTTTGAACTTGAGAGAGATGATGCAAGATATCTAGCAGAAGAAATTTCTAAGCCGCAAAGCATTCAAAAGGTGACTTCGGTGCTGTTAAAAGGATTCCATTTTAAAAGGGAAACAGCATAAAAGTTCAGAAAATGTGTAGCCTGATGTCGCAACAGAAAAGAAAAGCCCATTTTTTGAGGAGAAATTCAAGCTGGCTGCAGAAATTTACACAAGTAGCAAGGAGCCTAATGTTAATCCCCAAGACCAAGGGGACAATGTCTCCAGTCCATGTCAGAGACCTTCACAGCAGCCCCTCCCATCACAGGCCTGGAGGCCCAGGAGGAAAAGGTGGTTTCATGGGCTGGGCCCAGGGTCTCCGTACTGTGTGCAGCCTAGGAACTTGGTGCCTTGTGTTCCAGCCACTGGCCATGGCTGAAAGGGGCTAACGTAGAGCTTGGGCTGTGGCTTCAGAGGGTGCAAGCCCCAAGCCTTGGCAGCTTCCATGTGGTGTTGAGCCTGTAGGTGCACAGAAGTGAAGAACTGAGGTTTGGGAACCTCCGCCTAGATTTCAGAAGATGTACTGAAATGCCTGGATGCCCAAGCAAAAGTTTGCTGCAGGGGCGGGGTCCTCATGAATAACTGCGGCTAAGGCAGTGCAGAAGGGTAAAGTGGGGTCAGAGCTCCCACACAGAGTCCCTACTGGGGCACTGCCTAGTGTAGCTATGAGAAGAGGGCCACCATCCTCCAGACCCCAGAATGTTAAATCTGCTGATAGCTTGCACCATGTGTCTGGAAAAGCCACAGACACTCAATGCCAACCTGTGAAAGCAGTCAGGAGGGAGGCTGTATCCAGCAAAGCCACAGGGGCAGAGCTGCACAAGACCATGGGAACCTACCTGTTGCATCAGCATGACCTGGATGTGAAACATGGAGTCAAAGGAGATCATTTTGGAGCTTTAAGATTTGACTGCCCCACTGGATTCTGGACTTGCATGGGCACTGCAACCCCTTTGTTTTGGCCAATTTCTCCCATATGGAATAGCTGTATTTACCTAATACCTGTACTCCCATTGTATCTAGGAAGTAACGAGCTTGCTTTTGATTTTACGGGCTCATGGGTGGAAGCAACTTGCCTTGTCTCAGATGAGACTTTGAACTGTGGGCTTTTGAGCTAATGTTGAAATGTGTCAAGACTCTGAGGGACTGTTGAGAAGGCGTGACTGGTTTTGAAATGTGAGGATCTGAGATTTGGAGGGGCCAGGGGCAAGATTAAATGGTTTGGCTGTGTCTCCACCCACATCTCAACTTGAATTGTATCTCCCAGAATTCCCAGATGTTACGGGAGGGACCTGGGGAGAGGTAATTGAATTATGGGGCCGGTCTTTCCCATGCTATTCCCATGATAGTGAATAAGTCTCATAAGATCTGATGAGTTTATCAGAGTTTCCGCTTATGCTTATTCTTCATTTTCTCTTTCTGCTGCCATGAAAGAAGTGTCTTTTTTCTCCCACCATGATTCTGAGGCCTCCCTAGCTATGTGGAACTGTAAGTCCAATTAAAACTCTTTTTACTTCCCAGTCTCTGGTATGTCTTTATTAGCAGCATGGAAACAGACTAATATAACAGGCTCTCACAACAAAGAATTATTCAGATCAAAATGTCAATAGTGCCAAGTTAAGAAACACGGCTTTAGACCCCAAATTTGGACTGAGATAAGGGCATGGTGTCTCAGGCTAGATGATGTATTTGGATCTGATCTCCACCACTATCTGGCAACTATGAGCAAATTACTTAACTTCTGACCTCCAGTGTTTTCCACTATAAAAGGGTTAATAATACCACACTGGGGTGGTGGTAGCATTAAATTACATCCTTTCTGTGTGAAAAGTCAAGGGTTAATTCTCATTTTGTTCTCCCATGCCCTTCTCCTCAGTAGCCTCAACTTTTTGGTGAAATTGACTTGTTTCCCATAGTGACAAGTAAGGATCAGCTGATAGCCATCCAGACTCGGGAGCCACAGAATCATGCTAAATGCTGACAATCCAGTCCAATAGGGTGGAAGAGTTCTAGAGCTGATTTCAGCCATTCGAACACCGAAGGCAGAATCTAAGTTAGGGTGTGAGCCTTTGTGGAAAGAATAAATTTCAATTTGTCTACAGGAGGAATCTGAAATTTCACTCTCCTCTCTAGTCCTTCCTTTTCTTTGAAACTTTCCTGTTCCACTTCTTGAAAAGCTTTCCTTCCTCCAGCCCTCACTCCTTTCTTTTTTTCCCTTGTTTCCTCCTTCTTTACAATGAACAAACTTCAGACACAGAAGCAGCACAGTCTTGGCCATCACTGAGAGACAGACATGTAAACTGTTAGTTACAATCAGGTGTAACTGTTAGTTACAATCAGCACCAGGAGAAAGGTGGATGATGCTATCTGAGAATGGAAGGAGGGTTTGAGAAAAGGTTCTTGGGGGAGGTTGCTAGAGCCGCAAGACCGCCTCTCCGACCAATTTCTAACCAGGTTAGCCACATCAGATTCTCATAAGAGAGTGAACCCTATTGTGAACTGTGGATGAGAGGGACCCAGGTCGGGTGCTCCTTATAAGAATCTAATGCCTGATGATCTGTCACTGTCTCCCATTGGGACCATCTAGTTGCAGGAAAACAAGCTCAGGGGTCCCACTGATTCTACACTATGGTGAGTCGTATAATTATTTTATTATATATTACAAGGCAATAATAATAGAAATAAGGTACACAGTCAATGTAATGAACTGAATGCATCCTGAAACCATTCCCCTACCCCAATCTGTGGAAAAGTTGTCTTCCACAAAACAGTCCCTGGTTCCAAAACCTCTGTATTAAGGGCTTTACAGACCCCACTTCATGTAATCTTTATGAGCCTAATGAAGGAGATATTGTCTCCCTCAATTTACCAATGTCTCAGCTAAGGCACAGAAGTTTAAATAATCCAAGATCGTGGAGCTCATGAGGGGCTGAGGGAAGGGGCGATGTTACTGATAATAGGACTATTGACTCCAAACCCTTTCCTTTCTCCCTCCACCCAGCTCAAAGAAGGCAGCTTCAAGTACTGGCCTCTGGCTACCAGCTTTAATTCTGAGCTGTCCATACTATTCCTTGACAACCCTCCAGGCTCTTTAGGTCTGATCTGGGGCAATGGGATAGGGGCACTTTGCTTTTGAAAACCTGCATTGTTCTCAGGGTGGACTTATTCCCCCCAAAACAATCACTCAGTTGAGCCTTGAATGAAGGTCAAAGCCAGCTCTTGCACTTTAGTCAGGAGGCTCCTTCTTGTAAGCGTAAAGTCTTAACCCAGATGTGGCTGTGGCAATCTCTAAAGCAGGGGTGACTAATAGAACATACCATGTTTGTTAGGAGGATTAAATAAGTATTGCATGTAGAACATCTGCATTGTCCCTGGTACACAGTAAGCACTTAATACATGTATGAGGCAGTGGAATGGGATGTCAAGCACACAGGCTCTCTGAAGGCAGTTTGCTTGTTTCCAAACCCCAGCTCAATCCCAAGTTCCACCTCTGAGCTTACTATCTATGAAACTTAGGCAGATCTTAAGTTCTTGGTGCCTTTGTTTCCTCATGTGTAAAACTTGTATAATAACATAATCTAATACATAGGGTAGTTGTAGAGAGTAAATGACATACAAAGCACTTAGAACACTGCCTCTTATCCCCTGCTTACTCTGAGGTTTGGATCCTGATCAAGCAGGAATCTGCCAAGGACTCCTGCCCACACTGTTCTCAGAAATCAGTACCTCCACGGAAAAGAGTTGCCAAGAGCAGGTTTGGATAGAGGAGGTGAATAGCCTGAGAAGAGGCATTGATTCATTCTTTCTTCCAGAATTTTACTGGGTGTTTAATTTGCACCATGCTAATGCTTAGGTGCTGGGGATGAAACAGTGATTAAGAGATTGACACCCTCCAAAGAGCTCAAGGTGGAAAACTGGGGGAGACAGGAGGTAGAGAGCAGTTACAATGCTGCAGTGCATGCAAGGAAGACATGTTAGGGCCTCACAGAACACAGAGGAGGGGGAGTTTAATCCTGCCTGGAGGGTAGGGTGACCTTTGACCTCGGCCTGAAGGGCTGGTGTATTAGTGTGGCAGATGGGAGAAAGGGGCAGGAGTGCTGGTTAGGAGAACAGCGTTTGTAATGATACTGAGAGTTAGCATGCTCTCTAGCACGTTATTTGTGTTTGCTAATGGGAAGTGGTGGGTTTTAGTATCACAACGATGGATGATGATGATAATAAAGTTAATACTATTCTTAAGAACAACTCCATCACATGGAGTTGGGGAAAGCAGGAAGGGAGAGAGCAGAGAGAGAAGGATGAGAATGGGGCACTCGGAACCTGGGTCAAGAAGGCCCCAGGGAGTTTGGATTTTATCTTGGAGGCAATGGGGAGTCTTGGAAGGGTTTCAAGTGGGGAAGGGTGGTGACCAGCTCTGTTTTGACAGGACCATACTAGAGGCTGCATTGAGATTGGGTTGAAGAGAAAGATCCTGGACTCTGGAAGTTCTTTAGGAAGATGACTATGGTAAGACCACAACTGGCCTTGCCAAAGGTGAGGAAGCAACTTACCTGGGGCTTGACCCAAGCTTGTATCCTATTAGCAAATGCAAATTATATGCTAGGCCTTCCACAAAAGTAGGAACCCATGCTATCAACCGCTCAAACTTCTGACTCCACAAGGTGTATCAAAGAAGAATTTCCCCTGACCTATAGTTTTTTTAGGCAGTGCCTGTTCTATGATATATCTATATCATAGAACTATTATTTTACAAGCCTTTTCGGCTGAGGTCAATGGTCACCCTATCCTTCAGGCAGGATTAAACTCCCCCAGATTAAACTCCAGACCTCTTCTATCAACTAAAAAATGCGCTTGTTGGCCTTCATCTTAGTGTCCATGATTTAAAACAAAATGATGTCCACAGACTTCCCAGCTAGGGAACTTAATCTCTCTCCCCTCCAAGACCCCAGGTGTCAGAGGGCCAGGACCCTGGGCCTTGGTGTGGTAGACTGGACAACAGGCCCCCAAAGAGGTGCATCTTCTAACCTCCAGAGCCTGTGAATACGTTATCTGTCATGATAAAAGGGACTGTGTGGAGGTGATTGAGATGAGGCTCTTGAGAAGGGGAGATTATCCTGGATCATCCAGGTGGCCTGGTGCAATTAGGAAAGTCCTTGGAAGAGAAAAGCAAGAGATCAGGGCCAGTAGGAAGAAATACAAAGACAGAAGCAGCCAGCAGAGAGGAGGGAAGGTGCAATGCTGTTAGCCATGGGGATGGAAAAAAGGGCTGAGCAAGGTAGGCAGCCTCTAGAAACCGAAAAGGCAAAGAAAAGAGCCTCCTCTAGAGCTTCTAGAAGCAGCCAGCCCTCTGACACTTTAACCCAGTGAAACTAATTTTGGATTTCTGATCTCCAGCACTGTAACAGAATCACTGTGTGTTTTAAGTCACTGAGTTTGCAGTAATTTGTTACAGCAACAAGAGGAAGCAATACAGTGGGGAATTCCCACTGATTCCCCTACTGCCAGATTTGAGCTTCTTTCAACAATCTGGAAGAGGACAATACTATAGTCTGAATGCTTGTGTTCCCTCAAAATCAATACATTGAAATTCCAGCCCCCAGTGTGATAGTATTAGGAGGTGGGGGCCTTTGGGTGGTGGTTAGGTCATGGAGATGGAGCCCTTATGAATGGGACTGATGCCTTTATGAAAGGCCCAAGAGAGATTCCTCGCCCCTTTCACCTTGTGGGAATACAGCAAGAAGGCACCATCTAGGAACCAGAAAGTGCGCCCTCACCAGGCAGTGAATCGGCCTTGATCTTAGACCTGCCAGTCTCCAGATACATAAGAAATAAATTTCTGTTGTTTATAAGCTACCTAGTTTATGGTATTTTGTTATAGCTGCTCATAGAGACTAAAACAGATGGTCCATTTGCTTCCCTTCTGTCTTTTCTGGGGCCAGGATTGGGTGGAGAGAGGTCATTGAGGAAGGCCCCATGTCATGTTATTGACAGAGACTGGGGGAGGAGGAGAACAGGTGTTTAAATGACCATGCTAGTGCACAACTAGCTACTGAATTGCAATAGCTGATTTGCAGAAGGCACTCACTCCCTGCTAAGCTTTGTGCTAAGTGCTCTTATGTAGTATATCATTTAATTTTCTCAATAACCCTGAGAAAACTGAGGCATAGAGACTGTAAATAACTTGCCTGAGGTCACACACCTAGTAAGTGTCAGAGCTGAGGCTTACACAGTCTGACACCAGAGTCACACTTTGCCTTGCGCTATCTCCTCGGAGGAGCAAGTAGGTGTGGCTGAGGATTGTTGGGCCTTTCACAGTGTGAGAACCCATGCTAGCAACTACCCAAAGTTCTGCCTCTACATGAGTATCAAAGAAGAATTTCCCCTGGCCTATAGTTTTTTAAGCAGTGCCTGTTAGCTGATATAGTTCTATATCTATATCATAAAACTAATATCCCAGGCTTACATGGTATAGTTCTATATCTGTATCATAGAACTAATACCCCAGGTTTTCAGGCAGAGATCAAAGGTCACCCTATCCTCCAGACAGGATTAAATTCCCCCTCCTCTGTGCTCTGTGTGGCTATAGCAGGTCCGCTTCGTTCACACACACACACACACACACACACACACACACACACACACAACCATGTTATACAGTCATGCACGGCATAGTGACACTTTGGTCAACAATGGACCACATAGAAAACAGTGGTATAAAGGAGCTGACATAAAGGAAATTAAGGAGCTGTAAAGTTCCTATTGTCTAGTGACATTGTAATCGACGCAAAACAGTACACACGTGTTTGTGGCGATGCTGGTGTGAACACACCTACTGTGCTGCCAGTCCCATAAAAGTGTAGCACATGCAATTATGTACAGTACACAGTGCTTGATAGGGATAATAAGTTACCATGTTACTGGTCTTTCTTTCCTTCTTTCTTTCTTTTCTTTCTTTCTTTCTTTCTTTCTTTCTTTCTTTCTTTCTTTCTTTCTTTCTTTCTTTCTTTCTTTCTTTCTT